>NC_064420.1:19353750-19668125 GCF_023375975.1 Astyanax mexicanus | reverse complement strand
GCTCCCCAAGAAAACCGCCCGGGCCCGGTCTCGAACCGGCTACCTTCGGCGCTCCGAAGACCCCAAGGCCAATTGCCCAAGGACTCTACCTCTGAGCCACCCGTGCCCACATGGTCTTTGGGGGAGCTTTTGCATCCTTTGTATTTCGTTCAATCTAGTTCTTCACAGGCCAAAACTAAAGGGGAGGCTCCCCAAGAAGACCGCCCAGGCCCGGTCTCGAACCGGCGACCTTCGGCGCTCCGAAGACCACAAGGCCAATTGCCCGAGCGCCCAGGCCCGGTCTCGAACCGGCGACCTTCGGCGCTCCGAAGACCCCAAGGCCGATTGCCCGAGGACTCTACCTCTGAGCCACCCGTGCCCACATGGTCTTTGGGGGAGCTTTTGCATCCTTTGTATTTCGTTCAATCTAGTTCTTCACAGGCCAAAACTAAAGGGGAGGCTACCCAAGAAGACCGCCCGGGCCCGGTCTCGAACCGGCGACCTGAAGACCCCAAGGCCAATTGCCCGAGGACTCTACCTCTGAGCCACCCGTGCCCACATGGTCTTTGGGGGAGCTTTTGCATCCTTTGTATTTCGTTCAATCTAGTTCTTCACAGGCCAAAATTAAAGGGGAGGCTCCCCAAGATGACCTCTCGGGGCCCGGTCTCGAACCTGCGACCTTCGGCGCTCCGAAGACCCCAAGGCCAATTGCCCGAGGACTCTACCTCTGAGCCACCCGTGCCCACATGGCCTTTGGCGGAGCTTTTGCATCCTTTGTATTTCGTTCAATCTAGTTCTTCACAGGCCAAAACTAAAGGGGAGGCTCCCCAAGAAGACCGCCCGGGCCCGGTCTCGAACCGGCGACCTTCGGCGCTCCGAAGACCCCAAGGCCAATTGCCCGAGGACACTACCTCTGAGCCATCCGTGCCCACATGGTCTTTGGGGGAGCTTTTGCATCCTTTGTATTTCGTTCAATCTAGTTCTTCACAGGCCAAAACTAAAATCGAGGCTGCCCAAGAAGACCGCCCGGGCCCGGTCTCGAACCGGCGACCTTCGGCGCTGCGAAGACCCCAAGGCCAATTGCCCGAGGACTCCACCTCTGAGCCACCCGTGCCCACATGGTCTTTGGAGGAGCTTTTGCATCCTTTGTATTTCGTTCAATCTAGTTCTTCACAGGCCAAAACTAAAGGGGAGGCTCCCCAAGAGCACCGCCCGGGCCCGGTCTCGAACCGGCGACCTTCGGCGCTCCGAAGTCCCCAAGGCCAATTGCCCGAGGACTCTCCCTCTGAGCCACCTGTGCCCACATGGTCTTTGGGGGAGCTTTTGCATCCTATATATTTCGTTCAATCTAGTTCTTCACAGGCCAAAACTAAAGGGGAGGCTCCCCAAGAAGACCGCCCGGGCCCGGTCTCGAACCGGCAACCTTCGGCGCTCCGAAGACCCCAAGGCCAATTGCCCGAGGACTCTACCTCTGAGCCACCCGTGCCCACATAGCATTTGGGGGAGCTTTTGCATCCTTTGTATTTCGTTCAATCTAGTTCTTCACAGGCCAAAACTAAAGGGGAGGCTCCCGAAGAAGACCGCCCGGGCCCGGTCTCGAACCGGTGACCTTCAGCGCTCCGAAGACCCCAAAGCCAATTGCCCGAGGACACTACCTCTGAGCCACCCGTGCCCACATGGTCTTTGGGGGAGCTTTTGCATCCTTTGTATTTCGTTCAATCTAGTTCTTCACAGGCCAAAACTAAAGGGGAGGCTCCCCAAGAAGACCGCCCAGGCCTGGTCTCGAACCGGCGACCTTCGGTGCGCCGAAGACCCCAAGGCCAATTGCCCGAGGACTCTACCTCTGAGCCACCTGTGCCCACATGGTATTTAGGGGAGCTTTTGCATCCTTTGTATTTCGTTCAATCTAGTTCTTCACAGGCCAAAACTAAAGGGGAGGCTCCCCAAGAAGACCGCCCGGGCACGGTCTCGAACCGGCGACCTTCGGCGCTCCGAAGACCCCAAGGACAATTGCCCGAGGACTCTACCTCTGAGCCACCCGTGCCCACATGGTATTTGGGGGAGCTTTTGCATCCTTTGTATTTCGTTCAATCTAGTTCTTCACAGGCCAAAATTAAAGGGGAGGCTCCCCAAGATGACCCCCCGGGGCCCGGTCTCGAACCGGCGACCTTCGGCGCTCCGAAGACCCCAAGGCCAATTGCCCGAGGACTCTACCTCTGAGCCACCCTTGCCCACATGGTATTTGGGGGAGCTTTTGCATCCTTTGCATTTCGTTCAATCTAGTTCTTCACAGGCCAAAACTAAAGGGGAGGCTGCCCAAGAAGACCGCCCGGGCCCGGTCTCGAACCGGCAACCTTCGGCGCTCCGAAGACCACAAGGCCAATTGCCCGAGGACTCTACCTCTGAGCCACCTGTGCCCAAATAGTCTTTGGGGGAGCTTTTGCATCCTTTGTATTTCGTTCAATCTAGTTCTTCACAGGCCAAAACTAAAGGGGAGGCTCCTGAAGAAGACCGCCCGGGCCCGGTCTCGAACCGGTGACCTTCAGCGCTCCGAAGACCCCAAAGCCAATTGCCCGAGGACACTACCTCTGAGCCACCCGTGCCCACATGGTCTTTGGGGGAGCTTTTGCATCCTTTGTATTTCGTTCAATCTAGTTCTTCACAGGCCAAAACTAAAGGGGAGGCTCCCCAAGAAGACCGTCCGGGCCCGGTCTCGAACTGGCGACCTTCGGCGCTCTGAAGACCCCAAGGCCAATTGCCCGAGGACTCCACCTCTGAGCCACCCGTGCCCACATGGTCTTTGGAGGAGCTTTTGCATCCTTTGTATTTCGTTCAATCTAGTTCTTCACAGGCCAAAACTAAAGGGGAGGCTGCCCAAGAGCACCGCCCGGGCCCGGTCTCGAACCGGCGACCTTCGGCGCTCCGAAGACCCCAAGGCCAATTGCCCGAGGACTCTACCTCTGAGCCACCCGTGCCCACATGATCTTTGGGGGAGCTTTTGCATCCTTTGTATTTCGTTCAATCTAGTTCTTCACAGGCCAAAACTAAAGGGGAGGCTCCCCAAGAAGACCGCCCGGGCCCGGTCTCGAACCGGCGACCTTCGGCGCACCGAAGATCCCAAGGCCAATTGCTCGAGGACTCTACCTCTGAGCCACCCGTGCCCACATGATCTTTGGGGGAGCTTTTGCATCCTTTGTATTTCGTTCAATCTAGTTCTTCACAGACCAAAACTAAAGGGGAGGCTCCCCAAGAAAACCGCCCGGGCCCGGTCTCGAACCGGCTACCTTCGGCGCTCCGAAGACCCCAAGGCCAATTGCCCAAGGACTCTACCTCTGAGCCACCCGTGCCCACATGGTCTTTGGGGGAGCTTTTGCATCCTTTGTATTTCGTTCAATCTAGTTCTTCACAGGCCAAAACTAAAGGGGAGGCTCCCCAAGAAGACCGCCCAGGCCCGGTCTCGAACCGGCGACCTTCGGCGCTCCGAAGACCACAAGGCCAATTGCCCGAGCGCCCAGGCCCGGTCTCGAACCGGCGACCTTCGGCGCTCCGAAGACCCCAAGGCCGATTGCCCGAGGACTCTACCTCTGAGCCACCCGTGCCCACATGGTCTTTGGGGGAACTTTTGCATCCTTTGTATTTCGTTCAATCTAGTTCTTCACAGGCCAAAACTAAAGGGGAGGCTACCCAAGAAGACCGCCCGGGCCCGGTCTCGAACCGGCGACCTGAAGACCCCAAGGCCAATTGCCCGAGGACTCTACCTCTGAGCCACCCGTGCCCACATGGTCTTTGGGGGAGCTTTTGCATCCTTTGTATTTCGTTCAATCTAGTTCTTCACAGGCCAAAATTAAAGGGGAGGCTCCCCAAGATGACCTCTCGGGGCCCGGTCTCGAACCTGCGACCTTCGGCGCTCCGAAGACCCCAAGGCCAATTGCCCGAGGACTCTACCTCTGAGCCACCCGTGCCCACATGGTCTTTGGCGGAGCTTTTGCATCCTTTGTATTTCGTTCAATCTAGTTCTTCACAGGCCAAAACTAAAGGGGAGGCTCCCCAAGAAGACCGCCCGGGCCCGGTCTCGAACCGGCGACCTTCGGCGCTCCGAAGACCCCAAGGCCAATTGCCCGAGGACACTACCTCTGAGCCATCCGTGCCCACATGGTCTTTGGGGGAGCTTTTGCATCCTTTGTATTTCGTTCAATCTAGTTCTTCACAGGCCAAAACTAAAATCGAGGCTGCCCAAGAAGACCGCCCGGGCCCGGTCTCGAACCGGCGACCTTCGGCGCTCCGAAGACCCCAAGGCCAATTGCCCGAGGACTCCACCTCTGAGCCACCCGTGCCCACATGGTCTTTGGAGGAGCTTTTGCATCCTTTGTATTTCGTTCAATCTAGTTCTTCACAGGCCAAAACTAAAGGGGAGGCTCCCCAAGAGCACCGCCCGGGCCCGGTCTCGAACCGGCGACCTTCGGCGCTCCGAAGTCCCCAAGGCCAATTGCCCGAGGACTCTCCCTCTGAGCCACCTGTGCCCACATGGTCTTTGGGGGAGCTTTTGCATCCTATATATTTCGTTCAATCTAGTTCTTCACAGGCCAAAACTAAAGGGGAGGCTCCCCAAGAAGACCGCCCGGGCCCGGTCTCGAACCGGCAACCTTCGGCGCTCCGAAGACCCCAAGGCCAATTGCCCGAGGACTCTACCTCTGAGCCACCCGTGCCCACATAGCATTTGGGGGAGCTTTTGCATCCTTTGTATTTCGTTCAATCTAGTTCTTCACAGGCCAAAACTAAAGGGGAGGCTCCCGAAGAAGACCGCCCGGGCCCGGTCTCGAACCGGTGACCTTCAGCGCTCCGAAGACCCCAAAGCCAATTGCCCGAGGACACTACCTCTGAGCCACCCGTGCCCACATGGTCTTTGGGGGAGCTTTTGCATCCTTTGTATTTCGTTCAATCTAGTTCTTCACAGGCCAAAACTAAAGGGGAGGCTCCCCAAGAAGACCGCCCAGGCCTGGACTCGAACCGGCGACCTTCGGTGCGCCGAAGACCCCAAGGCCAATTGCCCGAGGACTCTACCTCTGAGCCACCTGTGCCCACATGGTATTTAGGGGAGCTTTTGCATCCTTTGTATTTCGTTCAATCTAGTTCTTCACAGGCCAAAACTAAAGGGGAGGCTCCCCAAGAAGACCGCCCGGGCACGGTCTCGAACCGGCGACCTTCGGCGCTCCGAAGACCCCAAGGACAATTGCCCGAGGACTCTACCTCTGAGCCACCCGTGCCCACATGGTATTTGGGGGAGCTTTTGCATCCTTTGTATTTCGTTCAATCTAGTTCTTCACAGGCCAAAATTAAAGGGGAGGCTCCCCAAGATGACCCCCCGGGGCCCGGTCTCGAACCGGCGACCTTCGGCGCTCCGAAGACCCCAAGGCCAATTGCCCGAGGACTCTACCTCTGAGCCACCCTTGCCCACATGGTATTTGGGGGAGCTTTTGCATCCTTTGCATTTCGTTCAATCTAGTTCTTCACAGGCCAAAACTAAAGGGGAGGCTGCCCAAGAAGACCGCCCGGGCCCGGTCTCGAACCGGCAACCTTCGGCGCTCCGAAGACCACAAGGCCAATTGCCCGAGGACTCTACCTCTGAGCCACCTGTGCCCAAATAGTCTTTGGGGGAGCTTTTGCATCCTTTGTATTTCGTTCAATCTAGTTCTTCACAGGCCAAAACTAAAGGGGAGGCTCCTGAAGAAGACCGCCCGGGCCCGGTCTCGAACCGGTGACCTTCAGCGCTCCGAAGACCCCAAAGCCAATTGCCCGAGGACACTACCTCTGAGCCACCCGTGCCCACATGGTCTTTGGGGGAGCTTTTGCATCCTTTGTATTTCGTTCAATCTAGTTCTTCACAGGCCAAAACTAAAGGGGAGGCTCCCCAAGAAGACCGTCCGGGCCCGGTCTCGAACTGGCGACCTTCGGCGCTCTGAAGACCCCAAGGCCAATTGCCCGAGGACTCCACCTCTGAGCCACCCGTGCCCACATGGTCTTTGGAGGAGCTTTTGCATCCTTTGTATTTCGTTCAATCTAGTTCTTCACAGGCCAAAACTAAAGGGGAGGCTGCCCAAGAGCACCGCCCGGGCCCGGTCTCGAACCGGCGACCTTCGGCGCTCCGAAGACCCCAAGGCCAATTGCCCGAGGACTCTACCTCTGAGCCACCCGTGCCCACATGATCTTTGGGGGAGCTTTTGCATCCTTTGTATTTCGTTCAATCTAGTTCTTCACAGGCCAAAACTAAAGGGGAGGCTCCCCAAGAAGACCGCCCGGGCTCGGTCTCGAACCGGCGACCTTCGGCGCACCGAAGATCCCAAGGCCAATTGCTCGAGGACTCTACCTCTGAGCCACCCGTGCCCACATGATCTTTGGGGGAGCTTTTGCATCCTTTGTATTTCGTTCAATCTAGTTCTTCACAGACCAAAACTAAAGGGGAGGCTCCCCAAGAAAACCGCCCGGGCCCGGTCTCGAACCGGCTACCTTCGGCGCTCCGAAGACCCCAAGGCCAATTGCCCAAGGACTCTACCTCTGAGCCACCCGTGCCCACATGGTCTTTGGGGGAGCTTTTGCATCCTTTGTATTTCGTTCAATCTAGTTCTTCACAGGCCAAAACTAAAGGGGAGGCTCCCCAAGAAGACCGCCCGGGCTCGGTCTCGAACCGGCGACCTTCGGCGCTCCGAAGACCCCAAGGCCAATTGCCCGAGGACTCTACCTCTGAGCCACCCGTGCCCACATGGTCTTTGGGGGAGCTTTTGCATGCTTTGCATTTCGTTCAATCTAGTTCTTCACAGGCCAAAACTAAAGGGGAAGCTCGCCAAGAAGACCGCCCTGGCACGGTCTCGAACCGGCGACCTTCGGCGCTCCGAAGACCACAAGGCCAATTGCCCGAGGACTCTACCTCTGAGCCACGCGTGCCCACATGGTGTTTGGGGGAGCTTTAGCATCTTTTGTATTTCGTTCAATCTAGTTCTTCACAGGCCAAAACTAAAGGGGAGGCTCCCCAAGAAGACCGCCCAGGCCCGGTCTCGAACCGGCGACCTTCGGCGCTCCGAAGACCACAAGGCCAATTGCCCGAGCGCCCAGGCCCGGTCTCGAACCGGCGACCTTCGGCGCTCCGAAGACCCCAAGGCCGATTGCCCGAGGACTCTACCTCTGAGCCACCCGTGCCCACATGGTCTTTGGGGGAGCTTTTGCATCCTTTGTATTTCGTTCAATCTAGTTCTTCACAGGCCAAAACTAAAGGGGAGGCTACCCAAGAAGACCGCCCGGGCCCGGTCTCGAACCGGCGACCTGAAGACCCCAAGGCCAATTGCCCGAGGACTCTACCTCTGAGCCACCCGTGCCCACATGGTCTTTGGGGGAGCTTTTGCATCCTTTGTATTTCGTTCAATCTAGTTCTTCACAGGCCAAAATTAAAGGGGAGGATCCCCAAGATGACCCCCCGGGGCCCGGTCTCGAACCGGCGACCTTCGGCGCTCCGAAGACCCCAAGGCCATTTGCCCGAGGACTCTACCTCTGAGCCACCCGTGCCCACATGGTCTTTGGCGGAGCTTTTGCATCCTTTGTATTTCGTTCAATCTAGTTCTTCACAGGCCAAAACTAAAGGGGAGGCTCCCCAAGAAGACCGCCCGGGCCCGGTCTCGAACCGGCGACCTTCGGCGCTCCGAAGACCCCAAGGCCAATTGCCCGAGGACACTACCTCTGAGCCATCCGTGCCCACATGGTCTTTGGGGGAGCTTTTGCATCCTTTGTATTTCGTTCAATCTAGTTCTTCACAGGCCAAAACTAAAATCGAGGCTGCCCAAGAAGACCGCCCGGGCCCGGTCTCGAACCGGCGACCTTCGGCGCTCCGAAGACCCCAAGGCCAATTGCCCGAGGACTCCACCTCTGAGCCACCCGTGCCCACATGGTCTTTGGAGGAGCTTTTGCATCCTTTGTATTTCGTTCAATCTAGTTCTTCACAGGCCAAAACTAAAGGGGAGGCTCCCCAAGAGCACCGCCCGGGCCCGGTCTCGAACCGGCGACCTTCGGCGCTCCGAAGTCCCCAAGGCCAATTGCCCGAGGACTCTCCCTCTGAGCCACCCGTGCCCACATGGTCTTTGGGGGAGCTTTTGCATCCTATGTATTTCGTTCAATCTAGTTCTTCAAAGGCCAAAACTAAAGGGGAGGCTCCCCAAGAAGACCGCCCGGGCCCGGTCTCGAACCGGCAACCTTCGGCGCTCCGAAGACCCCAAGGCCAATTGCCCGAGGACTCTACCTCTGAGCCACCCGTGCCCACATAGCATTTGGGGGAGCTTTTGCATCTTTTGTATTTCGTTCAATCTAGTTCTTCACAGGCCAAAACTAAAGGGGAGGCTCCCGAAGAAGACCGCCCGGGCCCGGTCTCGAACCGGTGACCTTCAGCGCTCCGAAGACCCCAAAGCCAATTGCCCGAGGACACTACCTCTGAGCCACCCGTGCCCACATGGTCTTTGGGGGAGCTTTTGCATCCTTTGTATTTCGTTCAATCTAGTTCTTCACAGGCCAAAACTAAAGGGGAGGCTCCCCAAGAAGACCGCCCAGGCCTGGTCTCGAACCGGCGACCTTCGGTGCGCCGAAGACCCCAAGGCCAATTGCCCGAGGACTCTACCTCTGAGCCACCTGTGCCCACATGGTATTTAGGGGAGCTTTTGCATCCTTTGTATTTCGTTCAATCTAGTTCTTCACAGGCCAAAATTAAAGGGGAGGCTCCCCAAGATGACCCCCCGGGGCCCGGTCTCGAACCGGCGACCTTCGGCGCTCCGAAGACCCCAAGGCCAATTGCCCGAGGACTCTACCTCTGAGCCACCCTTGCCCACATGGTATTTGGGGGAGCTTTTGCATCCTTTGCATTTCGTTCAATCTAGTTCTTCACAGGCCAAAACTAAAGGGGAGGCTGCCCAAGAACACCGCCCGGGCCCGGTCTCGAACCGGCAACCTTCGGCGCTCCGAAGACCACAAGGCCAATTGCCCGAGGACTCTACCTCTGAGCCACCTGTGCCCAAATAGTCTTTGGGGGAGCTTTTGCATCCTTTGTATTTCGTTCAATCTAGTTCTTCACAGGCCAAAACTAAAGGGGAGGCTCCCGAAGAAGACCGCCCGGGCCCGGTCTCGAACCGGTGACCTTCAGCGCTCCGAAGACCCCAAAGCCAATTGCCCGAGGACTCTACCTCTGAGCCACCCGTGCCCACATGGTCTTTGGGGGAGCTTTTGCATCCTTTGTATTTCGTTCAATCTTGTTCTTCACAGGCCAAAACTAAAGGGGAGGCTCCCCAAGAAGACCGTCCGGGCCCGGTCTCGAACCGGCGACCTTCGGCGCTCCGAAGACCCCAAGGCCAATTGCCCGAGGACTCTACCTCTGAAACACCCGTGCCCACATGGTCTTTAAGGGAACTTTTGCATCCTTTGTATTTCGTTCAATCTAGTTCTTCACAGGCCAAAACTAAAGGGGAGGCTCCCCAAGAAGACCGCCCGGGCTCGGTCTCGAACCGGCGACCTTCGGCACTCCGAAGACCCCGAGGCCAATTGCCCGAGGACTCTACCTCTGAGCCACCCGTGCCCACATGGTCTTTGGGGGAGCTTTTGCAGCCTTTGTATTTCGTTCAATCTAGTTCTTCACAGGCAAAAACTAAAGGGGAGGCTCCCGAAGAAGACCGCCCGGGCCCGGTCTCGAACCGGTGACCTTCAGTGCTCCGAAGACCCCAAAGCCAATTGCCCGAGGACACTACCTCTGAGCCACCCGTGCCCACATGGTCTTTGGGGGAGCTTTTGCATCCTTTGTATTTCGTTCAATCTAGTTCTTCACAGGCCAAAACTAAAGGGGAGGCTCCCCAAGAAGACCGTCCGGGCCCGGTCTCGAACCGGCGACCTTCGGCGCTCCGAAGACCCCAAGGCCAATTGCCCGAGGACTCTACCTCTGAAACACCCGTGCCCACATGGTCTTTAAGGGAACTTTTGCATCCTTTGTATTTCGTTCAATCTAGTTCTTCACAGGCCAAAACTAAAGGGGAGGGTCCCCATGAAGACCACCCGGCCCTGGTCTCGAACCGGCGACCTTCGGCGCTCCGAAGACCCCAAGGCCAATTGCCCGAGGACTCTACCTCTGAGCCACCCGTGCCCACATGGTCTTTGGGGGAGCTTTTGCATCCTTTGTATTTCGTTCAATCTAGTTCTTCACAGGTCAAAACTAAAGGGGAGGCTCCCCAAGAAGACCGCCCGGGCCCGGTCTCGAACCAGCGACCTTCGGCGCACCGAAGACCCCAAGGCCAATTGCCCAAGGACTCTACCTCTGAGCCACCCGTGCCCACATGGTCTTTGGGGGAGCTTTTGCATCCTTTGTATTTCGTTCAATCTAGTTCTTCACAGGCCAAAACTAAAGGGGAGGCTCCCCAAGAAGACCGCCCGGGCCCGGTCTCGAACCGGCGACCTTCGGCGCTCCGAAGACCCCAAGGCCAATTGCCCGAGGACTCTACCTCTGAGCCACCCGTTCCCACATGGTATTTGAGGGGGCTTTTGCATCCTTTGTATTTCGTTCAATCTAGTTCTTCACATTCCAAAACTAAAGGGGAGGCTCCCCAAGAAGACCGTCCGGGCCCGGTCTCGAACCGGCGACCTTCGGCGCTCCAAAGACCCCAAGGCCAATAGCCTGAGGACTCTACCTCTGAGCCACCCGTGCCCACATGGTCTTTGGGGGAGCTTTTGCATACCTTCTATTTCGTTCAATCTTGTTCTTCACAGGCCAAAACTTAAGGGGATACTCCCCAAGAAGACCGCCCGGGCCGTGTCTCGAACCGGCGACCTTCGGTGCTCCGAAGACCACAAGGCCAATTGCCCGAGGACTCTACCTCTGAGCCACCCGTGCCCACTTGGTCTTTGGGGGAGCTTTTGCATCCTTTGTATTTCATTCAATCTAGTTCTTCACAGGCCAAAACTAAAGGGGAGGCTCCCCATAAAGACCGCCCGGGCCCGGTCTCGAACCGGCGACCTTCGGCGCTCCGAAGACCCCAAGGCCAATTGCCCGAGGACTCTACCTCTGAGCCACCCGTGTCCACATGGTCTTTGAGGGAGCTTTTGCATCCTTTGTATTTCGTTCAATCTAGTTCTTCACAGGCCAAAACTAAAGGGGAGGCTCCCCAAGAAGACCGCCCGGGCCCGCTCTCGAACCAGCGACCTTCGGCGCTCGGAAGACCCCAAGGCCAACTGCCCGAGGACTCTACCTCTGAGCCACCCGTGTCCACATGGGCTTTGGGGGAGCTTTTGCATCCTTTGTATTTCGTTCAATCTTGTTCTTCACAGGCCAAAACTAAAGGGGAGGCTCCCCAAGAAGACCGCCCGGGCCCGGTCTCGAACCGACGACCTTCGGCGCTCCGAAGACCCCAAGGCCAATTGCCCGAGGACTCTACCTCTGAGCCACCCGTGACCACATGGTCTTTGGGGGAGCTTTTGCATCCTTTGTATTTCGTTCAATCTAGTTCTTCACAGGCCAAAACTAAAGGGGAGAATCCCCAAGAAGACCACCCGGGCCAGGTCTCGAACCGGCGACCTTCAGCGCTCCGAAGACCCCAAGGGCAATTGCCCGAGGACTCTACCTCTGAGCCACCCGTGCCAACGTGGTATTTGGGGGAGCTTTTGCATCCTTTGTTTTTCGTTCAATCTAGTTATTCACAGGCCAAAACAAAAGGGGAAGCTCGCCAAGAAGACCGCCCTGGCACGGTCTCGAACCGGCGACCTTCGGCGCTCTGAAGACCACAAGGCCAATTGCCCGAGGACTCTACCTCTGAGCCACGCGTGCCCACATGGTGTTTGGGGGAGCTTTAGCATCTTTTGTATTTCGTTCAATCTAGTTCTTCACAGGCCAAAACTAAAGGGGAGGCTCCCCAAGAAGACCGCCCAGGCCCGGTCTCGAACCGGCGACCTTCGGCGCTCCGAAGACCACAAGGCCAATTGCCCGAGCGCCCAGGCCCGGTCTCGAACCGGCGACCTTCGGCGCTCCGAAGACCCCAAGGCCAATTGCCCGAGGACTCTACCTCTGAGCCACCCGTGCCCACATAGTATTTGGGGGAGCTTTTGCATCCTTTGTATTTCGTTCAATCTAGTTCTTCACAGGCCAAAACTAAAGGGGAGGCTCCCGAAGAAGACCGCCCGGGCCCGGTCTCGAACCGGTGACCTTCAGCGCTCCGAAGACCCCAAAGCCAATTGCCCGAGGACACTACCTCTGAGCCACCCGTGCCCACATGGTCTTTGGGGGAGCTTTTGCATCCTTTGTATTTCGTTCAATCTAGTTCTTCACAGGCCAAAACTAAAGGGGAGGCTCCCCAAGAAGACCGCCCAGGCCTGGTCTCGAACCGGCGACCTTCGGCGCGCCGAAGACCCCAAGGCCAATTGCCCGAGGACTCTACCTCTGAGCCACCTGTGCCCACATGGTATTTAGGGGAGCTTTTGCATCCTTTGTATTTCGTTCAATCTAGTTCTTCACAGGCCAAAACTAAAGGGGAGGCTCCCCAAGAAGACCGCCCGGGCACGGTCTCGAACCAGCGACCTTCGGCGCTCCGAAGACCCCAAGGACAATTGCCCGAGGACTCTACCTCTGAGCCACCCGTGCCCACATGGTATTTGGGGGAGCTTTTGCATCCTTTGTATTTCGTTCAATCTAGTTCTTCACAGGCCAAAATTAAAGGGGAGGCTCCCCAAGATGACCCCCCGGGGCCCGGTCTCGAACCGGCGACCTTCGGCGCTCCGAAGACCCCAAGGCCAATTGCCCGAGGACTCTACCTCTGAGCCACCCTTGCCCACATGGTATTTGGGGGAGCTTTTGCATCCTTTGCATTTCGTTCAATCTAGTTCTTCACAGGCCAAAACTAAAGGGGAGGCTCCCCAAGAAGACCGCCCGGGCCCGGTCTCGAACCGGCGACCTTCGGCGCTCCGAAGACCACAAGGCCAATTGCCCGAGGACTCTACCTCTGAGCCACCTGTGCCCAAATAGTCTTTGGGGGAGCTTTTGCATCCTTTGTATTTCGTTCAATCTAGTTCTTCACAGGCCAAAACTAAAGGGGAGGCTCCCGAAGAAGACCGCCCGGGCCCGGTCTCGAACCGGTGACCTTCAGCGCTCCGAAGACCCCAAAGCCAATTGCCCGAGGACACTACCTCTGAGCCACCCGTGCCCACATGGTCTTTGGGGGAGCTTTTGCATCCTTTGTATTTCGTTCAATCTAGTTCTTCACAGGCCAAAACTAAAGGGGAGGCTCCCCAAGAAGACCGTCCGGGCCCGGTCTCGAACCGGCGACCTTCGGCGCTCCGAAGACCCCAAGGCCAATTGCCCGAGGACTCTACCTCTGAAACACCCGTGCCCACATGGTCTTTAAGGGAACTTTTGCATCCTTTGTATTTCGTTCAATCTAGTTCTTCACAGGCCAAAACTAAAGGGGAGGCTCCCCAAGAAGACCGCCCGGGCTCGGTCTCGAACCGGCGACCTTCGGCACTCCGAAGACCCCGAGGCCAATTGCCCGAGGACTCTACCTCTGAGCCACCCATGCCCACATGGTCTTTGGGGGAGCTTTTGCATCCTTTGCATTTCGTTCAATCTAGTTCTTCACAGGCCAAAACTAAAAGGGAGGCTCCCCAAGAAGACCGCCCGGGCCCGGTCTCGAACCGGCAACCTTCGGCGCTCCGAAGACCCCAAGGCCAATTGCCCGAGGACTCTACCTCTGAGCCACCCGTGCCCACATGGTCTTTGGGGGAGCTTTTGCATCCTTTGTATTTCGTTCAATCTAGTTCTTCACAGGCAAAAACTAAAGGGGAGGCTCCCGAAGAAGACCGCCCGGGCCCGGTCTCGAACCGGTGACCTTCAGTGCTCCGAAGACCCCAAAGCCAATTGCCCGAGGACACTACCTCTGAGCCACCCGTGCCCACATGGTCTTTGGGGGAGCTTTTGCATCCTTTGTATTTCGTTCAATCTAGTTCTTCACAGGCCAAAACTAAAGGGGAGGCTCCCCAAGAAGACCGTCCGGGCCCGGTCTCGAACCGGCGACCTTCGGCGCTCCGAAGACCCCAAGGCCAATTGCCCGAGGACTCTACCTCTGAAACACCCGTGCCCACATGGTCTTTAAGGGAACTTTTGCATCCTTTGTATTTCGTTCAATCTAGTTCTTCACAGGCCAAAACTAAAGGGGAGGGTCCCCATGAAGACCACCAGGCCCTGGTCTCGAACCGGCGACCTTCGGCGCTCCGAAGACCCCAAGGCCAATTGCCCGAGGACTCTACCTCTGAGCCACCCGTGCCCACATGGTCTTTGGGGGAGCTTTTGCATCCTTTGTATTTCGTTCAATCTAGTTCTTCACAGGCCAAAACTGAAGGGGAGGCTCCCCAAGAAGACCGTCCGGGCCCGGTCTCGAACCGGCGACCTTCGGCGCTCCGAAGACCCCAAGGCCAATTGCCCGAGGACTCTACCTCTGAAACACCCGTGCACACATGGTCTTTAAGGGAACTTTTGCATCCTTTGTATTTCGTTCAATCTAGTTCTTCACAGGCCAAAACTAAAGGGGAGGCTCCCCAAGAAAACCGCCCGGGCCCGGTCTCGAACCGGCGACCTTCGGCGCTCCGAAGACCCCAAGGCCAATTGCCCGAGGACTCTACCTCTGAGCCACCCATGCCCACATGGTTTTTGGGGGAGCTTTTGCATCCTTTGTATTTCGTTCAATCTAGTTCTTCACAGGCCAAAACTAAAGGGGGGGCTCCCCAAGAAAACCACCCGGGCCGGGTCTCGAACCGGCGATCTTCGGCGCTCCGAAGACCCCAAGGCCAATTGCCCGAGGACTCTACCTCTGAGCCACCCGTGCCCACATGTTCTTTAGGGGAGCTTTTGCATCCTTTGTATTTCGTTCAATCTAGTTCTTCACATTCCAAAACTAAAGGGGAGGCTCCCCAAGAAGACCGTCCGGGCCCGGTCTCGAACCGGCGACCTTCGGCGCTCCGAAGACCCCAAGGCCAATTGCCCGAGGACTCTACCTCTGAGCCACCCGTGCCCACATGGTCTTTGAGGGAGCTTTTGCATCCTTTGTATTTCGTTCAATCTAGTTCTTCACAGGCCAAAACTAAAGGGGAGGCTCCCCAAGAAGACCGCCCGGGCCCGCTCTCGAACCAGCGACCTTCGGCGCTCGGAAGACCCCAAGGCCAACTGCCCGAGGACTCTACCTCTGAGCCACCCGTGTCCACATGGGCTTTGGGGGAGCTTTTGCATCCTTTGTATTTCGTTCAATCTTGTTCTTCACAGGCCAAAACTAAAGGGGAGGCTCCCCAAGAAGACCGCCCGGGCCCGGTCTCGAACCGACGACCTTCGGCGCTCCGAAGACCCCAAGGCCAATTGCCCGAGGACTCTACCTCTGAGCCACCCGTGACCACATGGTCTTTGGGGGAGCTTTTGCATCCTTTGTATTTCGTTCAATCTAGTTCTTCACAGGCCAAAACTAAAGGGGAGAATCCCCATGAAGACCACCCGGGCCAGGTCTCGAACCGGCGACCTTCAGCGCTCCGAAGACCCCAAGGGCAATTGCCCGAGGACTCTACCTCTGAGCCACCCGTGCCCACGTGGTATTTGGGGGAGCTTTTGCATCCTTTGTTTTTCGTTCAATCTAGTTATTCACAGGCCAAAACTAAAGGGGAGGCTCCCCAAGAAGACCGCCCAGGCCCGGTCTCGAACCGGCAACCTTCGGCGCTCCGAAGACCCCAAAGCCAATTGCCCGAGGACTCTACCTCTGAGCCACATGGTCTTTAAGGGAACTTTTGCATCCTTTGTATTTCGTTCAATCTAGTTCTTCACAGGCCAAAACTAAAGGGGAGGATCCCCAAGAAGACCGCCCTGGCACGGTCTCGAACCGGCGACCTTCGGCGCTCCGAAGACCCCAAGGCCAATTGCCCGAGGACTCTACCTCTGAGCCACCCGTGCCCACATGGTCTTTGGGGGAGCTTTTGCATCCTTTGCATTTTGTTCAATCTAGTTCTTCACAGGCCAAAACTAAAGGGGAGGCACTCCAAGAAGACCGCCCGGGCCCGGTCTCAGACCGGCAACCTTCGGCGCTCCGAAGACCCCAAGGCCAATTGCCCGAGGACTCTACCTCTGAGCCACCCTTGCCCACATGGTCTTTGGGGGAGCTTTTGCATCCTTTGTATTTCGTTCAATCTAGTTCTTCACAGGCCAAAACTAAAGGGGAGGCTCCCCAAGAAGACCGCCCGGGCCCGGTCTCGAACCGGCGACCTTCGGCGCTCCGAAGACCCCTAAGTCAATTGCCCGAGGACTCTAACTCTGAGCCACCCGTGCCCACATGGTTTTTGGGGGAGCTTTTGCATCCTTTGTATTTCGTTCATTCTAGTTCTTCACAGGCCAAAACTAAAGGGGAGGCTCCCCAAGAAGACCGCCCTGGCACGGTCTCGAACCGGCGACCTTCGGCGCTCCGAAGACCCCAAGGCCAATTGCCCGAGGACTCTACCTCTGAGCCACCCGTGGCCACATGGTCTTTGGGGGAGCTTTTGCATCCTTTGTATTTCGTTCAATCTAGTTCTTCACAGGCCAAAACTAAAGGGGAGGCTACCCAAGAAGACCGCCCGGGCCCGGTCTCGAACCGGCGACCTGAAGACCCCAAGGCCAATTGCCCGAGGACTCTACCTCTTAGCCACCCGTGCCCACATGGTTTTTAGAGGAGCTTTTGCATCCTTTGTATTTCGTTCAATCTAGTTCTTCACAGGCCAAAACTAAAGGGGAGGCTCCCCAAGAAGACCGCCCGGGCCCGATCTCGAACCGGCGACCTTCGGCGCTCCGAAGACCCCAAGGCCAATTGCCCGAGGACTCTACCTCTGAGCCACCCGTGCCCACATGGTCTTTGGGGGAGCTTTTGCATCCTTTGTATTTCGTTCAATCTAGTTCTTCACAGGCCAAAACTAAAGGGGAGGCTCCCCAAGAAGACCGCCCGGGCCCTGTCTCGAACCGGCGACCTTCGGCGCTCCGAAGACCCCAAGGCCAATTGCCCAAGGACTCTATCTCTGAGCCACCCGTGTCCACATGGTTTTTGGGGGAGCTTTTGCATCCTTTGTATTTCGTTCAATCTAGTTCTTCACAGGCCAAAACTAAAGGGGAGGTTCCCCAAGAAGACCGCCCGGGCTCAGTCTCGAACCGGCGACCTTCGGCGCTCCGAAGACCCCAAGGCCAATTGCCCGAGGACTCTACCTCTAAGCCACCCGTGACCACATGGTCTCTGTGGGAGCTTTTGCATTCTTTGTATTTCGTTCAATCTAGTTCTTCACAGGCCAAAACTAAAGGCGGGGCTCCCCACAAAGACCGCCCGGGCCCGGTCTCGAACCGGGAACCTTCGGCGCTCCGAAGACCCCAAGGCCAATTGCCCGAGGACTCTACCTCTGAGCCACCCGTTCCCACATGGTCTTTAAGGGAACTTTTGCATCCTTTGTATTTCGTTCAATCTAGTTCTTCACAGGCCAAAACTAAAAGGGAGGCTCCCCAATAGCACCGCCCGGGCCCGTTCTCGAACCGGCGACCTTCGGCGCTCCGCAGACCCCAAGGCCATTGCCCGAGGACTCTACCTCTGAGCCACCCATGCCCACATGGTCATTGGGGGAGCTTTTGCATCCTTTGTATTTCGTTCAATCTAGTTCTTCACAGGCCAAAACTAAAGAGGAGGTTCCCCAAGAAGACCGCCCGGGCCCGGTCTCGAACCGACGACCTTCGGCGCTCCGAAGACCCCAAGGCCAATTGCCCGAGGACTCTACCTCTGAGCCACCCGTGCCCACATGGTCTTTGGGGGAGCTTTTGCGTCCTTTGTATTTCGTTCAATCTAGTTCTTCACAGGCCAAAACTAAAGGGGAGGCTCCCCAAGAAGACCGCCCGGGCCCGGTCTCGAACCGGCGACCTTCGGCGCTCCGAAGACCCCAAGGCCAATTGCCCGAGGACTCTACCTCTGAGCCACCCGTGCCCAGATGGTCTTTGGGGGAGCTTTTGCATCCTTTGTATTTCGTTCAATCTAGTTCTTCACAGGCCAAAACTAAAGGGGAGGCTCCCCAAGAAGACTGCCCAGGCCCGGTCTCGAACCTGCGACCTTCGGCGCTCCAAAGACCCCAAGGCCAATTGCCCAAGGACACTACCTCTGAGCCAAACGTGCCCACATGGTCTTTGGGGGAGCTTTTGCATCCTTTGTATTTCGTTCAATCTAGTTCTTCACAGGCCAAAACTAAAGGGGGGGCTCCCCAAGAAGACCGCCCAGGCCCTGTCTCGAACCGGCGACCTTCGGCGCTCCGAAGACCCCAAGGCCAATTGCCCGAGGACTCTACCTCTGAGCCACCCGTGCCCACATGGTCTTTGGGGGAGCTTTTGCATCCTTTGTATTTCGTTCAATCTAGTTCTTCACAGGCCAAAACTAAAGGGGAGGGTCCCCAAGAAGACCGCCCGGGCCCGGTCTCGAACCGGCGACCTTCGGCGCTCCGAAGACCCCAGGGCCAATTGCCCGAGGACTCTACCTCTGAGCCACCCGTGCCCACATGGTCTATGGGGGAGCTTTTGCATCCTTTGTATTTCGTTCAATCTAGTTCTTCACAGGTCAAAACTAAAGGGGAGGCTCCCCAAGAAGACCGCCCGGGCCCGGTCTCGAACCGGCGACCTTCGGCGCTCCGAAGACCCCAAGGCCAATTGCCCGAGGACTCTACCTCTGAGCCACCTGAGCCCATATGGTCTTTGGGGGAGCTTTTGCATCCTTTGTATTTCGTTCAATCTAGTTCTTCACAGGCCAAAACTAAAGGGGAGGCTCCCCAAGAAGACCGCCCGGGCCAGGTCTCGAACCGGCGACCTTCGGCGCTCCGAAGACCCCAAGGCCAATTGCCCGAGGACTCTACCTCTGAGCCACCCGTGCCCAGATGGTCTTTGGGGGAGTTTTTGCATCCTTTGTATTTCGTTCAATCTAGTTCTTCACAGGCCAAAACTAAAGGGGAGGCTCCCCAAGAAGACTGCCCGGGCCCGGTCTCGAACCTGCGACCTTCGGCGCTCCAAAGACCCCAAGGCCAATTGCCCAAGGACACTACCTCTGAGCCAAACGTGCCCACATGGTCTTTGGGGGAGCTTTTGCATCCTTTGTATTTCGTTCAATCTAGTTCTTCACAGGCCAAAACTAAAGGGGGGGCTCCCCAAGAAGACCGCCCAGGCCCTGTCTCGAACCGGCGACCTTCGGCGCTCCGAAGACCCCAAGGCCAATTGCCCGAGGACTCTACCTCTGAGCCACCCGTGCCCACATGGTCTTTGGGGGAGCTTTTGCATCCTTTGTATTTCGTTCAATCTAGTTCTTCACAGGCCAAAACTAAAGGGGAGGGTCCCCAAGAAGACCGCCCGGGCCCGGTCTCGAACCGGCGACCTTCGGCGCTCCGAAGACCCCAAGGCCAATTGCCCGAGGACTCTACCTCTGAGCCACCCGTGCCCAGATGGTCTTTGGGGGAGCTTTTGCATCCTTTGTATTTCGTTCAATCTAGTTCTTCACAGGCCAAAACTAAAGGGGAGGCTCCCCAAGAAGACTGCCCGGGCCCGGTCTCGAACCTGCGACCTTCGGCGCTCCAAAGACCCCAAGGCCAATTGCCCAAGGACACTACCTCTGAGCCAAACGTGCCCACATGGTCTTTGGGGGAGCTTTTGCATCCTTTGTATTTCGTTCAATCTAGTTCTTCACAGGCCAAAACTAAAGGGGGGGCTCCCCAAGAAGACCGCCCAGGCCCTGTCTAGAACCGGCGACCTTCGGCGCTCCGAAGACCCCAAGGCCAATTGCCCGAGGACTCTACCTCTGAGCCACCCGTGCCCACATGGTCTTTGGGGGAGCTTTTGCGTCCTTTGTATTTCGTTCAATCTAGTTCTTCACAGGCCAAAACTAAAGGGGAGGCTCCCCAAGAAGACCGCCCGGGCCCGGTCTCGAACCGGCGACCTTCGGCGCTCCGAAGACCCCAAGGCCAATTGCCCGAGGACTCTACCTCTGAGCCACCCGTGCCCAGATGGTCTTTGGGGGAGCTTTTGCATCCTTTGTATTTCGTTCAATCTAGTTCTTCACAGGCCAAAACTAAAGGGGAGGCTCCCCAAGAAGACTGCCCAGGCCCGGTCTCGAACCTGCGACCTTCGGCGCTCCAAAGACCCCAAGGCCAATTGCCCAAGGACACTACCTCTGAGCCAAACGTGCCCACATGGTCTTTGGGGGAGCTTTTGCATCCTTTGTATTTCGTTCAATCTAGTTCTTCACAGGCCAAAACTAAAGGGGGGGCTCCCCAAGAAGACCGCCCAGGCCCTGTCTCGAACCGGCGACCTTCGGCGCTCCGAAGACCCCAAGGCCAATTGCCCGAGGACTCTACCTCTGAGCCACCCGTGCCCACATGGTCTTTGGGGGAGCTTTTGCATCCTTTGTATTTCGTTCAATCTAGTTCTTCACAGGCCAAAACTAAAGGGGAGGGTCCCCAAGAAGACCGCCCGGGCCCGGTCTCGAACCGGCGACCTTCGGCGCTCCGAAGACCCCAGGGCCAATTGCCCGAGGACTCTACCTCTGAGCCACCCGTGCCCACATGGTCTATGGGGGAGCTTTTGCATCCTTTGTATTTCGTTCAATCTAGTTCTTCACAGGTCAAAACTAAAGGGGAGGCTCCCCAAGAAGACCGCCCGGGCCCGGTCTCGAACCGGCGACCTTCGGCGCTCCGAAGACCCCAAGGCCAATTGCCCGAGGACTCTACCTCTGAGCCACCTGAGCCCATATGGTCTTTGGGGGAGCTTTTGCATCCTTTGTATTTCGTTCAATCTAGTTCTTCACAGGCCAAAACTAAAGGGGAGGCTCCCCAAGAAGACCGCCCGGGCCAGGTCTCGAACCGGCGACCTTCGGCGCTCCGAAGACCCCAAGGCCAATTGCCCGAGGACTCTACCTCTGAGCCACCCGTGCCCAGATGGTCTTTGGGGGAGTTTTTGCATCCTTTGTATTTCGTTCAATCTAGTTCTTCACAGGCCAAAACTAAAGGGGAGGCTCCCCAAGAAGACTGCCCGGGCCCGGTCTCGAACCTGCGACCTTCGGCGCTCCAAAGACCCCAAGGCCAATTGCCCAAGGACACTACCTCTGAGCCAAACGTGCCCACATGGTCTTTGGGGGAGCTTTTGCATCCTTTGTATTTCGTTCAATCTAGTTCTTCACAGGCCAAAACTAAAGGGGGGGCTCCCCAAGAAGACCGCCCAGGCCCTGTCTCGAACCGGCGACCTTCGGCGCTCCGAAGACCCCAAGGCCAATTGCCCGAGGACTCTACCTCTGAGCCACCCGTGCCCACATGGTCTTTGGGGGAGCTTTTGCATCCTTTGTATTTCGTTCAATCTAGTTCTTCACAGGCCAAAACTAAAGGGGAGGGTCCCCAAGAAGACCGCCCGGGCCCGGTCTCGAACCGGCGACCTTCGGCGCTCCGAAGACCCCAAGGCCAATTGCCCGAGGACTCTACCTCTGAGCCACCCGTGCCCAGATGGTCTTTGGGGGAGCTTTTGCATCCTTTGTATTTCGTTCAATCTAGTTCTTCACAGGCCAAAACTAAAGGGGAGGCTCCCCAAGAAGACCGCCCGGGCCCGGTCTCGAACCGGCGACCTTCGGCGCTCCGAAGACCCCAAGGCCAATTGCCCGAGGACTCTACCTCTGAGCCACCCGTGCCCACATGGTTTTTGGGGGAGCTTTTGCATCCTTTGTATTTCGTTCAATCTAGTTCTTCACAGGCCAAAACTAAAGGGGAGGCTCCCCAAGAAGACCGCCCGGGCCCGGTCTCGAACCGGCGACCTTCGGCGCTCCGAAGACCCCAAGGCCAATTGCCCGAGGACTCTACCTCTGAGCCACCCGTGCCCAGATGGTCTTTGGGGGAGCTTTTGCATCCTTTGTATTTCGTTCAATCTAGTTCTTCACAGGCCAAAACTAAAGGGGAGGCTCCCCAAGAAGACCGCCCGGGCCCGGTCTCGAACCGGCGACCTTCGGCGCTCCGAAGACCCCAAGGCCAATTGCCCGAGGACTCTACCTCTGAGCCACCCGTGCCCACATGGTTTTTGGGGGAGCTTTTGCATCCTTTGTATTTCATTCAATCTAGTTCTTCACAGGCCAAAACTAAAGGGGAGGCTCCCCAAAAAGACCGCCCAGGCCCGTTCTCGAACCGGCGACCTTCGGCGCTCCAAAGACCCCAAGGCCAATTGCCCGAGGACTCTACCTCTAAGCCACCCGTGGCCACATGGGCTTTGGGGGAGCTTTTGCATCCTTTGTATTTCGTTCAATCTAGTTCTTCACAGGCCAAAACTAAAGGGGGGGCTCCCCAAGAAGACCGCCCAGGCCCTGTCTCGAACCGGCGACCTTCGGCGCTCCGAAGACCCCAAGGCCAATTGCCCGAGGACCTTCGGCGCTCCGTAGACCCCAAAGCCAATTGCCCGAGGACTCTACCTCTGAGCCACCCGTGCCCACATGGTTTTTGGGGGAGCTTTTGCATCCTTTGTATTTCGTTCAATCTAGTTCTTCACAGGCCAAAACTAAAGAGGAGGCTCCCCAAGAAGACCGCCCGGGCACGGTCTCGAACCGGCGACCTTCGGCGCTCCGAAGACCCCAAGGCCAATTGCCCGAGGACTCTACCTCTGAGCCACCTTTGCCCACATGGTGTTTGGGGGAGCTTTTGCATCCTTTGTATTTCGTTCAATCTAGTTCTTCACATTCCAAAACTAAAGGGGAGGCTCCCCATGAAGACCGCCCGGGCACGGTCTCGAACCGGCGACCTTCGGCGCTCCGAAGACCCCAAGGCCAATTGCCCGAGGACTCTACCTCTGAGCCACCCGTGCCCACATGGTCTTTGGGGGAGCTTTTGCATCCTTTGTATTTCGTTCAATCTAGTTCTTCACAGGCCAAAACTAAAGGGGAGGCTCCCCAAGAAGACCGCTCGTGCCCGGTCTCGAACCGGCGACCTTCGGCACTCCGAAGACCCCAAGGCCAATTGCCCGAGGACTCTACCTCTGAGCCACCCGTGCCCACATGGTCTTTGGCGGAGCTTTTGCATCCTTTGTATTTCGTTCAATCTAGTTCTTCAAAGGCCAAAACTAAAGGGGAGGCTCCACAAGAAGACCGCCCAGGCCCGGTCTCGAACCGGCGACCTTCAGCGCTCCGAAGACCCCAAGGCCAATTGCCCGAGGACACTACCTCTGAGCCAAACGTGCCCACATGGTCTTTGGGCGAGCTTTTGCATCCTTTGTATTTCGTTCAATCTAGTTCTTCACAGGCCAAAACTAAAGGGGAGGCTCCCCAAGAAGACCGCCCAGGCCCGGTCTCGAACCGGCGACCTTCGGCGCTCCGAAGACCCCAAGGCCAATTGCCCAAGGACTCTACCTCTGAGCCACCCGTGGCCACATGGTGTTTGGGGGAGCTTTTGCATCCTTTGTATTTCGTTCAATCTAGTTCTTCACAGGCCAAAACTAAAGGGGAGGCTACCCAAGAAGACCGCCCGGGCCCGGTCTCGAACCGGCGACCTGAAGACCCCAAGGCCAATTGCCCGAGGACTCTACCTCTGAGCCACCCGTGCCCACATGGTTTTTGGGGGAGCTTTTGCATCCTTTGTATTTCGTTCAATCTAGTTCTTCACATGCCAAAACTAAAGGGGAGGCTCCCCAAGAAGACCGCCCGGGCCCGGTCTCGAACCGGCGACCTTTTGGCGCTCCGAAGACCCCAAGGCCAATTGCCCGAGGACTCTACCTCTGAGCCACCCATGCCCACATGGTTTTTGGGGGAGCTTTTGCATCCTTTGTATTTCGTTCAATCTAGTTCTTCACAGGCCAAAACTAAAGGGGAGGCTCCCCAAGAAGACCGCCCGGGCCCGGTCTCGAACCGACGACCTTCGGCGCTCCGAAGACCCCAAAGCCAATTGCCCGAGGACTCTACCTCTGAGCCACCCGTGCCCACATAGTCTTTGGGGGAGCTTTTGCTTTCTTTGCATTTCGTTCAATCTAGTTCTTCACAGGCCAAAACTAAAGGGGAGGCTCCCCAAGAAGACCGCCCGGGGCCGGTCTCGAACCGGCGACCTTCGGCGCTCCGAAGACCCCAAGGCCAATTGCCCGAGGACTCTACCTCTGAGCCACCCGTGCCCACATGGTCTATGGGGGAGCTTTTGCATCCTTTGTATTTCGTTCAATCTAGTTCTTCACAGGTCAAAACTAAAGGGGAGGCTCCCCAAGAAGACCGCCCGGGCCCGGTCTCGAACCGGCGACCTTCGGCGCTCCGAAGACCCCAAGGCCAATTGCCCGAGGACTCTACCTCTGAGCCACCTGAGCCCATATGGTCTTTGGGGGAGCTTTTGCATCCTTTGTATTTCGTTCAATCTAGTTCTTCACAGGCCAAAACTAAAGGGGAGGCTCCCCAAGAAGACCGCCCGGGCCAGGTCTCGAACCGGCGACCTTCGGCGCTCCGAAGACCCCAAGGCCAATTGCCCAAGGACTCTACCTCTGAGCCACCCGTGCCCACATGGTCTTTGGGGGAGCTTTTGCATCCTTTGTATTTCGTTCAATCTAGTTCTTCACAGGCCAAAACTAAAGGGGAGGCTCCCCAAGAAGACCGCCCGGGACCGGTCTCGAACCGACGACCTTCTGCGCTTCGAAGACCCCAAGGCCAATTGCCCGAGGACTCTACCTCTGAGCCACCCGTGCCCACATGGTTTTTGGGGGAGCTTTTGCATCCTTTGTATTTCGTTCAATCTAGTTCTTCACAGGCCAAAACTAAAGGGGAGGCTCCCCAAGAAGACCGCCCAGGCCCGGTCTCGGACCGGCGACCTTCGGCGCTCCGAAGACCCCAAGGCCAATTGCCCGAGGACTCTACCTCTGAGCCACCCGTGCCCAGATGGTCTTTGGGGGAGCTTTTGCATCCTTTGTATTTCGTTCAATCTAGTTCTTCACAGGCCAAAACTAAAGGGGAGGCTCCCCAAGAAGACCGCCCGGGCCCGGTCTCGAACCGGCGACCTTCGGCGCTCCGAAGACCCCAAGGCCAATTGCCCGAGGACTCTACCTCTGAGCCACCCGTGCCCACATGGTTTTTGGGGGAGCTTTTGCATCCTTTGTATTTCGTTCAATCTAGTTCTTCACAGGCCAAAACTAAAGGGGAGGCTCCCCAAGAAGACCGCCCGGGCCCGGTCTCGAACCGGCGACCTTCGGCGCTCCGAAGACCCCAAGGCCAATTGCCCGAGGACTCTACCTCTGAGCCACCCGTGCCCAGATGGTCTTTGGGGGAGCTTTTGCATCCTTTGTATTTCGTTCAATCTAGTTCTTCACAGGCCAAAACTAAAGGGGAGGCTCCCCAAGAAGACCGCCCGGGCCCGGTCTCGAACCGGCGACCTTCGGCGCTCCGAAGACCCCAAGGCCAATTGCCCGAGGACTCTACCTCTGAGCCACCCGTGCCCACATGGTTTTTGGGGGAGCTTTTGCATCCTTTGTATTTCATTCAATCTAGTTCTTCACAGGCCAAAACTAAAGGGGAGGCTCCCCAAAAAGACCGCCCAGGCCCGTTCTCGAACCGGCGACCTTCGGCGCTCCAAAGACCCCAAGGCCAATTGCCCGAGGACTCTACCTCTAAGCCACCCGTGGCCACATGGGCTTTGGGGGAGCTTTTGCATCCTTTGTATTTCGTTCAATCTAGTTCTTCACAGGCCAAAACTAAAGGGGGGGCTCCCCAAGAAGACCGCCCAGGCCCTGTCTCGAACCGGCGACCTTCGGCGCTCCGAAGACCCCAAGGCCAATTGCCCGAGGACCTTCGGCGCTCCGTAGACCCCAAAGCCAATTGCCCGAGGACTCTACCTCTGAGCCACCCGTGCCCACATGGTTTTTGGGGGAGCTTTTGCATCCTTTGTATTTCGTTCAATCTAGTTCTTCACAGGCCAAAACTAAAGAGGAGGCTCCCCAAGAAGACCGCCCGGGCACGGTCTCGAACCGGCGACCTTCGGCGCTCCGAAGACCCCAAGGCCAATTGCCCGAGGACTCTACCTCTGAGCCACCTTTGCCCACATGGTGTTTGGGGGAGCTTTTGCATCCTTTGTATTTCGTTCAATCTAGTTCTTCACATTCCAAAACTGAAGGGGAGGCTCCCCATGAAGACCGCCCGGGCACGGTCTCGAACCGGCGACCTTCGGCGCTCCGAAGACCCCAAGGCCAATTGCCCGAGTACTCTACCTCTGAGCCACCCGTGCCCACATGGTCTTTGGGGGAGCTTTTGCATCCTTTGTATTTCGTTCAATCTAGTTCTTCACAGGCCAAAACTAAAGGGGAGGCTCCCCAAGAAGACCGCTCGTGCCCGGTCTCGAACCGGCGACCTTCGGCACTCCGAAGACCCCAAGGCCAATTGCCCGAGGACTCTACCTCTGAGCCACCCGTGCCCACATGGTCTTTGGCGGAGCTTTTGCATCCTTTGTATTTCGTTCAATCTAGTTCTTCAAAGGCCAAAACTAAAGGGGAGGCTCCACAAGAAGACCGCCCAGGCCCGGTCTCGAACCGGCGACCTTCAGCGCTCCGAAGACCCCAAGGCCAATTGCCCGAGGACACTACCTCTGAGCCAAACGTGCCCACATGGTCTTTGGGCGAGCTTTTGCATCCTTTGTATTTCGTTCAATCTAGTTCTTCACAGGCCAAAACTAAAGGGGAGGCTCCCCAAGAAGACCGCCCAGGCCCGGTCTCGAACCGGCGACCTTCGGCGCTCCGAAGACCCCAAGGCCAATTGCCCAAGGACTCTACCTCTGAGCCACCCGTGGCCACATGGTGTTTGGGGGAGCTTTTGCATCCTTTGTATTTCGTTCAATCTAGTTCTTCACAGGCCAAAACTAAAGGGGAGGCTACCCAAGAAGACCGCCCGGGCCCGGTCTCGAACCGGCGACCTGAAGACCCCAAGGCCAATTGCCCGAGGACTCTACCTCTGAGCCACCCGTGCCCACATGGTTTTTGGGGGAGCTTTTGCATCCTTTGTATTTCGTTCAATCTAGTTCTTCACATGCCAAAACTAAAGGGGAGGCTCCCCAAGAAGACCGCCCGGGCCCGGTCTCGAACCGGCGACCTTTTGGCGCTCCGAAGACCCCAAGGCCAATTGCCCGAGGACTCTACCTCTGAGCCACCCATGCCCACATGGTTTTTGGGGGAGCTTTTGCATCCTTTGTATTTCGTTCAATCTAGTTCTTCACAGGCCAAAACTAAAGGGGAGGCTCCCCAAGAAGACCGCCCGGGCCCGGTCTCGAACCGACGACCTTCGGCGCTCCGAAGACCCCAAAGCCAATTGCCCGAGGACTCTACCTCTGAGCCACCCGTGCCCACATAGTCTTTGGGGGAGCTTTTGCTTTCTTTGCATTTCGTTCAATCTAGTTCTTCACAGGCCAAAACTAAAGGGGAGGCTCCCCAAGAAGACCGCCCGGGGCCGGTCTCGAACCGGCGACCTTCGGCGCTCCGAAGACCCCAAGGCCAATTGCCCGAGGACTCTACCTCTGAGCCAACCGTGCCCACATGGTCTTTGGGGGAGCTTTTGCATCCTTTGAATTTCGTTCAATCTAGTTCTTCACAGGCCAAAACTAAAGGGGAGGCTTCCCAAGAAGACCGCCTGGGCTCGGTCTCGAACCAGCGACCTGCGGCGCTCCAAAGACCCCAAGGCCAATTGCCCGAGGACTCTACCTCTGAGCCCCCCGTGCCCACATGGTCTTTGGGGGAGCTTTTGCATCCTTTGTATTTCGTTCAATCTAGTTCTTCACAGGCCAAAACTAAAGGGGAGGCTCCCCAAGAAGACCGCACAGGCCCGGTCTCGATCCGGCGACCTTCGGCGTTCCGAAGACCCCAAGGCCAATTGCCCGAGGACTCTACCTCTGACCCACCCGTGCCCACATGGTCTTTGGGGGAGCTTTTGCATCCTTTGTATTTCGTTCAACCTAGTTCTTCACAGGCCAAAACTAAAGGGGAGGCTCCCCAAGAAGACCGCCCTGGCCCGGTCTCGAACCAGCGACCTTCGGCGCTGCGAAGACCCCAAGGCCAATTGCCCGAGGACTCTACCTCTGAGCCACCCGTGCCCACATGGTCTTTGGGGGAGCTTTTGCATCCTTTGTATTTCGTTCAATCTAGTTCTTCACAGGCCAAAACTAAAGGGGAGGCTCCCCAAGAAAACCGCCCGGGCCCGGTCTCGAACCGGCGACCTTCGTCGCTCCGAAGACCCCAAGGCCAATTGCCAGAGGACTCTACCTCTGAGCCACCCGCGCCCACATGGTCTTTGGGGGAGCTTTTGCCTCCTTTGTATTTCGTTCAATCTAGTTCTTCACAGGCCAAAACTAAAGGGGAGGCTCCCCAAGAAGACCGCCCAGGCCCGGTCTCGAACCGGCGACCTTCGGCGCTCCGAAGACCCCAAGGCCAATTGCCCAAGGACTCTACCTCTGAGCCACCCGTGGCCACATGGTGTTTGGGGGAGCTTTTGCATCCTTTGTATTTCGTTCAATCTAGTTCTTCACAGGCCAAAACTAAAGGGGAGGCTACCCAAGAAGACCGCCCGGGCCCGGTCTCGAACCGGCGACCTGAAGACCCCAAGGCCAATTGCCCGAGGACTCTACCTCTGAGCCACCCGTGCCCACATGGTTTTTGGGGGAGCTTTTGCATCCTTTGTATTTCGTTCAATCTAGTTCTTCACAGGCCAAAACTAAAGGGGAGGCTCCCCAAGAAGACCGCCCGGGCCCGGTCTCGATCCGGCGACCTTCGGCGCTCCGAAGACCCCAAGGCCAATTGCCCGAGGACTCTACCTCTGCGCCACCCGTGCCCAGATGGTCTTTGGGGGAGCTTTTGCATCCTTTGTATTTCGTTCAATCTAGTTCTTCACAGGCCAAAACTAAAGGGGAGGCTCCCCAAGAAGACCGCCCGGGCCCGGTCTCGAACCGGCGACCTTCGGCGCTCCGAAGACCCCAAGGCCAATTGCCCGAGGACTCTACCTCTGAGCCACCCGTGCCCACATGGTTTTTGGGGGAGCTTTTGCATCCTTTGTATTTCATTCAATCTAGTTCTTCACAGGCCAAAACTAAAGGGGAGGCTCCCCAAAAAGACCGCCCAGGCCCGTTCTCGAACCGGCGACCTTCGGCGCTCCAAAGACCCCAAGGCCAATTGCCCGAGGACTCTACCTCTAAGCCACCCGTGGCCACATGGGCTTTGGGGGAGCTTTTGCATCCTTTGTATTTCGTTCAATCTAGTTCTTCACAGGCCAAAACTAAAGGGGGGGCTCCCCAAGAAGACCGCCCAGGCCCTGTCTCGAACCGGCGACCTTCGGCGCTCCGAAGACCCCAAGGCCAATTGCCCGAGGACCTTCGGCGCTCCGTAGACCCCAAAGCCAATTGCCCGAGGACTCTACCTCTGAGCCACCCGTGCCCACATGGATTTTGGGGGAGCTTTTGCATCCTTTGTATTTCGTTCAATCTAGTTCTTCACAGGCCAAAACTAAAGGGGAGGCTCCCCAAGAAGACCGCCCGGGACCGGTCTCGAACCGACGACCTTCTGCGCTTCGAAGACCCCAAGGCCAATTGCCCGAGGACTCTACCTCTGAGCCACCCGTGCCCACATGGTTTTTGGGGGAGCTTTTGCATCCTTTGTATTTCGTTCAATCTAGTTCTTCACAGGCCAAAACTAAAGGGGAGGCTCCCCAAGAAGACCGCCCAGGCCCGGTCTCGAACCGGCGACCTTCGGCGCTCCGAAGACCCCAAGGCCAATTGCCCGAGGACTCTACCTCTGAGCCACCCGTGGCCACATGGTGTTTGGGGGAGCTTTTGCATCCTTTGTATTTCGTTCAATCTAGTTCTTCACAGGCCAAAACTAAAGGGGAGGCTACCCAAGAAGACCGCCCGGGCCCGGTCTCGAACCGGCGACCTGAAGACCCCAAGGCCAATTGCCCGAGGACTCTACCTCTGAGCCACCCGTGCCCACATGGTTTTTGGGGGAGCTTTTGCATCCTTTGTATTTCGTTCAATCTAGTTCTTCACATGCCAAAACTAAAGGGGAGGCTCCCCAAGAAGACCGCCCGGGCCCGGTCTCGAACCGGCGACCTTTTGGCGCTCCGAAGACCCCAAGGCCAATTGCCCAAGGACTCTACCTCTGAGCCACCCATGCCCACATGGTTTTTGGGGGAGCTTTTGCATCCTTTGTATTTCGTTCAATCTAGTTCTTCACAGGCCAAAACTAAAGGGGAGGCTCCCCAAGAAGACCGCCCGGGCCCGGTCTCGAACCGACGACCTTCGGCGCTCCGAAGACCCCAAAGCCAATTGCCCGAGGACTCTACCTCTGAGCCACCCGTGCCCACATAGTCTTTGGGGGAGCTTTTGCTTTCTTTGCATTTCGTTCAATCTAGTTCTTCACAGGCCAAAACTAAAGGGGAGGCTCCCCAAGAAGACCGCCCGGGGCCGGTCTCGAACCGGCGACCTTCGGCGCTCCGAAGACCCCAAGGCCAATTGCCCGAGGACTCTACCTCTGAGCCAACCGTGCCCACATGGTCTTTGGGGGAGCTTTTGCATCCTTTGAATTTCGTTCAATCTAGTTCTTCACAGGCCAAAACTAAAGGGGAGGCTTCCCAAGAAGACCGCCTGGGCTCGGTCTCGAACCAGCGACCTGCGGCGCTCCAAAGACCCCAAGGCCAATTGCCCGAGGACTCTACCTCTGAGCCCCCCGTGCCCACATGGTCTTTGGGGGAGCTTTTGCATCCTTTGTATTTCGTTCAATCTAGTTCTTCACAGGCCAAAACTAAAGGGGAGGCTCCCCAAGAAGACCGCACAGGCCCGGTCTCGAACCGGCGACCTTCGGCGTTCCGAAGACCCCAAGGCCAATTGCCCGAGGACTCTACCTCTGACCCACCCGTGCCCACATGGTCTTTGGGGGAGCTTTTGCATCCTTTGTATTTCGTTCAACCTAGTTCTTCACAGGCCAAAACTAAAGGGGAGGCTCCCCAAGAAGACCGCCCTGGCCCGGTCTCGAACCAGCGACCTTCGGCGCTGCGAAGACCCCAAGGCCAATTGCCCGAGGACTCTACCTCTGAGCCACCCGTGCCCACATGGTCTTTGGGGGAGCTTTTGCATCCTTTGTATTTCGTTCAATCTAGTTCTTCACAGGCCAAAACTAAAGGGGAGGCTCCCCAAGAAAACCGCCCGGGCCCGGTCTCGAACCGGCGACCTTCGTCGCTCCGAAGACCCCAAGGCCAATTGCCAGAGGACTCTACCTCTGAGCCACCCGCGCCCACATGGTCTTTGGGGGAGCTTTTGCCTCCTTTGTATTTCGTTCAATCTAGTTCTTCACAGGCCAAAACTAAAGGGGAGGCTCCCCAAGAAGACCGCCCAGGCCCGGTCTCGAACCGGCGACCTTCGGCGCTCCGAAGACCCCAAGGCCAATTGCCCAAGGACTCTACCTCTGAGCCACCCGTGGCCACATGGTGTTTGGGGGAGCTTTTGCATCCTTTGTATTTCGTTCAATCTAGTTCTTCACAGGCCAAAACTAAAGGGGAGGCTACCCAAGAAGACCGCCCGGGCCCGGTCTCGAACCGGCGACCTGAAGACCCCAAGGCCAATTGCCCGAGGACTCTACCTCTGAGCCACCCGTGCCCACATGGTTTTTGGGGGAGCTTTTGCATCCTTTGTATTTCGTTCAATCTAGTTCTTCACAGGCCAAAACTAAAGGGGAGGCTCCCCAAGAAGACCGCCCGGGCCCGGTCTCGATCCGGCGACCTTCGGCGCTCCGAAGACCCCAAGGCCAATTGCCCGAGGACTCTACCTCTGCGCCACCCGTGCCCAGATGGTCTTTGGGGGAGCTTTTGCATCCTTTGTATTTCGTTCAATCTAGTTCTTCACAGGCCAAAACTAAAGGGGAGGCTCCCCAAGAAGACCGCCCGGGCCCGGTCTCGAACCGGCGACCTTCGGCGCTCCGAAGACCCCAAGGCCAATTGCCCGAGGACTCTACCTCTGAGCCACCCGTGCCCACATGGTTTTTGGGGGAGCTTTTGCATCCTTTGTATTTCATTCAATCTAGTTCTTCACAGGCCAAAACTAAAGGGGAGGCTCCCCAAAAAGACCGCCCAGGCCCGTTCTCGAACCGGCGACCTTCGGCGCTCCAAAGACCCCAAGGCCAATTGCCCGAGGACTCTACCTCTAAGCCACCCGTGGCCACATGGGCTTTGGGGGAGCTTTTGCATCCTTTGTATTTCGTTCAATCTAGTTCTTCACAGGCCAAAACTAAAGGGGGGGCTCCCCAAGAAGACCGCCCAGGCCCTGTCTCGAACCGGCGACCTTCGGCGCTCCGAAGACCCCAAGGCCAATTGCCCGAGGACCTTCGGCGCTCCGTAGACCCCAAAGCCAATTGCCCGAGGACTCTACCTCTGAGCCACCCGTGCCCACATGGATTTTGGGGGAGCTTTTGCATCCTTTGTATTTCGTTCAATCTAGTTCTTCACAGGCCAAAACTAAAGAGGAGGCTCCCCAAGAAGACCGCCCGGGCACGGTCTCGAACCGGCGACCTTCGGCGCTCCGAAGACCCCAAGGCCAATTGCCCGAGGACTCTACCTCTGAGCCACCTGTGCCCACATGGTGTTTGGGGGAGCTTTTGCATCCTTTGTATTTCGTTCAATCTAGTTCTTCACATTCCAAAACTAAAGGGGAGGCTCCCCATGAAGACCGCCCGGGCACGGTCTCGAACCGGCGACCTTCGGCGCTCCGAAGACCCCAAGGCCAATTGCCCGAGGACTCTACCTCTGAGCCACCCGTGCCCACATGGTCTTTGGTGGAGCTTTTGCATCCTTTGTATTTCGTTCAATCTAGTTCTTCACAGGCCAAAACTAAAGGGGAGGCTCCCCAAGAAGACCGCTCGTGCCCGGTCTCGAACCGGCGACCTTCGGCGCTCCGAAGACCCCAAGGCCAATTGCCCGAGGACTCTACCTCTGAGCCACCCGTGCCCACATGGTCTTTGGCGGAGCTTTTGCATCCTTTGTATTTCGTTCAATCTAGTTCTTCACAGGCCAAAACTAAAGGGGAGGCTCCCCAAGAAGACCGCCCAGGACCGGTCTCGAACCGGCGACCTTCGGCGCTCCGAAGACCCCAAAGCCAATTGCCCGAGGACACTACCTCTGAGCCAACCGTGCCCACATGGTCTTTGGGGGAGCTTTTGCATCCTTTGTATTTCGTTCAATCTAGTTCTTCACAGGCCAAAACTAAAGAAGACCTCCCTGGCCCGGTCTCGAACCGGCGACCTTCGGCGCTCCGAAGACCCCAAGGCCAATTGCCCAAGGACTCCACCTCTGAGCCACCCGTGCCCACATGGTCTTTGGGGGAGCTTTTGCATCCTTTGTATTTCGTTCAATCTAGTTCTTCACAGGCCAAAACTAAACTGAAGCTCCCCCAGAGGACTGCCCGGGCCCGGTCTCGAACCGGCAACCTTCGGCGCTCCGAAGACCCCAAAGCCAATTTCCCGAGGACTCTATTTCTGAGCCACCCGTGCCCACATGGTCTTTGGGGGAGCTTTTGCATACTTTGTATTTCGTTCAATCTAGTTCTTCATAGGCCAAAACTAAAGGGGAGGCTCCCCAAGAAGACCGCCCGGGGCCGGTCTCGAACCGACGACCTTCGGCGCTCTGAAGAACCCAAGGCCAATTGCCCGAGGACTCTACCTCTGAGCCACCCGTGCCCACATGGTCTTTGGGGGAGCTTTTGCATCCTTTGTATTTCGTTCAATGTAGTTCTTCAATGGCCAAAACTAAAGGGGAGGCTCCCCAAGAAGACCAACGTGGCCCGGTCTCAAACCGGCGACCTTCGGCGCTCCGAAGACCCCAAGGCCAATTGCCCGAGGACTCTACCTCTGAGCCACCCGTGCCCACATGGTCTTTGGGGGAGCTTTTGCAACCTTTGTATTTCGTTCAACCTAGTTCTTCACAGGCCAAAACTAAAGGGGAGGCTCCCCAAGAAGACCTCCCGGGCCCGGTCTGGAACCGGCGACCTTAGGCGCTCCGAAGGCCCCAAGGCCAATTGCCCGAGGACTCTACCTCTGAGCCACCCGTGCCCACATGGTCTTTGGGGGAGCTTTTGCATCCTTTGTATTTCGTTCAATCTAGTTCTTCACAGGCCAAAACTAAAGGGGAGGCTCCCCAAGAAGACCACCCGGGCCCGGTCTCGAACCGGCGACCTTCGGCGCTCCGACGACCCCAAGGCCAATTGACCGAGGACTCTACCTCTGAGCCACCCGTGTCCACATGGTCTTTGGGGGAGCTTTTGCATCCCTTGTATTTCGTTCAATCTAGTTCTTCACAGGCCAAAACTAAATAGGAGGCTCCCCAAGAAGACCGCCCGGGCCCGGTCTCGAACCAGCGACCTTCGGCGCCCCGAAGGCCCCAAGGCCAATTGCCCGAAGACTCTACCTCTGAGCCACCCGTGCCCACATGTTCTTTGGGGGAGCTTTTGCATCCTTTGTATTTCGTTCAATCTAGTTCTTCACAGGCCAAAACTAAAGGGGAGGCTCCCCAAGAAGACCGCCCGGGCCCGGTATTGAACCGACGACCTTCGGCGCTCCGAAGACCCCAAGGCCAATTGCCCGAGGACTCTACCTCTGAGCCACCCGTGCCCACATGTTCTTTGGGGGAGCTTTTGCATCCTTTGTATTTCGTTCAATCTAGTTCTTCACAGGCCAAAACTAAAGGGGAGGCTCCCCAAGAAGACCGCCCGGGCCCGGTCTTGAACCGACGACCTTCGGCGCTCCGAAGACCCCAAGGCCAATTGCCCGAGGACTCTACCTCTGAGCCACCCGTGCCCACATGGTCTTTCGGGGAGCTTTTGCATCGTTTGTATTTCGTTCAATCTAGTTCTTCACAGGCCAAAACTAAAGGGGAGGCTCCCCCAGAAGACCGCCCGGGCCGGGTCTCGAACCGGCGACCTTCGGTGCTCCGAAGACCCCAAGGCCAATTGCCCGAGGACTCTACCTCTGAGCCACCCGTGCACACATGGTGTTTGGGGGAGCTTTTGCATCTTTTGTATTTCGTTCAATCTAGTTCTTCACAGGCCAAAACTAAAGGGGAGTCTCCCCAAGAAGACCGCCCAGGTCCGGTCTCGAACCGGCGACCTTCGGCGCTCCGAAGACCCCAAGGCCAAATGCCCGAGGACTCTACCTCTGAGCCACCCGTGGCCACATGGTCTTTGGGGGAGCTTTTGCATCCTTTGTATTTCGTTCAATCTAGTTCTTCACAGGCCAAAACTAAAGGGGAGGCTCCCCAAGAAGACCGCCCGGGCCCGGTCTCAAACCGGCGACCTTCGGCGCTCCGAAGACCCCAAGGCCAATTGCCCGAGGACTCTACCTCTGAGCCACCCGTTCCCACATGGTCTTTGGGGGTTTTTTTGCGTCCTTTGTATTTCGTTCAATCTAGTTCTTCACAGGCCAAAACTAAAGGGGAGGCTGCCCAAGAAGACCGCCCGGGCCCGGTCTCGAACCGGCGACCTTCGGCGCTCCGAAGACCCCAAGGCCAATTGCCCAAGGACTCTACCTCTGAGCCACCCGTGCCCACATGGTCTTTGGGAGAGCTTTTGCATCCTTTGTATTTCGTTCAATCTAGTTCTTCACAGGCCAAAACTAAAGGGGAGGCTCCCCAAGAAGACCGCCCGGGCTCGGTCTCGAACCGGCGACCTTCGGCGCTCCGAAGACCCCAAGGCCAATTGCCCGAGGACTCTACCTCTGAGCCACCCGTGCACACATGGTCTTTGGGGGAGCTTTTGCATCCTTTGTATTTCGTTCAATCTAGTTCTTCACAGGCCAAAACTAAAGGGGAGGCTCCCCAAGAAGACCGCCCGGGCCCGGTCTCGAACCGGCGACCTTCGGCGCTCCGAAGACCCCAAGGCCAATTGCCCGAGGACTCTACCTCTGAGCCACCCGTGCCCAGATGGTCTTTGGGGGAGCTTTTGCATCCTTTGTATTTCGTTCAATCTAGTTCTTCACAGGCCAAAACTAAAGGGGAGGCTCCCCAAGAAGACCGCCCGGGCCCGGTCTCGAACCGGCGACCTTCGGCGCTCCGAAGACCCCAAGGCCAATTGCCCGAGGACTCTACCTCTGAGCCACCCGTGCCCACATGGTTTTTGGGGGAGCTTTTGCATCCTTTGTATTTCGTTCAATCTAGTTCTTCACAGGCCAAAACTAAAGGGGAGGCTCCCCAAGAAGACCGCCCGGGCCCGGTCTCGAACCGGCGACCTTCGGCACTCCGAAGACCCCAAGGCCAATTGCCCGAGGACTCTACCTCTGAGCCACCCGTGCCCAGATGGTCTTTGGGGGAGCTTTTGCATCCTTTGTATTTCGTTCAATCTAGTTCTTCACAGGCCAAAACTAAAGGGGAGGCTCCCCAAGAAGACCGCCCGGGCCCGGTCTCGAACCGGCGACCTGAAGACCCCAAGGCCAATTGCCCGAGGACTCTACCTCTGAGCCACCCGTGCCCACATGGTTTTTGGGGGAGCTTTTGCATCCTTTGTATTTCGTTCAATCTAGTTCTTCACAGGCCAAAACTAAAGGGGAGGCTCCCCAAGAAGACCGCCCGGGCCCGGTCTCGAACCGGCGACCTTCGGCGCTCCGAAGACCCCAAGGCCAATTGCCCGAGGACACTACCTCTGAGCCAACAGTGCCCACATGGTCTTTGGGGGAGCTTTTGCATCCTTTGTATTTCGTTCAATCTAGTTCTTCACAGGCCAAAACTAAAGAAGTCCGCCCGGGCCTGGTCTCGAACCGGCGACCTTCGGCGCTCCGAAGACCCCAAGGCCAATTGCCCGAGGACTTTATCTGCGAGCCACCCGTGCCCACATGGTCTTTGGGGGAGCTTTTGCATCCTTTGTATTTCGTTCAATCTAGTTCTTCACAGGCCAAAACTAAAGGGGAGGCTCCCCAAGAAGACCGCCCGGGCCCGGTCTTGAACCGACGACCTTCGGCGCTCCGAAGACCCCAAGGCCAATTGCCCGAGGACTCTACCTCTGAGCCACCCGTGCCCACATGGTCTTTCGGGGAGCTTTTGCATCGTTTGTATTTCGTTCAATCTAGTTCTTCACAGGCCAAAACTAAAGGGGAGGCTCACCCAGAAGACCGCCCGGGCCGGGTCTCGAACCGGCGACCTTCGGTGCTCCGAAGACCCCAAGGCCAATTGCCCGAGGACTCTACCTCTGAGCCACCCGTGCACACATGGTGTTTGGGGGAGCTTTTGCATCTTTTGTATTTCGTTCAATCTAGTTCTTCACAGGCCAAAACTAAAGGGGAGTCTCCCCAAGAAGACCGCCCAGGTCCGGTCTCGAACCGGCGACCTTTGGCGCTCCGAAGACCCCAAGGCCAATTGCCCGAGGACTCTACCTCTGAGCCACCCGTGGCCACATGGTCTTTGGGGGAGCTTTTGCATCCTTTGTATTTCGTTCAATCTAGTTCTTCACAGGCCAAAACTAAAGGGGAGGCTCCCCAAGAAGACCGCCCGGGCCCGGTCTCAAACCGGCGACCTTCGGCGCTCCGAAGACCCCAAGGCCAATTGCCCGAGGACTCTACCTCTGAGCCACCCGTGCCCACATGGTCTTTGGGGGTTTTTTTGCGTCCTTTGTATTTCGTTCAATCTAGTTCTTCACAGGCCAAAACTAAAGGGGAGGCTCCCCAAGAAGACCGCCCGGGCCCGGTCTCGAACCGGCGACCTTCGGCGCTCCGAAGACCCCAAGGCCAATTGCCCAAGGACTCTACCTCTGAGCCACCCGTGCCCACATGGTCTTTGGGAGAGCTTTTGCATCCTTTGTATTTCGTTCAATCTAGTTCTTCACAGGCCAAAACTAAAGGGGAGGCTCCCCAAGAAGACCGCCCAGGCTCGGTCTCGAACCGGCGACCTTCGGCGCTCCGAAGACCCCAAGGCCAATTGCCCGAGGACTCTACCTCTGAGCCACCCGTGCACACATGGTCTTTGGGAGAGCTTTTGCATCCTTTGTATTTCGTTCAATCTACTTCTTCACAGGCCAAAACTAAAGGGGAGGCTCCCCATGAAGACCGCCCAGGCCCGGTCTCTAACCGGCGACCTTCTGCGCTCCGAAGACCCCAAGGCCAATTGCCCGAGGAATCTACCTCTGACCCACCCGTGCCCGCATGGTCTTTGGGGGAGCTTTTGCATCCTTTGTATTTCGTTCAATCTAGTTCTTCACAGGCCAAAACTAAAGGGGAGGCTCCCCAAGAAGACCGCCCGGGCCCGGTCTCGAACCGGCGACCTGAAGACCCCAAGGCCAATTGCCCGAGGACTCTACCTCTGAGCCACCCGTGCCCACATGGTTTTTGGGGGAGCTTTTGCATCCTTTGTATTTCGTTCAATCTAGTTCTTCACAGGCCAAAACTAAAGGGGAGGCTCCCCAAGAAGACCGCCCGGGCCCGGTCTCGAACCGGCGACCTTCGGCGCTCCGAAGACCCCAAGGCCAATTGCCCGAGGACTCTACCTCTGAGCCACCCGTGCCCACATGGTCTTTGGGGGAGCTTTTGCATCCTTTGTATTTCGTTCAACCTAGTTCTTCACAGGCCAAAACTAAAGGGGAGGCTCCCCAATAGGACCGCCCGGGCCCGGTCTCGAACCGGCGACCTTCGGCGTTCCGAAGACCCCAAGGCCAATTGCCCGAGGACTCTACCTCTGAGCCACCCGTGTCCACATGGTCTTTGGGGGAGCTTTTGCATCCCTTGTATTTCGTTCAAGGCCAATTGCCCGAGGACTCTACCTCTGAGCCACCCGTGCCCACATGGTCTTTGGGGGAGCTTTTGCATCCTTTGTATTTCGTTCAACCTAGTTCTTCACAGGCCAAAACTAAAGGGGAGGCTCCCCAATAGGACCGCCCGGGCCCGGTCTCGAACCGGCGACCTTCGGCGCTCCGAAGACCCCAAGGCCAATTGACCGAGGACTCTACCTCTGAGCCACCCGTGTCCACATGGTCTTTGGGGGAGCTTTTGCATCCCTTGTATTTCGTTCAAGGCCAATTGCCCGAGGACTCTACCTCTGAGCCACCCGTGCCCACATGTTCTTTGGGGGAGCTTTTGCATCCTTTGTATTTCGTTCAATCTAGTTCTTCACAGGGCGGCACGGTGGCGCAGTGGGTAGCACTTCCGCCTCACAGCAAGACGGCCTGGGTTCGATTCCCGGCTGGGGCGACCCGGGTCTTTCTGTGTGGAGTTTGCACGTTCTCCCCGTGTCTGCGTGGGTTTCCTCCGGGTGCTCCGGTTTCCTCCCACTGTCCGAAGACGGCACGTTAGGCTGATTGGATGTCGGATACAAATTGCCCCATAGGTGTGAGTGTGTGAGTGAATGTGTCTGTGTGTCTGTCTGTGTCTGTCTGCCCTGCGATGGATTGGCAGCCTGTCCAGGGTGTATCCTGCCTTCTGCCCGATGCCGGCTGGGATAGGCTCCAGCACCCCCCGCGACCCTTAATGGATAAAGCGGTTGATAATGACTTGACTTGACTAGTTCTTCACAGGCCAAAACTAAAGGGGAGGCTCCCCAAGAAGACCGCCCGGGCCCGGTCTTGAACCGACGACCTTCGGCGCTCCGAAGACCCCAAGGCCAATTGCCCGAGGACTCTACCTCTGAGCCACCCGTGCCCACATGGTCTTTGGGGGAGCTTTTACATCGTTTGTATTTCGTTCAATCTAGTTCTTCACAGGCCAAAACTAAAGGGGAGGCTCCCCCAGAAGACCGCCCGGGCCGGGTCTCGAACCGGCAACCTTCGGTGCTCCGAAGACCCCAAGGCCAATTGCCCGAGGACTCTACCTCTGAGCCACCCGTGCACACATGGTGTTTGGGGGAGCTTTTGCATCTTTTGTATTTCGTTCAATCTAGTTCTTCACAGGCCAAAACTAAAGGGGAGTCTCCCCAAGAAGACCGCCCAGGTCCGGTCTCGAACCGGCGACCTTCGGCGCTCCGAAGACCCCAAGGCCAATTGCCCGAGGACTCTACCTCTGAGCCACCCGTGGCCACATGGTCTTTTGGGGAGCTTTTGCATCCTTTGTATTTCGTTCAATCTAGTTCTTCACAGGCCAAAACTAAAGGGGAGGCTGCCCAAGAAGACCGCCCGGGCCCGGTCTCAAACCGGCGACCTTCGGCGCTCCGAAGACCCCAAGGCCAATTGCCCGAGGACTCTACCTCTGAGCCACCCGTGCCCACATGGTCTTTGGGGGAGCTTTTGCATCCTTTGTATTTCGTTCAATCTAGTTCTTCACAGGCCAAAACTAAAGGGGAGGCTCCCCAAGAAGACCGCCCGGGCTCGGTCTCGAACCGGCGACCTTCGGCGCTCCGAAGACCCCAAGGCCAATTGCCCGAGGACTCTACCTCTGAGCCACCCGTGCACACATGGTCTTTGGGGGAGCTTTTGCATCCTTTGTATTTCGTTCAATCTACTTCTTCACAGGCCAAAACTAAAGGGGAGGCTCCCCATGAAGACCGCCCAGGCCGGGTCTCTAACCGGCGACCTTCTGCGCTCCGAAGACCCCAAGGCCAATTGCCCGAGGACTCTACCTCTGACCCACCCGTGCCCACATGGTTATTGGGGGAGCTTTTTCATCCTTTGTATTTCGTTCAATCTAGTTCTTCACAAGCCAAAACTAAAGGGGAGGCTCCCCAAGAAGACCGCCCTGGCCCGGTCTCGAACCGGCGACCTTCGGCGCTCCGAAGACCCCAGGGCCAATTGCCCGAGGACTCTACCTCTGAGCCACCCGTGCCCACATGGTCTTTGGGGGAGCTTTTGCATCCTTTGTATTTCGTTCAATCTAGTTCTTCAATGGCCAAAACTAAAGGGGAGGCTCCCCAAGAGGACCGCCCGGGCCCGGTCTCTAACCGGTGACCTTCGGCGCACCGAATACCCCAAGGCCAATTGCCCGAGGACTCTACCTCTGAGCCACCCGTGCCCACATGGTCTTTGGGGGAGCATTTGCATCCTTTGTATTTCGTTCAATGTAGTTCTTCACAGGCCAAAACTAAAGGGGAGGCTCCCCAAGAAGACCGCCCGGGCCCGGTCTCGAACCGACGACCTTCGGCGCTCCGAAGACCCCAAAGCCAATTGCCCGAGGACTCTACCTCTTAGCCACCCGTGCCCACATGGTCTTTGGGGGAGCTTTTGCGTCCTTTGTATTTCGTTCAATCTAGCTCTTCACAGGCCAAAACTAAAGGGGAGGCTCCCCAAGAAAAACGCCCGGGCCCGGTCTCGAACCGGCGACCTTCTGCGCTCCGAGGACCCCAAGGCCAATTGCCCGAGGACTCTACCTCTGAGCCACCCGTGCCCACATGGTCTTTGGGGGAGCTTTTGCATCCTTTGTATTTCGTTCAATCTAGTTCTTCACAGGCCAAAACTAAAGGGGAGGCTCCCCAAGAAGACCGCCCGGGCTGGGTCTCGAACCAGCGACCTTCAGCGCTCCAAAGACCCCAAGGCCAATTGCCTGAGGACTCTACCTCTGAGCCCCCCGTGCCCACATGGTCTTTGGGGGAGCTTTTGCATCCTTTGTATTTCGTTCAATCTAGTTCTTCACAGGCCAAAACTGAAGGAGAGGCTCCCCAAGAAGACCGCACAGGTCCGGTCTCGAACCGGCGACCTTCGGCGTTCCGAAGACCCCAAGGTCAATTGCCCGAAGACTCTACCTCTGACCCACCCGTGCCCACATGGTCTTTGGGGGAGCTTTTGCATCCTTTGTATTTCGTTCAACCTAGTTCTTCACAGGCCAAAAATAAAGGGGAGGCTCCCCAAGAAGACCGCCCTGGCCCGGTCTCGAACCAGCGACCTTCGGCGCTCCGAAGACCCCAAGGCCAATTGCCCGAGGACTCTATCTCTGAGCCACCCGTGCCCACATGGTCTTTGGGGGAGCTTTTGCATCCTTTGTATTTCGTTCAATCTAGTTCTTCACAGGCCAAAACTAAAGGGGAGGCTCCCCAAGAAGACCGCCCGGGCCCTGTCTCGAACCGGCGACCTTCGGCGCTCCGAAGACCCCAAGGCCAATTGCCCAAGGACTCTACCTCTGAGCCACCTGTGCCCACATGTTGTTTGGGGGAGCTTTTGCATCCTTTGTATTTCGTTCAATCTAGTTCTTCACAGGCCAAGACTAAAGGGGAGGCTACCCAAGAAGACCGCCCGGGCCCGGACTCGAACCGGCGACCTGAAGACCCCAAGGCCAATTGCCCGAGGACTCTTCCTCTGAGCCACCCGTGCCCACATGGTTATTGGGGGAGCTTTTGCATCCTTTGTATTTCGTTCAATCTAGTTCTTCACAAGCCAAAACTAAAGGGGAGGCTCCCCAAGAAGACCGCCCTGGCCCGGTCTCGAACCGGCGACCTTCGGCGCTCCGAAGACCCCAGGGCCAATTGCCCGAGGACTCTACCTCTGAGCCACCCGTGCCCACATGGTCTTTGCGGGAGCTTTTGCATCCTTTGTATTTCGTTCAATCTAGTTCTTCACAGGCCAAAACTAAAGGGGAGGCTCCCCAAGAAGACCGCCCGGGCACGGTCTCAAACCGGCGACCTTCGGCGCTCCGAAGACCACAAAGCCAATTGCCCGAGGACTCTACCTCTGAGCCACCCGTGCCCACATGGTCTTTGGGGGAGCTTTTGCATCGTTTGTATTTCGTTCAATCTAGTTCTTCACAGGCCAAAACTAAAGGGGAGGCTCCCCAATAAGACCGCCCTGGCCCGGTCTCGAACCGGCGACCTTCGGCGCTCCGAAGACCCCAGGGCCAATTGCCCGAGGACTCTACCTCTGAGCCACCCGTGCCCACATGGTCTTTGAGGGAGCTTTTGCATCGTTTATATTTCGTTCAATCTAGTTCTTCACAGGCCAAAACGAAAGGGGAGGCTCCCCAATAAGACCGCCCTAGCCCGGTCTCGAACCCGCGACCTTCGGCGCTCCGAAGACCCCAGGGCCAATTGCCCGAGGACTCTACCTCTGAGCCACCCGTGCCCACATGGTCTTTGGGGGAGCTTTTGCATCCTTTGTATTTCGTTCAATCTAGTTCTTCACAGGCCAAAACTAAAGGGGAGGCTCCCCAATAAGACCGCCCTGGCCCGGTCTCGAACCTGCGACCTTCGGCGCTCCGAAGACCCCAGGGCCAATTGCCCGAGGACTCTACCTCTGAGCCACCCGTGCCCACATGGTCTTTGGGGGAGCTTTTGCATCGTTTATATTTCGTTCAATCTAGTTCTTCACAGGCCAAAACTAAAGGGGAGGCTCCCCAATAAGACCGCCCTGGCCCGGTCTCGAACCGGCGACCTTCGGCGCTCCGAAGACCCCAAGGCCAATTGCCCAAGGACTCTACCTCTGAGCCACCCGTGCCCACATGTTGTTTGGGGGAGCTTTTGCATCCTTTGTATTTCGTTCAATCTAGTTCTTCACAGGCCAAAACTAAAGGGGAGGCTACCCAAGAAGACCGCCCGGGCCCGGACTCGAACCGGCGACCTGAAGACCCCAAGGCCAATTGCCCGAGGACTCTTCCCCTGAGCCACCCGTGCCCACATGGTTATTGGGGGAGCTTTTGCATCCTTTGTATTTCGTTCAATCTAGTTCTTCACAAGCCAAAACTAAAGGGGAGGCTCCCCAAGAAGACCGCCCTGGCCCGGTCTCGAGCCGGCGACCTTCGGCGCTCCGAAGACCCCAGGGCCAATTGCCCGAGGACTCTACCTCTGAGCCACCCGTGCCCACATGGTCTTTGGGGGAGCTTTTGCATCCTTTGTATTTCGTTCAATCTAGTTCTTCACAGGCCAAAACTAAAGGGGAGGCTCCCCAAGAAGACCGCCCGGGCACGGTCTCAAACCGGCGACCTTCGGCGCTCCGAAGACCACAAAGCCAATTGCCCGAGGACTCTACCTCTGAGCCACCCGTGCCCACATGGTCTTTGGGGGAGCTTTTGCATCGTTTGTATTTCGTTCAATCTAGTTCTTCACAGGCCAAAACTAAAGGGGAGGCTCCCCAATAAGACCGCCCTGGCCCGGTCTCGAACCGGCGACCTTCGGCGCTCCGAAGACCCCAGGGCCAATTGCCCGAGGACTCTACCTCTGAGCCACCCGTGCCCACATGGTCTTTGAGGGAGCTTTTGCATCGTTTATATTTCGTTCAATCTAGTTCTTCACAGGCCAAAACTAAAGGGGAGGCTCCCCAAGAAGACCGCCCGGGCCCGGTCTCGAACCGACGACCTTCGGCGCTCCGAAGACCCCAAAGCCAATTGCCCGAGGACTCTACCTCTGAGCCACCCGTGCCCACATAGTCTTTGGGGGAGCTTTTGCTTTCTTTGCATTTCGTTCAATCTAGTTCTTCACAGGCCAAAACTAAAGGGGAGGCTCCCCAAGAAGACCGCCCGGGGCCGGTCTCGAACCGGCGACCTTCGGCGCTCCGAAGACCCCAAGGCCAATTGCCCGAGGACTACCTCTGAGCCAACCGTGCCCACATGGTCTTTGGGGGAGCTTTTGCATCCTTTGAATTTCGTTCAATCTAGTTCTTCACAGGCCAAAACTAAAGGGGAGGCTTCCCAAGAAGACCGCCTGGGCTCGGTCTCGAACCAGCGACCTGCGGCGCTCCAAAGACCCCAAGGCCAATTGCCCGAGGACTCTACCTCTGAGCCCCCCGTGCCCACATGGTCTTTGGGGGAGCTTTTGCATCCTTTGTATTTCGTTCAATCTAGTTCTTCACAGGCCAAAACTAAAGGGGAGGCTCCCCAAGAAGACCGCACAGGCCCGGTCTCGAACCGGCGACCTTCGGCGTTCCGAAGACCCCAAGGCCAATTGCCCGAGGACTCTACCTCTGACCCACCCGTGCCCACATGGTCTTTGGGGGAGCTTTTGCATCCTTTGTATTTCGTTCAACCTAGTTCTTCACAGGCCAAAACTAAAGGGGAGGCTCCCCAAGAAGACCGCCCTGGCCCGGTCTCGAACCAGCGACCTTCGGCGCTGCGAAGACCCCAAGGCCAATTGCCCGAGGACTCTACCTCTGAGCCACCCGTGCCCACATGGTCTTTGGGGGAGCTTTTGCATCCTTTGTATTTCGTTCAATCTAGTTCTTCACAGGCCAAAACTAAAGGGGAGGCTCCCCAAGAAAACCACCCGGGCCCGGTCTCGAACCGGCGACCTTCGTCGCTCCGAAGACCCCAAGGCCAATTGCCAGAGGACTCTACCTCTGAGCCACCCGCGCCCACATGGTCTTTGGGGGAGCTTTTGCCTCCTTTGTATTTCGTTCAATCTAGTTCTTCACAGGCCAAAACTAAAGGGGAGGCTCCCCAAGAAGACCGCCCAGGCCCGGTCTCGAACCGGCGACCTTCGGCGCTCCGAAGACCCCAAGGCCAATTGCCCAAGGACTCTACCTCTGAGCCACCCGTGGCCACATGGTGTTTGGGGGAGCTTTTGCATCCTTTGTATTTCGTTCAATCTAGTTCTTCACAGGCCAAAACTAAAGGGGAGGCTACCCAAGAAGACCGCCCGGGCCCGGTCTCGAACCGGCGACCTGAAGACCCCAAGGCCAATTGCCCGAGGACTCTACCTCTGAGCCACCCGTGCCCACATGGTTTTTGGGGGAGCTTTTGCATCCTTTGTATTTCGTTCAATCTAGTTCTTCACAGGCCAAAACTAAAGGGGAGGCTCCCCAAGAAGACCGCCCGGGCCCGGTCTCTAACCGGTGACCTTCGGCGCACCGAATACCCCAAGGCCAATTGCCCGAGGACTCTACCTCTGAGCCACCCGTGCCCACATGGTCTTTGGGGGAGCTTTTGCATCCTTTGTATTTCGTTCAATGTAGTTCTTCACAGGCCAAAACTAAAGGGGAGGCTCCCCAAGAAGACCGCCCGGGCCCGGTCTCGAACCGACGACCTTCGGCTCTCCGAAGACCCCAAAGCCAATTGCCCGAGGACTCTACCTCTTAGCCACCCGTGCCCACATGGTCTTTGGGGGAGCTTTTGCGTCCTTTGTATTTCGTTCAATCTAGCTCTTCACAGGCCAAAACTAAAGGGGAGGCTCCCCAAGAAAAACGCCCGGGCCCGGTCTCAAACCGGCGACCTTCTGCGCTCCGAGGACCCCAAGGCCAATTGCCCGAGGACTCTACCTCTGAGCCACCCGTGCCCACATGGTCTTTGGGGGAGCTTTTGCATCCTTTGTATTTCGTTCAATCTAGTTCTTCACAGGCCAAAACTAAAGGGGAGGCTCCCCAAGAAGACCGCCCGGGCTGGGTCTCGAACCAGCGACCTTCGGCGCTCCAAAGACCCCAAGGCCAATTGCCTGAGGACTCTACCTCTGAGCCCCCCGTGCCCACATGGTCTTTGGGGGAGCTTTTGCATCCTTTGTATTTCGTTCAATCTAGTTCTTCACAGGCCAAAACTAAAGGGGAGGCTCCCCAAGAAGACCGCCCGGGACCGGTCTCGAACCGGCAACCTTCGCGCTCCGAAGACCCCAAGGCCAATTGCCCGAGGACTCTACCTCTGAGCCACCCGTGCCCACATGGTCTTTGGGTGAGCTTTTGCATCCTTTGTATTTCGTTCAATCTAGTTCTTCACAGGCCAAAACTAAAGGGGAGGCTCCCCAAGAAGACCGCCCTGGCCTGGTCTCGAACAGGCGACCTTCGGCGCTACGAAGAACCCAAGGCCAATTGCCCGAGGACTCTACCTCTGAGCCACCCGTGCCCACATGGTCTTTGGGGGAGCTTTTGCATCCTTTGTATTTCGTTCAATCTAGTTCTTCACAGGCCAAAACTAAAGGGGAGGCTCCCCAAGAAGACCTCCCTGGCCCGGTCTCGATCCAGCGACCTTCGGCGCTCCGAAGACCCCAAGGCCAATTGCCCGAGGACTCTACCTCTGAGCCACCCGTGCCCACATGGTATTTGGGGGAGCTTTTGCATCCTTTGTATTTCGTTCAATCTAGTTCTTCACAGGCCAAAACTAAAGGGGAGGCTCCCCAAGAAGACCGCCCGGGCTGGGTCTCGAACCGACGACCTTCGGCGCTCCGAAGACCCCAAAGCCAATTGCCCGAGGACTCTACCTCTTAGCCACCCGTGCCCACGTGGTCTTTGGGGGAGCTTTTGCGTCCTTTGTATTTCGTTCAATCTAGTTCTTCACAGGCCAAAACTAAAGGGGAGGCTCCCCAAGAAGACCGCCCGGGCCCTGTCTTGAACCGGCGACCTTCGCCGCTCCGAAGACCCCAAGGCCAATTGCCCGAGGACTCTACTGCTGAGCCACCCGTGCCCACATGGTATTTGGGGGAGCTTTTGCATCCTTTGTATTTCGTTCAATCTAGTTCTTCACAGGCCAAAACTAAAGGGGAGGCTCCCCAAGAAGACCCCCTGGGCCCGGTCTCGAACCGGCGACCTTCGGCGCTCCGAAGACCCCAAGGCCAACTGCCCGAGGACTCTACCTCTGAGCCACCCGTGCCCACATGGTCTTTGGGGGAGCTTTTGCATCCTTTGTATTTCGTTCAATCTAGTTCTTCACAGGCCAAAACTAAAGGGGAGGCTCCCCAAGAAGACCACCCGGGCCCGGTCTCGAAACGGCGACCTTCGGGCGCTCCGAAGACCCCAAGGCCAATTGCCCGAGGACTCTACCTCTGAGCCACCCGTGCCCACATGGTCTTTACGGGAGCTTTTTTATCCTTTGTATTTCAATCAATCTAGTTCTTCACAGGCCAAAACTAAAGGGGAGGCTCCCGAAGAAGACCGCCCAGGCCCGGTCTCGAACCGGCAACCTTCGGCGCTCCGAAGACCCCAAGGCCAATTGCCCGAGAACTCTACCTCTGAGCCACCCGTGCCCACATGGTCTTTGGGGGAGCTTTTGCATCCTTTGTATTTCGTTCAATCTAGTTCTTCACAGGCCAAAACTAAAGGGGAGGCTCCCCAAGAAGACCCCCCGGGCCCTGTCTCGAACCGGCGACCTTCGGCGCTCCGAAGACCCCAAGGCCTATTGCCCGAGGACTCTACCTCTGAGCCACCCGTGCCCACATGGTCTTTGGGGGAGCTTTTGCATCCTTTGTATTTCGTTCAATCTAGTTCTTCACAGGCCAAAACTAAAGGGGAGGCTCCCCAAGAAGACCGCCCGGGCCCGGTCTCGAACCGGCGACCTTCGGCGCTCCGAAGACCCCAAGGCCAACTGCCCGAGGACTCTACCTCTGAGCCACCCGTGCCCACATGGTCTTTGGGGGAGCTTTTGCATCCTTTGTATTTTGTTCAATCTAGTTCTTCACAGGCCAAAGCTAAAGGGGAGGCTCCCCAAGAAGACCGCCCGTGCCCGGTCTCGAACCGGCTACCTTCGGCGCTCCGAAGACCCCAAGGCTAATTTCCCGAGGACTCTACCTCTGAGCCACCCGTGCCCACATGGTCTTTGGGGGAGCTTTTGCATTCTTTGTATTTCGTTCAATCTAGTTCTTCACAGGCAAAACTAAAGGGGAGGCTCCCCAAGAAGACCGCCCAGGCCCGGTATGGAACCGGCGACCTTCGGCGCTCCGAAGACCACAAGGCCAATTGGCCGAGGACTCTACCTCTAAGCCACCCGTGCCCACATGGTCTTTGGGGGAGCTTTTGCATCCTTTGTATTTCGTTCAATCTAGTTCTTCACAGGCCAAAGCTAAAGGGGAGGCTCCCCAAGAAGACCGCCCGGGCCCGGTCTCGAACCGGCTACCTTCGGCGCTCCGAAGACCCCAAGGCTAATTGCCCGAGGACTCTACCTCTGAGCCACCCGTGCCCACATGGTCTTTGGGGGAGCTTTTGCATCCTTTGTATTTCGTTCAATCTAGTTCTTCACAGGCCAAAACTAAAGGGGAGGCTCCCCAAGAAGACCGCCCGGGCACGGTCTCGAACCGGCGACCTTCGGCGCTCCGAAGAGCCCAAGGCCAATTGCCCGAGGACGCTACCTCTGCGCCACCCGTGCCCACATGGTCTTTGGGGGAGCTTTTGCATCTTTTGTATTTCGTTCAATCTAGTTCTTCACAGGCCAAAACTAAAGGGGAGGCTCCCCAAGAAGACCGCCTGGGCCCGGTCTCGAACCGGCGACCTTCGGCGCTCCGAAGACCCCAAGGCCAATTGCCCGAGGACTCCAACTCTGAGCCACCCGTGCCCACATGGTCTTTAGGGGAGCTTTTGCATCCTTTGTATTTCGTTCAATCTAGTTCTTCACAGGCCAAAACTAAAGGGGAGGCTCCCCAAGAAAATCGCCCGGGCCCGGTCTCGAACCGGCGACCTTCGGCGCTCCGAAGACCCCAGGGACAATTGCCCGAGGACTCTACCTCTGAGCCACCCGTGCCCACATGGTCTTTGGGGGAGCTTTTGCATCCTTTGTATTTCGTTCAATCTAGTTCTTCACAGGCCAAAACTAAAGGGGAGGCTCCCCAAGAAAACCGCCCGGGCCCGGTCTCGAACCGGCGACCTTCGGCGCTCCGAAGACCCCAAGGCCAATTGCCCGAGGACGCTACCTCTGAGCCACCCGTTCCCACATGGTCTTGAGGGGAGCTTTTGCATCCTTTGTATTTCGTTCAATCTAGTTCTTCACAGGCCAAAACTAAAGGGGAGGCTCCCCAAGAAGACCGCCCAGGCCCGGTCTCGAACCGGCGACCTTCGGCGCTCCGAAGACCCCAAGGCCAATTGCCCGAGTACTCTACCTCTGAGCCACCCGTGCCCACATGGTCTTTGGGTGAGCTTTTGCATCCTTTGTATTTCGTTCAATCTAGTTCTTCACAGGCCAAAACTAAAGGGGAGGCTCCCCAAGAAGACCGACCGGGACCGGTCTCGAACCGGCATCCTTCGCGCTCCGAAGACCCCAAGGCCAATTGCCCGAGGACTCTACCTCTGAGCCACCCGTGCCCACATGGTCTTTGGGGGAGCTTTTGCATCCTTTGTATTTCGTTCAATCTAGTTCTTCACAGGCCAAAACTAAAGGGGAGGCTCCCCAAGAAGACCGCCCTGGCCTGGTCTCGAACAGGCGACCTTCGGCGCTACGAAGAACCCAAGGCCAATTGCCCGAGGACTCTACCTCTGAGCCACCCGTGCCCACATGGTCTTTGGGGGAGCTTTTGCATCCTTTGTATTTCGTTCAATCTAGTTCTTCACAGGCCAAAACTAAAGGGGAGGCTCCCCAAGAAGACCTCCCTGGCCCGGTCTCGATCCAGCGACCTTCGGCGCTCCGAAGACCCCAAGGCCAATTGCCCGAGGACTCTACCTCTGAGCCACCCGTGCCCACATGGTCTTTGGGGGAGCTTTTGCATCCTTTGTATTTCGTTCAATCTAGTTCTTCACAGGCCAAAACTAAAGGGGAGGCTCCCCAAGAAGACCGCCCGGGCCCGGTCTCGAACCGGCGACCTTCGGCGCTCCGAAGACCCCAAGGCCATATACCCGAGTACTCTACTGCTGAGCCACCCGTGCCCACATGGTATTTGGGGGAGCTTTTGCATCCTTTGTATTTCGTTCAATCTAGTTCTTCACAGGCCAAAACTAAAGGGGAGGCTCCCTAAGAAGACCGCCCGGGCACGGTCTTGAACCGGCGACCTTCGGCGCTCCGAAGACCCCAAGGCCAATTGCCCGAGAACTCTACCTCTGACCCACCCGTGCCCACAGGGTCTTTGGGGGAGCTTTTGCATCCTTTGTATTTCGTTCAATCTAGTTCTTCACAGGCCAAAGCTAAAGGGGAGGCTCCCCAAGAAGACCGCCCGGGCCCGGTCTCGAACCGGCTACCTTCGGCGCTCCGAAGACCCCAAGGCTAATTGCCCGAGGACTCTACCTCTGAGCCACCCGTGCCCACATGGTCTTTGGGGGAGCTTTTGCATTCTTTGTATTTCGTTCAATCTAGTTCTTCACAGGCAAAACTAAAGGGGAGGCTCCCCAAGAAGACAGCCCAGGCCCGGTATGGAACCGGCGACCTTCGGCGCTCCGAAGACCCCAAGGCCAATTGCCCGAGGACGCTACCTCTGAGCCACCCGTTCCCACATGGTCTTGAGGGGAGCTTTTGCATCCTTTGTATTTCGTTCAATCTAGTTCTTCACAGGCCAAAACTAAAGGGGAGGCTCCCCAAGAAGACCGCCCAGGCCCGGTCTCGAACCGGCGACCTTCGGCGCTCCGAAGACCCCAAGGCCAATTGCCCGAGTACTCTACCTCTGAGCCACCCGTGCCCACATGGTCTTTGGGTGAGCTTTTGCATCCTTTGTATTTCGTTCAATCTAGTTCTTCACAGGCCAAAACTAAAGGGGAGGCTCCCCAAGAAGACCGACCGGGACCGGTCTCGAACCGGCATCCTTCGCGCTCCGAAGACCCCAAGGCCAATTGCCCGAGGACTCTACCTCTGAGCCACCCGTGCCCACATGGTCTTTGGGGGAGCTTTTGCATCCTTTGTATTTCGTTCAATCTAGTTCTTCACAGGCCAAAACTAAAGGGGAGGCTCCCCAAGAAGACCGCCCTGGCCTGGTCTCGAACAGGCGACCTTCGGCGCTACGAAGAACCCAAGGCCAATTGCCCGAGGACTCTACCTCTGAGCCACCCGTGCCCACATGGTCTTTGGGGGAGCTTTTGCATCCTTTGTATTTCGTTCAATCTAGTTCTTCACAGGCCAAAACTAAAGGGGAGGCTCCCCAAGAAGACCTCCCTGGCCCGGTCTCGATCCAGCGACCTTCGGCGCTCCGAAGACCCCAAGGCCAATTGCCCGAGGACTCTACCTCTGAGCCACCCGTGCCCACATGGTCTTTGGGGGAGCTTTTGCATCCTTTGTATTTCGTTCAATCTAGTTCTTCACAGGCAAAACTAAAGGGGAGGCTCCCCAAGAAGACCGCCCGGGCCCGGTCTCGAACCGGCGACCTTCGGCGCTCCGAAGACCCCAAGGCCATATACCCGAGTACTCTACTGCTGAGCCACCCGTGCCCACATGGTATTTGGGGGAGCTTTTGCATCCTTTGTATTTCGTTCAATCTAGTTCTTCACAGGCCAAAACTAAAGGGGAGGCTCCCTAAGAAGACCGCCCGGGCACGGTCTTGAACCGGCGACCTTCGGCGCTCCGAAGACCCCAAGGCCAATTGCCCGAGAACTCTACCTCTGACCCACCCGTGCCCACAGGGTCTTTGGGGGAGCTTTTGCATCCTTTGTATTTCGTTCAATCTAGTTCTTCACAGGCCAAAGCTAAAGGGGAGGCTCCCCAAGAAGACCGCCCGGGCCCGGTCTCGAACCGGCTACCTTCGGCGCTCCGAAGACCCCAAGGCTAATTGCCCGAGGACTCTACCTCTGAGCCACCCGTGCCCAGATGGTCTTTGGGGGAGCTTTTGCATTCTTTGTATTTCGTTCAATCTAGTTCTTCACAGGCAAAACTAAAGGGGAGGCTCCCCAAGAAGACAGCCCAGGCCCGGTATGGAACCGGCGACCTTCGGCGCTCCGAAGACCACAAGGCCAATTGGCCGAGGACTCTACCTCTAAGCCACCCGTGCCCACATGGTCTTTGGGGGAGCTTTTGCATCCTTTGTATTTCGTTCAATCTAGTTCTTCACAGGCCAAAGCTAAAGGGGAGGCTCCCCAAGAAGACCGCCCGGGCCCGGTCTCGAACCGGCTACCTTCGGCGCTCCGAAGACCCCAAGGCTAATTGCCCGAGGACTCTACCTCTGAGCCACCCGTGCCCACATGGTCTTTGAGGGAGCTTTATCATTCTTTGTATTTCGTTCAATCTAGTTCTTCAAAGGCAAAACTAAAGGGGAGGCTCCCCAAGAAGACCGCCCAGGCCCGGTCTGGAACCGGCGACCTTCGGCGCTCCGAAGACCACAAGGCCAATTGGCCGAGGACTCTACCTCTAAGCCACCCGTGGCCACATGGTCTTTGGGGGAGCTTTTGCATCCTATGTATTTCGTTCAATCTAGTTCTTCACAGGCCAAAACTAAAGGGGGAGCTCCCCAAGAAGACCGCCCGGGCCCGGTCTCGAACCGGCGACCTTCGGCGCTCCGAAGACCCCAAGGCCAATTGCCCGAGGACGCTACCTCTGAGCCACCCGTTCCCACATGGTCTTTAAGGGAACTTTTGCATCCTTTGTATTTCGTTCAATCTAGTTCTTCACAGGCCAAAACTAAAGGGGAGGCTCCCCAAGAAAATCGCCCTGGCCCAGTCTCGAACCAGCGACCTTCGTCGCTCCGAAGACCCCAAGGCCAATTGTCCGAAGACTCTACCTCTGAGCCACCCGTGCCCACATGGTCTTTGGGGGAGCTTTTGCATCCTTTGTATTTCGTTCAATCTAGTTCTTCACAGGCCGAAACTAAAGGGGAGGCTCCCCAAGAAGACCACCCTGGCCCGGTCTTGAACCGGCAACCTTCGGCGCTCCGAAGACCCCAAGGCCAATTGCCCGAGGACTCTAACTCCGAGCCACCCGTGCCCACATGGTCTTTGAGGAAGCTTTTGCATCCTTTGTATTTCGTTCAATCTAGTTCTTCACAGGCCAAAACTAAAGGGGAGGCTCCCCAAGAAGACCGCCCTGGCCCGGTCTCGAACCGGCGACCTTCGGCGCTCCGAAGACCCCAAGGCCAATTGCCCGAGGACTCTACCTCTGAGCCACCGTGCCCACATGGTCTTTGGGGGAGCTTTTGCATCCTTTGTGTTTCGTTCAATCTAGTTCTTCACAGGCCAAAACTAAAGGGTAGGCTCCCCAAGAAGACCGCCCTGGCCCAGTCTCGAACCGGCGACCTTCGGCGCTCCGAAGACCCCAAGGCCAATTGCCCGAGGACTCTACCTCTGAGCCACCCGTGCCCACATGGTCTTTGGGGGAGCTTTTGCATTCTTTGTATTTCGTTCAATCTAGTTCTTCACAGGCAAAACTAAAGGGGAGGCTCCCCAAGAAGACCGCCCAGGCCCGGTATGGAACCGGCGACCTTCGGCGCTCCGAAGACCACAAGGCCAATTGGCCGAGGACTCTACCTCTAAGCCACCCGTGGCCACATGGTCTTTCGGGGAGCTTTTGCATCCTATGTATTTCGTTCAATCTAGTTCTTCACAGGCCAAAACTAAAGTGGGAGCTCCCCAAGAAGACCGCCCGGGCCCGGTCTCGAACCGGCGACCTTCGGCGCTCCGAAGACCCCAAGGCCAACTGCCCTAGGACTCTACCTCTGAGCCACCCGTGCCCACATGGTCTTTGGGGGAGCTTTTGCATCCTTTGTATTTCGTTCAATCTAGTTCTTCACAGGCCAAAGCTAAAGGGGAGGCTCCCCAAGAAGACCGCCCGGGCCCGGTCTCGAACCGGCTACCTTCGGCGCTCCGAAGACCCCAAGGCTAATTGCCCGAGGACTCTACCTCTGAGCCACCCGTGCCCACATGGTCTTTGGGGGAGCTTTTGCATTCTTTGTATTTCGTTCAATCTAGTTCTTCACAGGCAAAACTAAAGGGGAGGCTCCCCAAGAAGACCGCCCAGGCCCGGTCTGGAACCGGCGACCTTCGGCGCTCCGAAGACCACAAGGCCAATTGGCCGAGGACTCTACCTCTAAGCCACCCGTGGCCACATGGTCTTTGGGGGAGCTTTTGCATCCTATGTATTTCGTTCAATCTAGTTCTTCACAGGCCAAAACTAAAGGGGGAGCTCCCCAAGAAGACCGCCCGGGCCCGGTCTCGAACCGGCGACCTTCGGCGCTCCGAAGACCCCAAGGCCAATTGCCCGAGGACGCTACCTCTGAGCCACCCGTTCCCACATGGTCTTTAAGGGAACTTTTGCATCCTTTGTATTTCGTTCAATCTAGTTCTTCACAGGCCAAAACTAAAGGGGAGGCTCCCCAAGAAAATCGCACAGGCCCGGTCTCGAACCAGCGACCTTCGTCGCTCCGAAGACCCCAAGGCCAATTGCCCGAGGACTCTACCTCTGAGCCACCCGTTCCCACATGGTCTTTGGGGGAGCTTTTGCATCCTTTGTATTTCGTTCAATCTAGTTCTTCACAGGCCAAAACTAAAGTGAAGGCTCCCCAAGAAGACCGCCCTGGCCCGGTCTCGAACCGGTGACCTTCAGCGCTACGAAGACCCAATGGCCAATTGCCCGAAAACTCTACCTCTGAGCCACACGTGCCCACATGGTCTTTGGGGGAGCTTTTGCATCCTTTGTATTTCGTTCGATCTAGTTCTTCACAGGCCAAAACTAAAGGGGAGGCTCCCCAAGAAGACCGCCCTGGCCCGGTCTTGATCCAGCGACCTTCGGCGCTCCGAAGACCCCAAGGCCAATTGCCCGAGGACTCTACCTCTGAGCCACCCGTGCCCACATGGTCTTTGGGGGAGCTTTTGCATCCTTTGTATTTCGTTCGATCTAGTTCTTCACAGGCCAAAACTAAAGGGGAGGCTCCCCAAGAAGACCGCCCGGGCCCGGTCTCGAACCGGCGACCTTTGGCGCTCCGAAGACCCCAAGGCCATATACCCAAGTACTCTACCTCTGAGCCACCTGTGCCCACATGGTATTTGGGGGAACTTTTGCATCCTTTGTATTTCGTTCAATCTAGTTCTTCACAGGCCAAAACTAAAGGGGAGGCTCCCCAAGAAAACCTCCCGGGACCGGTCTCGAACCGGCGACCTTCGGCGCTCCGAAGACCCCAAGGCCAATTGCCCGAGGACGCTACCTCTGAGCCACCCTTTCCCACATGGTCTTTGGGGGAGCTTTTGCATCCTTTGTATTTCGTTCAATCTAGTTCTTCACAGGCCAAAACTAAAGGGGAGGCTCCCCAAGAAGACCACCCGGGCCCGGTCTCGAAACGGCGACCTTCGGGCGCTCCGAAGACCCCAAGGCCAATTGCCCGAGGACTCTACCTCTGAGCCACCCGTGCCCACATGGACTTTACGGGAGCTTTTTTATCCTTTGTATTTGCATCCTTTGTATTTCGTTCAATCTAGTTCTTCACAGGCAAAACTAAAGGGGAGGCTCCCCAAGAAGACCGCCCAGGCCCGGTCTGGAACCGGCGACCTTCGGCGCTCCGAAGACCCCAAGGCCAATTGCCCGAGGACTCTACCTCTGAGCCACCCGTGCCCACATGGTCTTTACGGGAGCTTTTTTATCCTTTGTATTTGCATCCTTTGTATTTCGTTCAATCTAGTTCTTCACAGGCAAAACTAAAGGGGAGGCTCCCCAAGAAGACCGCCCAGGCCCGGTCTGGAACCGGCGACCTTCGGCGCTCCGAAGACCCCAAGGCCAATTGCCCGAGGACTCTACCTCTGAGCCACCCGTGCCCACATGGTCTTTGGGGGAGCTTTTGCATCCTTTGTATTTCGTTCAATCTAGTTCTTCACAGGCCAAAACTAAAGGGGAGGCTCCCCAAGAAGACCGCCCGGGCCCGGTCTCGAACCGGCGACCTTCGGTGCTCCGAAGACCCCAAGGCCATATACCCGAGTACTCTACTGCTGAGCCACCCGTGCCCACATGGTATTTGGGGGAGCTTTTGCATCCTTTGTATTTCGTTCAATCTAGTTCTTCACAGGCCAAAACTAAATGTGAGGCTCCCTAAGAAGACCGCCCGGGCACGGTCTTGAACCGGCGACCTTCGGCGCTCCGAAGACCCCAAGGCCAATTGCCCGAGAACTCTACCTCTGACCCACCCGTGCCCACAGGGTCTTTGGGGGAGCTTTTGCATCCTTTATATTTCGTTCAATCTAGTTCTTCACAGGCCAAAACTAAAGGGGAGGCTCCCCAAGAAGACCGCCCGGGCCCGGTCTCGAACCGGCGACCTTCGGCGCTCCGAAGACCCCAAGGCCAATTGCCCGAGGACTCTACTGCTGAGCCACCCGTGCCCACATGGTATTTGGGGGAGCTTTTGCATCCTTTGTATTTCGTTCAATCTAGTTCTTCACAGGCCAAAACTAAAGGGGAGGCTCCCTACCCTAAGAAGACCGCCCGGGCACGGTCTCGAACCGGCGACCTTCGGCGCTCCGAAGACCCCAAGGGCAATTGCCCGAGGACTCTACCTCTGAGCCACCCGTGCCCACATGGTCTTTGGGGGAGCTTTTGCATCCTTTGTATTTCGTTCAATCTAGTTCTTCACAGGCCAAAACTAAAGGGGAGGCTCCCCAAGAAGACCGCCCGGGCCCGGTCTCGAACCTGCGACCTTCGGCGCTCCGAAGACCCCAAGGCCAATTGCCCGAGGACTCTACTGCTGAGCCACCCGTGCCCACATGGTATTTGGGGGAGCTTTTGCATCCTTTGTATTTCGTTCAATCTAGTTCTTCACAGGCCAAAACTAAAGGGGAGGCTCCCCAAGAAGACCCCCCGGGCCCGGTCTCGAACCGGCGACCTTCGGCGCTCCGAAGACCCCAAGGCTAATTGCCCGAGGACTCTACCTCTGAGCCACCCGTGCCCACATGGTCTTTGGGGGAGCTTTTGCATCCTTTGTATTTCGTTCAATCTAGTTCTTCACAGGCCAAAACTAAAGTGGAGGCTCCCCAAGAAGACCGCCCGTGCCCGGTCTCGAACCGGCGACCTTCGTCGCACCGAAGACCCCAAGGCTAATTGCCCGAGGACTCTACCTCTGAGCCACCCGTGCCCACATGGTCTTTGAGGGAGCTTTTGCATCCTTTGTATTTCGTTCAATCTAGTTCTTCACAGGCCAAAACTAAAGGGGAGGCTCCCCAAGAAGACTGCCCTGGCCCGGTCTCGAACCGGCGACCTTCGGCGCTCCGAAGACCCCAAGGCCAATTGCCCGAGGACTCTACCTCTGAGCCACCCGTGCCCACATGGTCTTTGGTGGAGCTTTTGCGTCCTTTGCATTTCGTTCAATTTAGTTCTTCACAGGCCAAAACTAAAGGGGAGGCTCCCCAAGAAGACCGCCCGGGCCCGGTCTCGAACAGTCAACCTTTGGCGCTCCGAAGACCCCAAGGCCAATTGCCCGAGGACTCTACCTCTGAGCCACTGGTGACCACATGGTCTTTGGGGGAGCTTTTGCATCCTTTGCATTTCGTTCAATCTAGTTCTTCACAGGCCAAAACTAAAGGGGAGGCTCCCCAAGAAGACCGCCCGGGCCCGGTCTCGAACCGTCGACCTTCGGCGCTCCGAAGACCCCAAGGCCAATTGCCCGAGGACTCTACCTCTGAGCCACCCGTGCCCACATGGTGTTTAGGGGAGCTTTTGCATCCTTTGTATTTCGTTCAATCTAGTTCTTCACAGGCCAAAACTAAAGTGGAGGCTCCCCAAGAAGACCGCCCGTGCCCGGTCTCGAACCGGCAACCTTCGTCGCACCGAAGACCCCAAGGCCAATTGCCCGAGGACTCTACCTCTGAGCCACCCGTGCCCACATGGTCTTTGACGGAGCTTTTGCATCCTTTGTATTTCGTTCAATCTAGTTCTTCACAGGCCAAAACTAAAGGGGAGGCTCCCCAAGAAGACCGCCCGTGCTCGGTCTCGAACCGGCGACCTTCGGCGCTCCGAAGACCCCAAGGCCAATTGCCCGAGGACTCTACCTCTGAGCCACCCGTGCCCACATGGTCTTTGGTGGAGCTTTTGCGTCCTTTGCATTTCGTTCAATTTAGTTCTTCACAGGCCAAAACTAAAGGGGAGGCTCCCCAAGAAGACCGCCCGGGCCCGGTCTCGAACAGGCAACCTTCGGCGCTCCGAAGACACCAAGGCCAATTGCCCGAGGACTCAACCTCTGAACCACCCGTGCCCACATGGTGTTTGGGGGAGCTTTTGCATCCTTTGTATTTCGTTCAATCTAGTTCTTCACAGGCCAAAACTAAAGGGGAGGCTCCCCAAGAAGACGGCCCGGGCCCGGTCTCGAACCAGTGACCTTCGGCGCTCCGAAGACCCCAAAGCCAATTGCCCGAGGACACTTCCTCTGAGCCACCCGTGCCCACATGGTCTTTGGGGGAGCTTTTGCATTCTTTGTATTTCGTTCAATCTAGTTCTTCACAGGCCAAAACTAAAGGGGAGGCTCCCCAAGAAGACCGTCCGGTCCCGGTCTCGAACCGGCGACCTTCGGCGCTCCGAAGACCCCAAGGACAATTGCCCGAGGACTCTACCTCTGAGCCACCCGTACCCACACGGTCTTTAAAGGAACTTTTGCATCCTTTGTATTTCGTTCAATCTAGTTCTTCACAGGCCAAAACTAAAGGGGAGGCTCCCCAAGAAAACCACCCGGGCCCGGTCTCGAACCGGCGACCTTCGGCGCTCCGAAGACCCCAAGGCCAATTGCCCGAGGACTCTACCTCTGAGCCACCCGTGCCCACATGGTCTTTGGGGGAGCTTTTGCATCCTTTGTATTTCGTTCAATCTAGTTCTTCACAGGCCAAGACTAAAGGGGAGGCTCCCCAAGAAGACCGCCCGGGCTCAGTCTCGAACCGGCGACCTTCGGCGCTCCGAAGACCCCAAGGCCAATTGCCCGAGGACTCCACCTCTGAGCCACCCGTGCCCACATGGTCATTGGGGGAGCTTTTGCATCCTTTGTATTTCATTCAATCTAGTACTTCACAGGCCAAAACTAAAGGGGAGGCTCCCCAAGAAGACCGCCCGGGCCCGGTCTCAAACCGGCGACCTTCGGCACTCCGAAGACCCCAAGGTCAATTGCCTGATGACTCTACCTCTGAGCCACCCATGCCCACATGGTCTGTAGGGGAGCTTTTGCATCCTTTGTATTTCGTTCAATCTAGTTCTTCACAGGCCAAAACTAAAGTGGAGGCTCCCCAAGAAGACCGCCCTGGCCCGGTATCGAACCGGTGACCTTCGGCGCTCCGAAGACCCCAAAGCCAATTGCCAGAGGACACTACCTCTGAGCCACCCGCGCCCACATGGTCTTTGGGGGAGCTTTTGCATCCTTTGTATTTCGTTCAATCTAGTTCTTCACAGGCCAAAACTAAAGTGGAGGCTCCCCAAGAAGACCGCCCGTGCCCGGTCTCGAACCGGTGACCTTCGGCGCTCTGAAGACCCCAAGGCCAATTGCCCGAGGACTCTACCTCTGAGCCACCTGTGCCCACAAGGTAGTTGGGGGAGCTTTTGCATCCTTTGTATTTCGTTCAATCTAGTTCTTCACATTCCAAAACTAAAGGGGAGGCTCCCCAAGAAGACCGCCCGGGCACGGTCTCGAACCGGCGACCTTCGGCGCTCCGAAGACCCCAAGGCCAATTGCCCGAGGACTCTACCTCTGAGCCACCCGTGCCCTCATGGTCTTTGGGGGAGCTTTTGCATCCTTTGTATTTCGTTCAATCTAGTTCTTCACAGGCCAAAACTAAAGGGGAGGCTCCCCAAGAAGACCGCACGGGCCCGGTCTTGAACCGGTGACCTTCGGCGCTCCGAAGACCCCAAAGCCAATTGCCCGAGGACACTACCTCTGAGCCACCCGTGCCCACATGGTCTTTGGGGGAGCTTTTGCCTCCTTTGTATTTCGTTCAATCTAGTTCTTCACAGGCCAAAACTAAAGGGGAGGCTCCCGAAGAAGACCGCCCGGGCCCGGTCTCGAACTGGCAACCTTCGGCGCTCCGAAGACCCCAAGACCAATTGCCCGAGGACACTACCTCTGAGCCAACCGTGCCCACATGGTCTTTGGGGGAGCTTTTGCATCCTTTGCATTTCGTTCAATCTAGTTCTTCACAGGCCAAAACTAAAGGGGAGGCTCCCCAAGAAGACCGTCCGGGCCCGGTCTCGAACCGGCGACCTTCGGCGCTCCGAAGACCCCAAGGCCAATTGCCCGAGGACTCTACCTCTGAGCCACCCGTGCCCACATGGTCTTTAAGGGAACTGTTGCATCCTTTGTATTTCGTTCAATCTAGTTCTTCACAGGCCAAAACTAAAGGGGAGGCTCCCCAAGAAAACCACCTGGGCCCGGTCTCGAACCGGCGACCTTCAGCGCTCCGAAGACCCCAAGGCCAATTGCCCGAGGACTCTACCTCTGAGCCACCCGTGCCCACATTGTCTGTGGGGGAGCTTTTGCATCCTTTGTATTTCGTTCAATCTAGTTCTTCACAGGCCAAAACTAAAGGGGGGGCTCCCCAAGAAAACCGCCCGGGCCGGGTCTCGAACCGGCGATCTTCGGCGCTCCGAAGACCCCAAGGCCAATTGCCCGAGGACTCTACCTCTGAGCCACCCGTGCCCACATGGTCTTTGTGAGAGCTTTTGCATCCTTTGTATTTCGTTCAATCTAGTTCTTCACAGGCCAAAACTAAAGGGGAGGGTCCCCAAGAAGACCGCCCGGCCCCGGTCTCGAACCGGCGACCTTCGGCGCTCCGAAGACCCCAAGGCCAATTGCCCAAGGACTCTACCTCTGAGCCACCCGTGCCCACATGGTCTTTGGGGGAGCTTTTGCATCCTTTGTATTTCGTTCAATCTAGTTCTTCACAGGCCAAAACTAAAGGGGAGGCTCCCCAAGAAGACCGCCCTCGCTCGGTCTCGAACCGGCGACCTTCGGTGCGCCGAAGACCCCAAGGCCAATTGCCCAAGGACTCTACCTCTGAGCCACCCGTGCCCACATGGTCTTTGGGGGAGCTTTTGCATCCTTTGTATTTCGTTCAATCTAGTTCTTCACAGGCCAAAACTAAAGGGGAGGCTCCCCAAGAAGACCGCCCTGGCTCGGTCTCGAACCGGCGACCTTCGGTGCTCCGAAGACCCCAAGGCCAATTGCCCGAGGACTCTACCTCTGAGCCACCCGTGCCCACATGGTCTTTGGGGGAGCTTTTGCATCCTTTGCATTTCGTTCAATCTAGTTCTTCACAGGCCAAAACTAAAGGGGAGGCTCCCCAAGAAGACCGCCCGGGCCCGGTCTCGAAACGGCGACCTTCTGCGCTCCGTAGACCCCAAGGCCAATTGCCCGAGGACTCTACCTGTGAGCCACCCGTGCCCACATGGTTTTTGGGGGAGCTTTTGCATCCTTTGTATTTTTTCAATCTAGTTCTTCACAGGCCAAAACTAAAGGGGAGGCTCCCCAAGAAGACCGCCCGGGCCCGGTCTCGAAAAGGCGACCTTCTGCGCTCCGTAGACCCCAAGGCCAATTGCCCGAGGACTCTACCTCTGAGCCACCCGTGCCCACATGGTTTTTGGGGGAGCTTTTGCATCCTTTGTATTTTTTCAATCTAGTTCTTCACAGGCCAAAACTAAAGGGGAGGCTCCCCAAGAAGACCCCAAGGCTCCCCAAGAAGACCGCCCGGGCCCGGTCTCGAACCGGCGACCTTCGGCGCTCCGAAGACCCCAAGGCCAACTGCCCGAGGACTCTACCTCTGAGCCACCCGTGCCCACATGGTCTTTGGGGGAGCTTTTGCATCCTTTGTATTTCGTTCAATCTAGTTCTTCACAGGCCAAAGCTAAAGGGGAGGCTCCCCAAGAAGACCGCCCGGGCCCGGTCTCGAACCGGCTACCTTCGGCGCTCCGAAGACCCAAAGGCTAATTGCCCGAGGACTCTACCTCTGAGCCACCCGTGCCCACATGGTCTTTGGGGGAGCTTTTGCATTCTTTGTATTTCGTTCAATCTAGTTCTTCACAGGCAAAACTAAAGGGGAGGCTCCCCAAGAAGACCGCCCAGGCCCGGTCTGGAACCGGCGACCTTCGGCGCTCCGAAGACCCCAAGGCCAATTGCCCGAGGACTCTACCTCCGAGCCACCCGTGCCCACATGGTCTTTGAGAGAGCTTTTGCATCCTTTGTATTTCGTTCAATCTAGTTCTTCACAGGCCAAAACTAAAGGGGAGGCTCCCCAAGAAGACCGCCCTGGCCCGGTCTCGAACCGGCGACCTTCGGCGCTCCGAAGACCCCAAGGCCAATTGCCCGAGGACTCTACCTCTGAGCCACCCGTGCCCACATGGTCTTTGGGGGAGCTTTTGCATTCTTTGTATTTCGTTCAATCTAGTTCTTCACAGGCAAAACTAAAGGGGAGGCTCCCCAAGAAGACCGCCCAGGCCCGGTATGGAACCGGCGACCTTCGGCGCTCCGAAGACCACAAGGCCAATTGGCCGAGGACTCTACCTCTAAGCCACCCGTGGCCACATGGTCTTTGGGGGAGCTTTTGCATCCTATGTATTTCGTTCAATCTAGTTCTTCACAGGCCAAAACTAAAGTGGGAGCTCCCCAAGAAGACCGCCCGGGCCCGGTCTCGAACCGGCGACCTTCGGCGCTCCGAAGACCCCAAGGCCAACTGCCCGAGGACTCTACCTCTGAGCCACCCGTGCCCACATGGTCTTTGGGGGAGCTTTTGCATCCTTTGTATTTCGTTCAATCTAGTTCTTCACAGGCCAAAGCTAAAGGGGAGGCTCCCCAAGAAGACCGCCCTGGCCCGGTCTCGAACCGGCTACCTTCGGCGCTCCGAAGACCCAAAGGCTAATTGCCCGAGGACTCTACCTCTGAGCCACCCGTGCCCACATGGTCTTTGGGGGAGCTTTTGCATTCTTTGTATTTCGTTCAATCTAGTTCTTCACAGGCAAAACTAAAGGGGAGGCTCCCCAAGAAGACCGCCCAGGCCCGGTCTGGAACCGGCGACCTTCGGCGCTCCGAAGACCCCAAGGCCAATTGCCCGAGGACTCTACCTCCGAGCCACCCGTGCCCACATGGTCTTTGAGGGAGCTTTTGCATCCTTTGTATTTCGTTCAACCTAGTTCTTCACAGGCCAAAACTAAAGGGGAGGCTCCCCAAGAAGACCGCCCTGGCCCGGTCTCGAACCGGCGACCTTCGGCGCTCCGAAGACCCCAAGGCCAATTGCCCGAGGACTCTACCTCTGAGCCACCGTGCCCACATGGTCTTTGGGGGAGCTTTTGCATCCTTTGTATTTCGTTCAATCTAGTTCTTCACAGGCCAAAACTAAAGGGGAGGCTCCCCAAGAAGACCGCCCTGGCCCGGTCTCGAACCGGCGACCTTCGGCGCTCCGAAGACCCCAAGGCCAATTGCCCGAGGACTCTACCTCTGAGCCACCCGTGCCCACATGGTCTTTGGGGGAGCTTTTGCATTCTTTGTATTTCGTTCAATCTAGTTCTTCACAGGCAAAACTAAAGGGGAGGCTCCCCAAGAAGACCGCCCAGGCCCGGAATGGAACCGGCGACCTTCGGCGCTCCGAAGACCACAAGGCCAATTGGCCGAGGACTCTACCTCTAAGCCACCCGTGGCCACATGGTCTTTGGGGGAGCTTTTGCATCCTATGTATTTCGTTCAATCTAGTTCTTCACAGGCCAAAACTAAAGTGGGAGCTCCCCAAGAAGACCGCCCGGGCCCGGTCTCGAACCGGCGACCTTCGGCGCTCCGAAGACCCCAAGGCCAACTGCCCGAGGACTCTACCTCTGAGCCACCCGTGCCCACATGGTCTTTGGGGGAGCTTTTGCATCCTTTGTATTTCGTTCAATCTAGTTCTTCACAGGCCAAAGCTAAAGGGGAGGCTCCCCAAGAAGACCGCCCTGGCCCGGTCTCGAACCGGCTACCTTCGGCGCTCCGAAGACCCAAAGGCTAATTGCCCGAGGACTCTACCTCTGAGCCACCCGTGCCCACATGGTCTTTGGGGGAGCTTTTGCATTCTTTGTATTTCGTTCAATCTAGTTCTTCACAGGCAAAACTAAAGGGGAGGCTCCCCAAGAAGACCGCCCAGGCCCGGTCTGGAACCGGCGACCTTCGGCGCTCCGAAGACCCCAAGGCCAATTGCCCGAGGACTCTACCTCCGAGCCACCCGTGCCCACATGGTCTTTGAGAGAGCTTTTGCATCCTTTGTATTTCGTTCAATCTAGTTCTTCACAGGCCAAAACTAAAGGGGAGGCTCCCCAAGAAGACCGCCCTGGCCCGGTCTCGAACCGGCGACCTTCGGCGCTCCGAAGACCCCAAGGCCAATTGCCCGAGGACTCTACCTCTGAGCCACCGTGCCCACATGGTCTTTGGGGGAGCTTTTGCATCCTTTGTATTTCGTTCAATCTAGTTCTTCACAGGCCAAAACTAAAGGGGAGGCTCCCCAAGAAGACCGCCCTGGCCCGGTCTCGAACCGGCGACCTTCGGCGCTCCGAAGACCCCAAGGCCAATTGCCCGAGGACTCTACCTCTGAGCCACCCGTGCCCACATGGTCTTTGGGGGAGCTTTTGCATTCTTTGTATTTCGTTCAATCTAGTTCTTCACAGGCAAAACTAAAGGGGAGGCTCCCCAAGAAGACCGCCCAGGCCCGGTATGGAACCGGCGACCTCCGGCGCTCCGAAGACCACAAGGCCAATTGGCCGAGGACTCTACCTCTAAGCCACCCGTGGCCACATGGTCTTTGGGGGAGCTTTTGCATCCTATGTATTTCGTTCAATCTAGTTCTTCACAGGCCAAAACTAAAGTGGGAGCTCCCCAAGAAGACCGCCCGGGCCCGGTCTCGAACCGGCGACCTTCGGCGCTCCGAAGACCCCAAGGCCAACTGCCCGAGGACTCTACCTCTGAGCCACCCGTGCCCACATGGTCTTTGAGGGAGCTTTTGCATCCTTTGTATTTCGTTCAATCTAGTTCTTCACAGGCCAAAGCTAAAGGGGAGGCTCCCCAAGAAGACCGCCCTGGCCCGGTCTCGAACCGGCTACCTTCGGCGCGCCGAAGACCCAAAGGCTAATTGCCCGAGGACTCTACCTCTGAGCCACCCGTGCCCACATGGTCTTTGGGGGAGCTTTTGCATTCTTTGTATTTCGTTCAATCTAGTTCTTCACAGGCAAAACTAAAGGGGAGGCTCCCCAAGAAGACCGCCCAGGCCCGGTCTGGAACCGGCGACCTTCGGCGCTCCGAAGACCCCAAGGCCAATTGCCCGAGGACTCTACCTCCGAGCCACCCGTGCCCACATGGTCTTTGAGGGAGCTTTTGCATCCTTTGTATTTCGTTCAACCTAGTTCTTCACAGGCCAAAACTAAAGGGGAGGCTCCCCAAGAAGACCGCCCTGGCCCGGTCTCGAACCGGCGACCTTCGGCGCTCCGAAGACCCCAAGGCCAATTGCCCGAGGACTCTACCTCTGAGCCACCGTGCCCACATGGTCTTTGGGGGAGCTTTTGCATCCTTTGTATTTCGTTCAATCTAGTTCTTCACAGGCCAAAACTAAAGGGGAGGCTCCCCAAGAAGACCGCCCTGGCCCGGTCTCGAACCGGCGACCTTCGGCGCTCCGAAGACCCCAAGGCCAATTGCCCGAGGACTCTACCTCTGAGCCACCCGTGCCCACATGGTCTTTGGGGGAGCTTTTGCATTCTTTGTATTTCGTTCAATCTAGTTCTTCACAGGCAAAACTAAAGGGGAGGCTCCCCAAGAAGACCGCCCAGGCCCGGTATGGAACCGGCGACCTTCGGCGCTCCGAAGACCACAAGGCCAATTGGCCGAGGACTCTACCTCTAAGCCACCCGTGGCCACATGGTCTTTGGGGGAGCTTTTGCATCCTATGTATTTCGTTCAATCTAGTTCTTCACAGGCCAAAACTAAAGTGGGAGCTCCCCAAGAAGACCGCCCGGGCCCGGTCTCGAACCGGCGACCTTCGGCGCTCCGAAGACCCCAAGGCCAACTGCCCGAGGACTCTACCTCTGAGCCACCCGTGCCCACATGGTCTTTGGGGGAGCTTTTGCATCCTTTGTATTTCGTTCAATCTAGTTCTTCACAGGCCAAAGCTAAAGGGGAGGCTCCCCAAGAAGACCGCCCTGGCCCGGTCTCGAACCGGCTACCTTCGGCGCTCCGAAGACCCAAAGGCTAATTGCCCGAGGACTCTACCTCTGAGCCACCCGTGCCCACATGGTCTTTGGGGGAGCTTTTGCATTCTTTGTATTTCGTTCAATCTAGTTCTTCACAGGCAAAACTAAAGGGGAGGCTCCCCAAGAAGACCGCCCAGGCCCGGTCTGGAACCGGCGACCTTCGGCGCTCCGAAGACCCCAAGGCCAATTGCCCGAGGACTCTACCTCCGAGCCACCCGTGCCCACATGGTCTTTGAGGGAGCTTTTGCATCCTTTGTATTTCGTTCAATCTAGTTCTTCACAGGCCAAAACTAAAGGGGAGGCTCCCCAAGAAGACCGCCATGGCCCGGTCTCGAACCGGCGACCTTCGGCGCTCCGAAGACCCCAAGGCCAATTGCCCGAGGACTCTACCTCTGAGCCACCGTGCCCACATGGTCTTTGTGGGAGCTTTTGCATCCTTTGTATTTCGTTCAATCTAGTTCTTCACAGGCCAAAACTAAAGGGGAGGCTCCCCAAGAAGACGGCCCTGGCCCGGTCTCGAACCGGCGACCTTCGGCGCTCCGAAGACCCCAAGGCCAATTGCCCGAGGACTCTACCTCTGAGCCACCCGTGCCCACATGGTCTTTGGGGGAGCTTTTGCATCCTTTGTATTTCGTTCAATCTAGTTCTTCACAGGCCAAAGCTAAAGGGGAGGCTCCCCAAGAAGACCGCCCGGGCCCGGTCTCGAACCGGCTACCTTCGGCGCTCCGAAGACCCAAAGGCTAATTGCCCGAGGACTCTACCTCTGAGCCACCCGTGCCCACATGGTCTTTGGGGGAGCTTTTGCATTCTTTGTATTTCGTTCAATCTAGTTCTTCACAGGCAAAACTAAAGGGGAGGCTCCCCAAGAAGACCGCCCAGGCCCGGTCTGGAACCGGCGACCTTCGGCGCTCCGAAGACCCCAAGGCCAATTGCCCGAGGACTCTACCTCCGAGCCACCCGTGCCCACATGGTCTTTGAGGGAGCTTTTGCATCCTTTGTATTTCGTTCAATCTAGTTCTTCACAGGCCAAAACTAAAGGGGAGGCTCCCCAAGAAGACCGCCCAGGCCCGGTCTCGAACCGGCGACCTTCGGCGCTCCGAAGACCCCAAGGCCAATTGCCCGAGGACTCTACCTCTGAGCCACCGTGCCCACATGGTCTTTGGGGGAGCTTTTGCATCCTTTGTATTTCGTTCAATCTAGTTCTTCACAGGCCAAAACTAAAGGGGAGGCTCCCCAAGAAGACCGCCCTGGCCCGGTCTCGAACCGGCGACCTTCGGCGCTCCGAAGACCCCAAGGCCAATTGCCCGAGGACTCTACCTCTGAGCCACCCGTGCCCACATGGTCTTTGGGGGAGCTTTTGCATTCTTTGTATTTCGTTCAATCTAGTTCTTCACAGGCAAAACTAAAGGGGAGGCTCCCCAAGAAGACCGCCCAGGCCCGGTATGGAACCGGCGACCTTCGGCGCTCCGAAGACCACAAGGCCAATTGGCCGAGGACTGTACCTCTAAGCCACCCGTGGCCACATGGTCCTTGGGGGAGCTTTTGCATCCTATGTATTTCGTTCAATCTAGTTCTTCACAGGCCAAAACTAAAGTGGGAGCTCCCCAAGAAGACCGCCCGGGCCCGGTCTCGAACCGGCGACCTTCGGCGCTCCGAAGACCCCAAGGCCAACTGCCCGAGGACTCTACCTCTGAGCCACCCGTGCCCACATGGTCTTTGGGGGAGCTTTTGCATCCTTTGTATTTCGTTCAATCTAGTTCTTCACAGGCCAAAGCTAAAGGGGAGGCTCCCCAAGAAGACCGCCCTGGCCCGGTCTCGAACTGGCTACCTTCGGCGCGCCGAAGACCCAAAGGCTAATTGCCCGAGGACTCTACCTCTGAGCCACCCGTGCCCACATGGTCTTTGGGGGAGCTTTTGCATTCTTTGTATTTCGTTCAATCTAGTTCTTCACAGGCAAAACTAAAGGGGAGGCTCCCCAAGAAGACCGCCCAGGCCCGGTCTGGAACCGGCGACCTTCGCCGCTCCGAAGACCCCAAGGCCAATTGCCCGAGGACTCTACCTCCGAGCCACCCGTGCCCACATGGTCTTTGAGGGAGCTTTTGCATCCTTTGTATTTCGTTCAATCTAGTTCTTCACAGGCCAAAACTAAAGGGGAGGCTCCCCAAGAAGACCGCCCTGGCCCGGTCTCGAACCGGCGACCTTCGGCGCTCCGAAGACCCCAAGGCCAATTGCCCGAGGACTCTACCTCTGAGCCACCGTGCCCACATGGTCTTTGGGGGAGCTTTTGCATCCTTTGTATTTCGTTCAATCTAGTTCTTCACAGGCCAAAACTAAAGGGGAGGCTCCCCAAGAAGACCGCCCGGGCCCGGTCTCGAACCGGCGACCTTCGGCGCTCCGAAGACCCCAAGGCCAATTGCCCGAGGATTCTACCTCTGAGCCACCCGTGCCCACATGGTCTTTGGGGGAGCTTTTGCATTCTTTGTATTTCGTTCAATCTAGTTCTTCACAGGCAAAACTAAAGGGGAGGCTCCCCAAGAAGACCGCCCAGGCCCGGTATGGAACCGGCGACCTTCGGCGCTCCGAAGACCACAAGGCCAACTGCCCGAGGACTCTACCTCTGAGCCACCCGTGCCCACATGGTCTTTGGGGGAGCTTTTGCATCCTTTGTATTTCGTTCAATCTAGTTCTTCACAGGCCAAAGCTAAAGGGGAGGCTCCCCAAGAAGACCGCCCGGGCCCGGTCTCGAACCGGCTACCTTCGGCGCTCCGAAGACCCCAAGGCTAATTGCCCGAGGACTCTACCTCTGAGCCACCCGTGCCCACATGGTCTTTGGGGGAGCTTTTGCATTCTTTGTATTTCGTTCAATCTAGTTCTTCACAGGCAAAACTAAAGGGGAGGCTCCCCAAGAAGACCGCCCAGGCCCGGTATGGAACCGGCGACCTTCGGCGCTCCGAAGACCACAAGGCCAATTGGCCGAGGACTCTACCTCTAAGCCACCCGTGGCCACATGGTCTTTGGGGGAGCTTTTGCATCCTATGTATTTCGTTCAATCTAGTTCTTCACAGGCCAAAACTAAAGTGGGAGCTCCCCAAGAAGACCGCCCGGGCCCGGTCTCGAACCGGCGACCTTCGGCGCTCCGAAGACCCCAAGGCCAACTGCCCGAGGACTCTACCTCTGAGCCACCCGTGCCCACATGGTCTTTGGGGGAGCTTTTGCATCCTTTGTATTTCGTTCAATCTAGTTCTTCACAGGCCAAAGCTAAAGGGGAGGCTCCCCAAGAAGACCGCCCGGGCCCGGTCTCGAACCGGCTACCTTCGGCGCTCCGAAGACCCCAAGGCTAATTGCCCGAGGACTCTACCTCTGAGCCACCCGTGCCCACATGGTCTTTGGGGGAGCTTTTGCATTCTTTGTATTTCGTTCAATCTAGTTCTTCACAGGCAAAACTAAAGGGGAGGCTCCCCAAGAAGACCGCCCAGGCCCGGTCTGGAACCGGCGACCTTCGGCGCTCCGAAGACCACAAGGCCAATTGGCCGAGGACTCTACCTCTAAGCCACCCGTGGCCACATGGTCTTTGGGGGAGCTTTTGCATCCTATGTATTTCGTTCAATCTAGTTCTTCACAGGCCAAAACTAAAGGGGGAGCTCCCCAAGAAGACCGCTCGGGCCCGGTCTCGAACCGGCGACCTTCGGCGCTCCGAAGACCCCAAGGCCAACTGCCCGAGGACGCTACCTCTGAGCCACCCGTTCCCACATGGTCTTTAAGGGAACTTTTGCATCCTTTGTATTTCGTTCAATCTAGTTCTTCACAGGCCAAAACTAAAGGGGAGGCTCCCCAAGAAAATCGCACGGGCCCGGTCTCGAACCAGCGACCTTCGTCGCTCCGAAGACCCCAAGGCCAATTGCCCGAAGACTCTACCTCTGAGCCACCCGTGCCCACATGGTCTTTGGGGGAGCTTTTGCATCCTTTGTATTTCGTTCAATCTAGTTCTTCACAGGCCAAAACTAAAGGGGAGGCTCCCCAAGAAGACCGCCCTGGCCCGGTCTCGAACCGGCGACCTTCGGCGCTCCGAAGACCCCAAGGCCAATTGCCCGAGGACTCTACCTCTGAGCCACCCGTGCCCACATGGTCTTTGGGGGAGCTTTTGCATTCTTTGTATTTCGTTCAATCTAGTTCTTCACAGGCAAAACTAAAGGGGAGGCTCCCCAAGAAGACCGCCCAGGCCCGGTATGGAACCGGCGACCTTCGGCGCTCCGAAGACCACAAGGCCAATTGGCTGAGGACTCTACCTCTAAGCCACCTGTGGCCACATGGTCTTTGGGGGAGCTTTTGCATCCTATGTATTTCGTTCAATCTAGTTCTTCACAGGCCAAAACTAAAGTGGGAGCTCCCCAAGAAGACCGCCCGGGCCCGGTTTTGCATCCTTTGTATTTCGTTCAATCTAGTTCTTCACAGGCCAAAACTAAAGGGGAGGCTCCCCAAGAAGACCGCCCGGGCCCGGTCTCGAACCGGCGACCTTCGGCGCTCCGAATTGCCCGAAGACTCTACCTCTGAGCCACCCGTGCCCACATGGTCTTTGGGGGAGCTTTTGCATCCTTTGTATTTCGTTCAATCTAGTTCTTCACAGGCCAAAACTAAAGGGGAGGCTCCCCAAGAAGACCGCCCTGGCCCGGTCTCGAACCGGCGACCTTCGGCGCTCCGAAGACCCCAAGGCCAATTGCCCGAGGACTCTACCTCTGAGCCACCCGTGCCCACATGGTCTTTGGGGGAGCTTTTGCATTCTTTGTATTTCGTTCAATCTAGTTCTTCACAGGCAAAACTAAAGGGGAGGCTCCCCAAGAAGACCGCCCAGGCCCGGTATGGAACCGGCGACCTTCGGCGCTCCGAAGACCACAAGGCCAATTGGCCGAGGACTCTACCTCTAAGCCACCCGTGGCCACATGGTCTTTGGGGGAGCTTTTGCATCCTATGTATTTCGTTCAATCTAGTTCTTCACAGGCCAAAACTAAAGTGGGAGCTCCCCAAGAAGACCGCCCGGGCCCGGTCTCGAACCGGCAACCTTCGGCGCTCCGAAGACCCCAAGGCCAATTGCCCGAGGACTCTACCTCTGAGCCACCCGTGCCCACATGGTGTTTAGGGGAGCTTTTGCATCCTTTGTATTTCATTCAATCTAGTTCTTCACAGGCCAAAACTAAAGGGGAGGCTCCCCAAGAAGACCGCACGGGCCCGGTCTCGAACCGGTGACCTTCGGCGCTCCGAAGACCCCAAAGCCAATTGCCCAAGGACACTACCTCTGATCCACCCGTGCCCACATGGTCTTTGGGGGAGCTTTTGCCTCCTTTGTATTTCGTTCAATCTAGTTCTTCACAGGCCAAAACTAAAGGGGAGGCTCCCGAAGAAGACCGCCCGGGCTCGGTCTCGAACCAGCGACCTTCGGCGCTCCGAAGACCCCAAGGCCAATTGCCCGAGGACTCTACCTCTGAGCCACCCATGCCCACATGGTCTTTGGGGGAGCTTTTGCATCCTTTGCATTTCGTTCAATCTAGTTCTTCACAGGCCAAAACTAAAGGGGAGGCTCCCCAAGAAGACCGCCCGGGCCCGGTCTCGAACATGCAACCTTCGGCGCTCCGAAGACCCCAAGGCCAATCGCCCGATGACTCTACCTCTGAGCCACCCGTGCCCACATAGTCTTTAAGGGAACTTTTGCATCCTTTGTATTTCGTTCAATCTAGTTCTTCACAGGCCAAAACTAAAGGGGAGGCTCCCCAAGAAAACCACCCGGGCCCGGTCTCGAACCGGCGACCTTCGGCGCTCCGAAGACCCCAAGGCCAATTGCCAGAGGACTCTACCTCTGAGCCATCCGTGCCCACATGGTCTTTGGGGGAGCTTTTGCAGAGGACCAATTGCCAGAGGACTCTACCTCTGAGCCATCCGTGCCCACATGGTCTTTGGGGGAGCTTTTGCATCCTTTGTATTTCGTTCAATCTAGTTCTTCACAGGCCAAAACTAAAGGGGAGGCTCCCCAAGAAGACTGCCTGGGCCCGGTCTCGAACCGGCGACCTTCGGCGCTCCGAAGACCCCAAGGCCAATTGCCCGAGGACTCTACCTCTGAGCCACCCGTGCCCACATGGTTTTTGGGGGGAGCTTTTGCATCCTTTGTATTTTTTCAATCTAGTTCTTCACAGGCCAAAACTAAAGGGGAGGCTCCCCAAGAGCACCGCCCTGGCCCGGTCTCGAACCGGCGACCTTCGGCGCTCCGAAGACCCCAAGGCCAATTGCCCGAGGACTCTACCTCTGAGCCACCCTTGCCCACATGGTTTTTGGGGGAGCTTTTGCATCCTTTGTATTTTTTCAATCTAGTTCTTCACAGGCCAAAACTAAAGGGGAGGCTCCCCAAGAGCACCGCCCTGACCCGGTCTCGAACCGGCGACCTTCGGCGCTCCGAAGACCCCAAGGCCAATTGCCCGAGGACTCTACCTCTGAGCCACCCTTGCCCACATGGTCTTTGGGGGAGCTTTTGCATCCTTTGTATTTCGTTCAATCTAGTTCTTCACAGGCCAAAACTAAAGGGGAGGCTCCCCAAGAAGACCGCCCGGGCCCGGTCTCGAACATGCAACCTTCGGCGCTCCGAAGACCCCAAGGCCAATCGCCCGATGACTCTACCTCTGAGCCACCCGTGCCCACATAGTCTTTAAGGGAACTTTTGCATCCTTTGTATTTCGTTCAATCTAGTTCTTCACAGGCCAAAACTAAAGGGGAGGCTCCCCAAGAAAACCACCCGGGCCCGGTCTCGAACCGGCGACCTTCGGCGCTCCGAAGACCCCAAGGCCAATTGCCAGAGGACTCTACCTCTGAGCCATCCGTGCCCACATGGTCTTTGGGGGAGCTTTTGCAGAGGACCAATTGCCAGAGGACTCTACCTCTGAGCCATCCGTGCCCACATGGTCTTTGGGGGAGCTTTTGCATCCTTTGTATTTCGTTCAATCTAGTTCTTCACAGGCCAAAACTAAAGGGGAGGCTCCCCAAGAAGACTGCCTGGGCCCGGTCTCGAACCGGCGACCTTCGGCGCTCCGAAGACCCCAAGGCCAATTGCCCGAGGACTCTACCTCTGAGCCACCCGTGCCCACATGGTTTTTGGGGGGAGCTTTTGCATCCTTTGTATTTTTTCAATCTAGTTCTTCACAGGCCAAAACTAAAGGGGAGGCTCCCCAAGAGCACCGCCCTGGCCCGGTCTCGAACCGGCGACCTTCGGCGCTCCGAAGACCCCAAGGCCAATTGCCCGAGGACTCTACCTCTGAGCCACCCTTGCCCACATGGTTTTTGGGGGAGCTTCTGCATCCTTTGTATTTTTTCAATCTAGTTCTTCACAGGCCAAAACTAAAGGGGAGGCTCCCCAAGAGCACCGCCCTGACCCGGTCTCGAACCGGCGACCTTCGGCGCTCCGAAGACCCCAAGGCCAATTGCCCGAGGACTCTACCTCTGAGCCACCCTTGCCCACATGGTCTTTGGGGGAGCTTTTGCATCCTTTGTATTTCGTTCAATCTAGTTCTTCACAGGCCAAAACTAAAGGGGAGGCTCTCCAAGAAGACCGCCCGGGCCCGGTCTCGAACCGGCAACCTTCGGCGCTCCGAAGACCCCAAGGCCAATTGCCCGAGGACACTACCTCTGAGCCAACCGTGCCCACATGGTCTTTGGGGGAGCTTTTGCATCCTTTGCATTTCGTTCAATCTAGTTCTTCACAGGCCAAAACTAAAGGGGAGGCTCCCCAAGAAGACCGTCCGGGCCCGGTCTCGAACCGGCGACCTTCGGCGCTCCGAAGACCCCAAGGCCAATTGCCCGAGGACTCTACCTCTGAGCCACCCGTGCCCACATGGTCTTTAAGGGAACTGTTGCATCCTTTGTATTTCGTTCAATCTAGTTCTTCACAGGCCAAAACTAAAGGGGAGGCTCCCCAAGAAAACCACCTGGGACCGGTCTCGAACCGGCGACCTTCGGCGCTCCGAAGACCCCAAGGCCAATTGCCCGAGGACTCTACCTCTGAGCCACCCGTGCCCACATTGTCTTTGGGGGAGCTTTTGCATCCTTTGTATTTCGTTCAATCTAGTTCTTCACAGGCCAAAACTAAAGGGGGGGCTCCCCAAGAAAACCGCCCGGGCCGGGTCTCGAACCGGCGATCTTCGGCGCTCCGAAGACCCCAAGGCCAATTGCCCGAGGACTCTACCTCTGAGCCACCCGTGCCCACATGGTCTTTGTGAGAGCTTTTGCATCCTTTGTATTTCGTTCAATCTAGTTCTTCACAGGCCAAAACTAAAGGGGAGGGTCCCCAAGAAGACCGCCCGGCCCCGGTCTCGAACCGGCAACCTTCGGCGCTCCGAAGACCCCAAGGCCAATTGCCCAAGGACTCTACCTCTGAGCCACCCGTGCCCACATGGTTTTTGGGGGAGCTTTTGCATCCTTTGTATTTCGTTCAATCTAGTTCTTCACAGGCCAAAACTAAAGGGGAGGCTCCCCAAAAAGACCGCCCGAGCCCGGTCTCGAACCGGCGACCTTCGGCGCTCCGAAGACCCCAAGGCCAATTGCCCGAGAACTCTACCTCTGAGCCACCCGTGCCCACATGGTCTTTGGGGGAGCTTTTGCATCCTTTGTATTTCGTTCAATCTAGTTCTTCACAGGCCAAAACTAAAGGGGAGGCTCCCCAAGAAGACCGTCCGGGCCCGGTCTCGAACCGACGACCTTCGGCGCTCCGAAGACCCCAAGGCCAATTGCCCGAGGACTCTACCTCTGAGCCACCCATGCCCACATGGTTTTTGGGGGAGCTTTTGCATCCTTTGCATTTCGTTCAATCTAGTTCTTCACAGGCCAAAACTAAAGGGGAGGCTCCCCAAGAAAAACGCCCGGGCCCGGTCTCAAACAGGCAACCTTCGGCACTCCGAAGACCCCAAGGCCAATTGCCCGAGGACTCTACCTCTGAGCCACCCGTGCCCACATGGAGTTTGGGGGAGCTTTTGCATCCTTTGTTTTTTTTCAATCTAGTTCTTCACAGGCCAAAACTAAAGGGGAGGCTCCACAAGAGCACCGCCCTGGCCCGGTCTCGAACCGGCTACCTTCGGCGCTCCGAAGACCCCAAGGCCAATTGCCCGAGGACTCTACCTCTGAGCCACCCTTGCCCACATGGTCTTTGGGGGAGCTTTTGCATCCTTTGTATTTCGTTCAATCTAGTTCTTCACAGGCCAAAACTAAAGGGGAGGCTCCCCAAGAAGACCGCCCGGGCCCGGTCTCGAACCGGCAACCTTCGGCGCTCCGAAGACCCCAAGGCCAATTGCCCGAGGACTCTACCTCTGAGCCACCCGTGCCCACATGGTTTTTGGGGGAGCTTTTGCATCCTTTGTATTTCGTTCAATCTAGTTCTTCACAGGCCAAAACTAAAGGGGAGGCTCCCCAAACAGACCGCCCAAGCCCGGTCTCGAACCGGCGACCTTCGGCGCTCCGAAGACCCCAGGGCCAATTGCCCGAGAACTCTACCTCTGAGCCACCAGTGCCCACATGGTCTTTGGAGGAGCTTTTGCATCCTTTGTATTTCGTTCAATCTAGTTCTTCACAGGCCAAAACTAAAGGGGAGGCTCCCCAAGAAGACTGCCCGGGCCCGGTCTCGAACCGACGACCTTCGGCGCTCCGAAGACCCCAAGGCCAATTGCCCGAGGACTCTACCTCTGAGCCACCCGTGCCCACATGGTCTTTGGGGGAGCTTTTGCATCCTTTGCATTTCGTTTAATCTAGTTCTTCACAGGCCAAAACTAAAGGGGAGGGTCCCCAAGAAGACCGCCCGGCCCCGGTCTCGAACCGGCGACCTTCGGCGCGCCGAAGACCCCAAGGCCAATTGCCCAAGGACTCTACCTCTGAGCCACCCGTGCCCACATGGTCTTTGGGGGAGCTTTAGCATCCTTTGTATTTCGTTCAATCTAGTTCTTCACAGGCCAAAACTAAAGGGGAGGCTCCCCAAGAAGACCGCCCTGGCTCGGTCTCGAACCGGCGACCATCGGCACTCCGAAGACCCCAAGGCCAATTGCCCAAGGACTCTACCTCTGAGCCACCCGTGCCCACATGGTCTTTGGGGGAGCTTTTGCATCCTTTGCATTTCGTTCAATCTAGTTCTTCACAGGCCAAAACTAAAGGGGAGGCTCCCCAAGAAGACTGCCTGGGCCCGGTCTCGAACCGGCGACCTTCGGTGCTCCGAAGACCCCAAGGCCAATTGCCCGAGGACTCTACCTCTGAGCCACCCGTTCCCACATGGTTTTTGGGGGAGCTTTTGCATCCTTTGTATTTCGTTCAATCTAGTTCTTCACAGGCCAAAACTAAAGGGGAGGCTCCCCAAGAAGACCGCCCTGGCTCGGTCTCGAACCGGCGACCTTCGGCGCTCCGAAGACCCCAAGGCCAATTGCCCGAGGACTCTACCTCTGAGCCACCCGTGCCCACATGGTTTTTGGGGGAGCTTTTGCATCCTTTGTATTTCGTTCAATCTAGTTCTTCACAGGCCAAAACTAAAGGGGAGGCTCCCCAAAAAGACCGCCCAAGCCCGGTCTCGAACCGGCGACCTTCGGCGCTCCGAAGACCCCAGGGCCAATTGCCCGAGAACTCTACCTCTGAGCCACCAGTGCCCACATGGTCTTTGGAGGAGCTTTTGCATCCTTTGTATTTCGTTCAATCTAGTTCTTCACAGGCCAAAACTAAAGGGGAGGCTCCCCAAGAAGACTGACCGGGCCCGGTCTCGAACCGACGACCTTCGGCGCTCCGAAGACCCCAAGGCCAATTGCCCGATGACTCTACCTCTGAGCCACCCGTGCCCACATGGTCTTTGGGGGAGCTTTTGCATCCTTTGCATTTCGTTCAATCTAGTTCTTCACAGGCCAAAACTAAAGGGGAGGGTCCCCAAGAAGACCACCCGGCCCCGGTCTCGAACCGGCGACCTTCGGCGCGCCGAAGACCCCAAGGCCAATTGCCCAAGGACTCTACCTCTGAGCCACCCGTGCCCACATGGTCCTTGGGGGAGCTTTTGCATCCTTTGTATTTCGTTCAATCTAGTTCTTCACAGGCCAAAACTAAAGGGGAGGCTCCCCAAGAAGACCACCTGGGACCGGTCTCGAACCGGCGACCTTCGGCGCTCCGAAGACCCCAAGGCCAATTGCCCGAGGACTCTACCTCTGAGCCACCCGTGCCCACATTGTCTTTGGGGGAGCTTTTGCATCCTTTGTATTTCGTTCAATCTAGTTCTTCACAGGCCAAAACTAAAGGGGGGGCTCCCCAAGAAAACCGCCCGGGCCGGGTCTCGAACCGGCGATCTTCGGCGCTCCGAAGACCCCAAGGCCAATTGCCCGAGGACTCTACCTCTGAGCCACCCGTGCCCACATGGTTTTTGGGGGAGCTTTTGCATCCTTTGTATTTCGTTCAATCTAGTTCTTCACAGGCCAAAACTAAAGGGGAGGCTCCCCAAAAAGACCGCCCAAGCCCGGTCTCGAACCGGCGACCTTCGGCGCTCCGAAGACCCCAGGGCCAATTGCCCGAGAACTCTACCTCTGAGCCACCAGTGCCCACATGGTCTTTGGAGGAGCTTTTGCATCCTTTGTATTTCGTTCAATCTAGTTCTTCACAGGCCAAAACTAAAGGGGAGGCTCCCCAAGAAGACTGACCGGGCCCGGTCTCGAACCGACGACCTTCGGCGCTCCGAAGACCCCAAGGCCAATTGCCCGATGACTCTACCTCTGAGCCACCCGTGCCCACATGGTCTTTGGGGGAGCTTTTGCATCCTTTGCATTTCGTTCAATCTAGTTCTTCACAGGCCAAAACTAAAGGGGAGGGTCCCCAAGAAGACCACCCGGCCCCGGTCTCGAACCGGCGACCTTCGGCGCTCCGAAGACCCCAGGGCCAATTGCCCGAGAACTCTACCTCTGAGCCACCAGTGCCCACATGGTCTTTGGAGGAGCTTTTGCATCCTTTGTATTTCGTTCAATCTAGTTCTTCACAGGCCAAAACTAAAGGGGAGGCTCCCCAAGAAGACTGACCGGGCCCGGTCTCGAACCGACGACCTTCGGCGCTCCGAAGACCCCAAGGCCAATTGCCCGATGACTCTACCTCTGAGCCACCCGTGCCCACATGGTCTTTGGGGGAGCTTTTGCATCCTTTGCATTTCGTTCAATCTAGTTCTTCACAGGCCAAAACTAAAGGGGAGGGTCCCCAAGAAGACCACCCGGCCCCGGTCTCGAACCGGCGACCTTCGGCGCGCCGAAGACCCCAAGGCCAATTGCCCAAGGACTCTACCTCTGAGCCACCCGTGCCCACATGGTCCTTGGGGGAGCTTTTGCATCCTTTGTATTTCGTTCAATCTAGTTCTTCACAGGCCAAAACTAAAGGGGAGGCTCCCCAAGAAAACCACCTGGGACCGGTCTCGAACCGGCGACCTTCGGCGCTCCGAAGACCCCAAGGCCAATTGCCCGAGGACTCTACCTCTGAGCCACCCGTGCCCACATTGTCTTTGGGGGAGCTTTTGCATCCTTTGTATTTCGTTCAATCTAGTTCTTCACAGGCCAAAACTAAAGGGGGGGCTCCCCAAGAAAACCGCCCGGGCCGGGTCTCGAACCGGCGATCTTCGGCGCTCCGAAGACCCCAAGGCCAATTGCCCGAGGACTCTACCTCTGAGCCACCCGTGCCCACATGGTCTTTGTGAGAGCTTTTGCATCCTTTGTATTTCGTTCAATCTAGTTCTTCACAGGCCAAAACTAAAGGGGAGGGTCCCCAAGAAGACCGCCCGGCCCCGGTCTCGAACCGGCAACCTTCGGCGCTCCGAAGACCCCAAGGCCAATTGCCCAAGGACTCTACCTCTGAGCCACCCGTGCCCACATGGTTTTTGGGGGAGCTTTTGCATCCTTTGTATTTCGTTCAATCTAGTTCTTCACAGGCCAAAACTAAAGGGGAGGCTCCCCAAAAAGACCGCCCGAGCCCGGTCTCGAACCGGCGACCTTCGGCGCTCCGAAGACCCCAAGGCCAATTGCCCGAGAACTCTACCTCTGAGCCACCCGTGCCCACATGGTCTTTGGGGGAGCTTTTGCATCCTTTGTATTTCGTTCAATCTAGTTCTTCACAGGCCAAAACTAAAGGGGAGGCTCCCCAAGAAGACCGTCCGGGCCCGGTCTCGAACCGACGACCTTCGGCGCTCCGAAGACCCCAAGGCCAATTGCCCGAGGACTCTACCTCTGAGCCACCCGTGCCCACATGGTCTTTTGGGGAGCTTTTGCATCCTTTGCATTTCGTTCAATCTAGTTCTTCACAGGCCAAAACTAAAGGGGAGGCTCCCCAAGAAGACTGCCTGGGCCCGGTCTCGAACCGGCGACCTTCGGTGCTCCGAAGACCCCAAGGCCAATTGCCCAAGGACTCTACCTCTGAGCCACCCGTGCCCACATGGTTTTTGGGGGAGCTTTTGCATCCTTTGTATTTCGTTCAATCTAGTTCTTCACAGGCCAAAACTAAAGGGGAGGCTCCCCAAGAAGACCGCCCTGGCTCGGTCTCGAACCGGCGACCTTCGGCGCTCCGAAGACCCCAAGGCCAATTGCCCGAGGACTCTAACTCTGAGCCACCCGTGCCCACATGGTCTTTGGAGGAGCTTTTGCATCCTTTGCATTTCGTTCAATCTAGTTCTTCACAGGCCAAAACTAAAGGGGAGGCTCCCCAAGAAGACCGCCCGGGCCCGGTCTCGAAACGGCGACCTTCTGCACTCCGTAGACCCCAAGGCCAATTGCCCGAGGACTCTACCTCTGAGCCACCCGTGCCCACATGGTTTTTGGGGGAGCTTTTGCATCCTTTGTATTTTTTCAATCTAGTTCTTCACAGGCCAAAACTAAAGGGGAGGCTCCCCAAGAAGACTGCCTGGGCCCGGTCTCGAACCGGCGACCTTCGGCGCTCCGAAGACCCCAAGGCCAATTGCCCGAGGACTCTACCTCTGAGCCACCCGTGCCCACATGGTTTTTGGGGGAGCTTTTGCATCCTTTGTATTTCGTTCAATCTAGTTCTTCACAGGCCAAAACTAAAGGGGAGGCTCCCCAAGAGCACCACCCTGTCCCGGTCTCGAACCGGCGACCTTCGGCGCTCCGAAGACCCCAAGGCCAATTGCCCGAGGACTCTACCTCTGAGCCACCCTTGCCCACATGGTCTTTGGGGGAGCTTTTGCATCCTTTTTATTTCGTTCAATCTAGTTCTTCACAGTCCAAAACTAAAGGGGAGGCTCCCCAAGAAGACCGCCCGGGCCCGGTCTCGAACCGGCAACCTTCGGCGCTCCGAAGACCCCAAGGCCAATTGCCCGAGGACTCTACCTCTGAGCCACCCGTGCCCACATGGTTTTTGGGGGAGCTTTTGCATCCTTTGTATTTCGTTCAATCTAGTTCTTCACAGGCCAAAACTAAAGGGGAGGCTCCCCAAAAAGACCGCCCGAGCCCGGTCTCGAACCGGCGACCTTCGGCGCTCCGAAGACCCCAAGGCCAATTGCCCGAGAACTCTACCTCTGAGCCACCCGTGCCCACATGGTCTGTGGGGGAGCTTTTGCATCCTTTGTATTTCGTTCAATCTAGTTCTTCACAGGCCAAAACTAAAGGGGAGGCTCCCCAAGAAGACCGCCGGAGCCCGGTCTCGAACCGACGACCTTCGGCGCTCCGAAGACCCCAAGGCCAATTGCCCGAGGACTCTACCTCTGAGCCACCCGTGCCCACATGGTTTTTGGGGGAGCTTTTGCATCCTTTGCATTTCGTTCAATCTAGTTCTTCACAGGCCAAAACTAAAGGGGAGGCTCCCCAAGAAGACCGCCCGGGCCCGGTCTCAAACAGGCAACCTTCGGCGCTCCGAAGACCCCAAGGCCAATTGCCCGAGGACTCTACCTCTGAGCCACCCGTGCCCACATGGTGTTTGAGGGAGCTTTTGCATCCTTTGTATTTCGTTCAATCTAGTTCTTCACAGGCCAAAACTAAAGGGGAGGCTCCCCAAGAAGACCGCCCGGGCCCGGTCTCGAACGGGCGACCTTCAGCGCTCCGAAGACCCCAAGGCCAATTGCCCGAGGACTCTACCTCTGAGCCACCCGTGACCACAAGGTCTTTGGGGGAGCTTTTGCATCCTTTGCATTTCGTTCAATCTAGTTCTTCACAGGCCAAAACTAAAGGGGAGGCTCCCCAAGAAAATCGCCCGGGCCCGGTCTCGAACCGGCGACCTTCGGCGCTCCGAAGACCCCAAGGCCAATTGCCCGAGGACTCTACCTCTGAGCCACCCGTGACCACATGGTCTTTTGGGGAGCTTTTGCATCCTTTGTATTTCGTTCAATCTAGTTCTTCACAGGCCAAAACTAAAGGGGAGGCTCCCCAAGAAGACCGCTCTGGGCCGGTCTCGAACCGGCTACCTTCGGCGCACCGAAGACCCCAAGGCCAATTGCCCGAGGACTCTACCTCTGAGCCACCCGTGCCCACATGGTTTTTGGGGGAGCTTTTGCATCCTTTGTATTTCGTTCAATCTAGTTCTTCACAGCCAAAACTAAAGGGGAGGCTCCCCAAGAAAACCACCCAGGCCCGGTCTCGAACCGGTGACCTTCGGCGCTCCGAAGACCCCAAGGCCAATTGCCCGAGGACTCTACCTCTGAGCCACCCGTGCCCACATGGTTTTTGGGGGAGCTTTTGCATCCTTTGTATTTCGTTCAATCTAGTTCTTCACAGGCCAAAACTAAAGGGGAGGCTCCCCAAAAAGACCGCCCGAGCCCGATCTCGAACCGGCGACCTTCGGCGCTCCGAAGACCCCAAGGTCAATTGCCTGATGACTCTACCTCTGAGCCACCCATGCCCACATGGTCTTTAGGGGAGCTTTTGCATCCTTTGTATTTCGTTCAATCTAGTTCTTCACAGGCCAAAACTAAAGAGGAGGCTCCCCAAGAAGAGCACCCGGGCTCGGTCTCGAACAGGCGACCTTCGGCGCTCCGAAGACCCCAAGGCCAATTGCCCGAGGACTCTACCTCTGAGCCACCCATGCCCACATGGTTTTTGGGGGAGCTTTTGCATCCTTTGTATTTCGTTCAATCTAGTTCTTCACAGGCCAAAACTAAAGGGCAGGCTCCCCAAGAAGACCGCCCGGGCTCAGTCTCGAACCGACGACCTCCGGCGCTCCAAAGACCCCAAGGCCAATTGCCCGAGGACTCTACCTCTGAGCCACCCGTGCCCACATGGTGTTTAGGGGAGCTTTTGCATCCTTTGTATTTCGTTCAATCTAGTTCTTCACAGGCCAAAACTAAAGGGGAGGCTCCCCAAGAAGACCACCCGGGCCCGGTCTCGAACCGGTGACCTTCGGCGCTCCGAAGACCCCAAAGCCAATTGCCCGAGGACACTACCTCTGAGCCACCCGTGCCCACATGGTCTTTGGGGGAGCTTTTGCATCCTTTGTATTTCGTTCAATCTAGTTCTTCACATTCCAAAACTAAAGGGGAGGCTCCCCAAGAAGACCGCCCGGGCACGGTCTCGAACCAGCGACCTTCGGCGCTCCGAAGACCTCAAGGCCAATTGCCCGAGGACTCTACCTCTGAGCCACCCATGCCCACATGGTCTTTGGGGGAGCTTTTGCATCCTTTGCATTTCGTTCAATCTAGTTCTTCACAGGCCAAAACTAAAGGGGAGGCTCCCCAAGAAGACCGCCCGGGCCCGGTCTCGAACAGGCAACCTTCAGCGCTCCGAAGACCCCAAGGCCAATTGCCCGATGACTCTACCTCTGAGCCACCCGTGCCCACGTAGTCTTTAAGGGAACTTTTGCATCCTTTGTATTTCGTTCAATCTAGTTCTTCACAGGCCAAAACTAAAGGGGAGGCTCCACAAGAAAACCACCGGGGCCCGGTCTCGAACCGGCGACCTTCGGCGCTCCGAAGACCCCAAGGCCAATTGCCCGAGGACTCTACCTCAGAGCCATCCGTGCCCACATGGTCTTTGGGGGAGCTTTTGCATCCTTTGTATTTCGTTCAATCTAGTTCTTCACAGGCCAAAACTAAAGGGGGGGCTCCTCAAGAAAACCGCCCGGGCCGGGTCTCAAACCGGCGATCTTCGGCGCTCCGAAGACCCCAAGGCCAATTGCCCAAGGACTCTACCTCTGAGCCACCCGTGCCCACATGGTCTTTGGGGGAGCTTTTGCATCCTTTGTATTTCGTTCAATCTAGTTCTTCACAGGCCAAAACTAAAGGGGAGGCTCCCCAAGAAGACCGCCTGGGCCCGGTCTCGAACCGGCGACCTTCGGCGCTCCGAAGACCCCAAGGCCAATTGCCCGAGGATTCTACCTCTGAGCCACCCGTGCCCACATGGTCTTTGGGGAAGCTTTTGCATCCTTTGTATTTCGTTCAATCTAGTTCTTCACAGGCCAAAACTAAAGGGGAGGCTCCCCAAGAAGACCGCCCGGGCCCGGTCTCGAACCGGCGACCTTCGGCGCTCCGAAGACCCCAAGGCCAATTGCCCGAGGACTCTACCTCTGAGCCACCCGTGCCCACATGGTGTTTAGGGGAGCTTTTGCATCCTTTGTATTTCGTTCAATCTAGTTCTTCACAGGCCAAAACTAAAGGGGAGGCTCCCCAAGAAGACCGCCCGGTCCCGGTCTCGAAACGGTGACCTTCGGCGCTCCGAAGACCCCAAGGCCAATTGCCCGAGGACTCTACCTCTGAGCCACCCGTGCCCACATGGTGTTTAGTGGAGCTTTTGCATCCTTTGTATTTCGTTCAATCTAGTTCTTCACAGGCCAAAACTAAAGGGGAGGCTCCCCAAGAAGACCGCCCGGGCCCGGTCTCGAACCGGTGACCTTCGGCGCTCCGAAGACCCCAAAGCCAATTGCCCGAGGACACTACCTCTGAGCCACCCGTGCCCACATGGTCTTTGGGGGAGCTTTTGCATCCTTTGTATTTCGTTAAATCTAGTTCTTCACAGGCCAAAACTAAAGGGGAGGCTCCCCAAGAAAACCGCCCTGGCCCGGTCTCGAACCGGCGACCTTCGGCGCTCCGAAGACCCCAAGGCCAATTGCCCGAGGACTCTACCTCTGAGCCACCCGTGCCCACATGGTCTTTGGGGGAGCTTTTGCATCCTTTGCATTTCGTTCAATCTAGTTCTTCACAGGCCAAAACTAAAGGGGAGGCTCCCCAAGAAGACCGCCCGGGCCCGGTCTCGAACCGGCGACCTTCGGCGCTCCGAAGACCCCAAGGCCAGTTGCCCGAGGACTCTACCTCTGAGCCACTGGTGACCACATGGTCTTTGGGGGAGCTTTTGCATCCTTTGCATTTCGTTCAATCTAGTTCTTCACAGGCCAAAACTAAAGGGGAGGCTCCCCAAGAAGACCGCCCGGGCCCGGTCTCGAACCGGCGACCTTCGGCGCTCCGAAGACCCCAAGGCCAATTGCCCGAGGACTCTACCTCTGAGCCACCCGTGCCCACATGGTGTTTAGGGGAGCTTTTGCATCCTTTGTATTTCGTTCAATCTAGTTCTTCACAGGCCAAAACTAAAGGGCAGGCTCCACAAGAAAACCACCGGGGCCCGGTCTCGAACCGGCGACCTTCGGCGCTCCGAAGACCCCAAGGCCAATTGCCCGAGGACTCTACCTCAGAGCCATCCGTGCCCACATGGTCTTTGGGGGAGCTTTTGCATCCTTTGTATTTCGTTCAATCTAGTTCTTCACAGGCCAAAACTAAAGGGGGGGCTCCTCAAGAAAACCGCCCGGGCCGGGTCTCAAACCGGCGATCTTCGGCGCTCCGAAGACCCCAAGGCCAATTGCCCAAGGACTCTACCTCTGAGCCACCCGTGCCCACATGGTCTTTGGGGGAGCTTTTGCATCCTTTGTATTTCGTTCAATCTAGTTCTTCACAGGCCAAAACTAAAGGGGAGGCTCCCCAAGAAGACCGCCTGGGCCCGGTCTCGAACCGGCGACCTTCGGCGCTCCGAAGACCCCAAGGCCAATTGCCCGAGGATTCTACCTCTGAGCCACCCGTGCCCACATGGTCTTTGGGGAAGCTTTTGCATCCTTTGTATTTCGTTCAATCTAGTTCTTCACAGGCCAAAACTAAAGGGGAGGCTCCCCAAGAAGACCGCCCGGGCCCGGTCTCGAACCGGCGACCTTCGGCGCTCCGAAGACCCCAAGGCCAATTGCCCGAGGACTCTACCTCTGAGCCACCCGTGCCCACATGGTGTTTAGGGGAGCTTTTGCATCCTTTGTATTTCGTTCAATCTAGTTCTTCACAGGCCAAAACTAAAGGGGAGGCTCCCCAAGAAGACCGCCCGGTCCCGGAACGGTGACCTTCGGCGCTCCGAAGACCCCAAGGCCAATTGCCCGAGGACTCTACCTCTGAGCCACCCGTGCCCACATGGTGTTTAGTGGAGCTTTTGCATCCTTTGTATTTCGTTCAATCTAGTTCTTCACAGGCCAAAACTAAAGGGGAGGCTCCCCAAGAAGACCGCCCGGGCCCGGTCTCGAACCGGCGACCTTCGGCGCTCCGAAGACCCCAAGGCCAGTTGCCCGAGGACTCTACCTCTGAGCCACTGGTGACCACATGGTCTTTGGGGGAGCTTTTGCATCCTTTGCATTTCGTTCAATCTAGTTCTTCACAGGCCAAAACTAAAGGGGAGGCTCCCCAAGAAGACCGCCCGGGCCCGGTCTCGAACCGGCGACCTTCGGCGCTCCGAAGACCCCAAGGCCAATTGCCCGAGGACTCTACCTCTGAGCCACCCGTGCCCACATGGTGTTTAGGGGAGCTTTTGCATCCTTTGTATTTCGTTCAATCTAGTTCTTCACAGGCCAAAACTAAAGGGGAGGCTCCACAAGAAAACCACCGGGGCCCGGTCTCGAACCGGCGACCTTCGGCGCTCCGAAGACCCCAAGGCCAATTGCCCGAGGACTCTACCTCAGAGCCATCCGTGCCCACATGGTCTTTGGGGGAGCTTTTGCATCCTTTGTATTTCGTTCAATCTAGTTCTTCACAGGCCAAAACTAAAGGGGGGGCTCCTCAAGAAAACCGCCCGGGCCGGGTCTCAAACCGGCGATCTTCGGCGCTCCGAAGACCCCAAGGCCAATTGCCCAAGGACTCTACCTCTGAGCCACCCGTGCCCACATGGTCTTTGGGGGAGCTTTTGCATCCTTTGTATTTCGTTCAATCTAGTTCTTCACAGGCCAAAACTAAAGGGGAGGCTCCCCAAGAAGACCGCCTGGGCCCGGTCTCGAACCGGCGACCTTCGGCGCTCCGAAGACCCCAAGGCCAATTGCCCGAGGATTCTACCTCTGAGCCACCCGTGCCCACATGGTGTTTAGTGGAGCTTTTGCATCCTTTGTATTTCGTTCAATCTAGTTCTTCACAGGCCAAAACTAAAGGGGAGGCTCCCCAAGAAGACCGCCCGGGCCCGGTCTCGAACCGGTGACCTTCGGCGCTCCGAAGACCCCAAAGCCAATTGCCCGAGGACACTACCTCTGAGCCACCCGTGCCCACATGGTCTTTGGGGGAGCTTTTGCATCCTTTGTATTTCGTTAAATCTAGTTCTTCACAGGCCAAAACTAAAGGGGAGGCTCCCCAAGAAAACCGCCCTGGCCCGGTCTCGAACCGGCGACCTTCGGCGCTCCGAAGACCCCAAGGCCAATTGCCCGAGGACTCTACCTCTGAGCCACCCGTGCCCACATGGTCTTTGGGGGAGCTTTTGCATCCTTTGCATTTCGTTCAATCTAGTTCTTCACAGGCCAAAACTAAAGGGGAGGCTCCCCAAGAAGACCGCCCGGGCCCGGTCTCGAACCGGCGACCTTCGGCGCTCCGAAGACCCCAAGGCCAGTTGCCCGAGGACTCTACCTCTTAGCCACTGGTGACCACATGGTCTTTGGGGGAGCTTTTGCATCCTTTGCATTTCGTTCAATCTAGTTCTTCACAGGCCAAAACTAAAGGGGAGGCTCCCCAAGAAGACCGCCCGGGCCCGGTCTCGAACCGGCGACCTTCGGCGCTCCGAAGACCCCAAGGCCAATTGCCCGAGGACTCTACCTCTGAGCCACCCGTGCCCACATGGTGTTTAGGGGAGCTTTTGCATCCTTTGTATTTCGTTCAATCTAGTTCTTCACAGGCCAAAACTAAAGTGGAGGCTCCCCAAGAAGACCGCCCGTGCCCAGTCTCGAACCGGCGACCTTCGGCGCACCGAAGACCCCAAGGCCAATTGCCCGAGGACTCTACCTCTGAGCCACCCGTGCCCACATGGTCTTTGAGGGAGCTTTTGCATCCTTTGTATTTCGTTCAATCTAGTTCTTCACAGGCCAAAACTAAAGGGGAGGCTCCCCAAGAAGACCCCCCCGGCCCGGTCTCGAACCTGCGACCTTCGGCGCTCCGAAGACCCCAAGGCCAATTGCCCGAGGACTCTACCTCTGAGCCACCCGTGCCCACATGGTCTTTGGGGGAGCTTTTGCATCCTTTGTATTTCGTTCAATCTAGTTCTTCACAGGCCAAAACTAAAGGGGAGGCTCCCCAAGAAGACCGCCCGGGCTCGGTCTCGAACCGGCGACCTTCGGTGCTCCGAAGACCCCAAGGCCAATTGCCCGAGGACTCTACCTCTGAGCCACCCGTGCCCACATGGTCTTTGGTGGAGCTTTTGCGTCCTTTGCATTTCGTTCAATTTAGTTCTTCACAGGCCAAAACTAAAGGGGAGGCTCCCCAAGAAGACCGCCCGGGCCCGGTCTCGAACAGGCAACCTTCGGCGCTCCGAAGACACCAAGGCCAATTGCCCGAGGACTCTACCTCTGAACCACCCGTGCCCACATGATGTTTGGGGGAGCTTTTGCATCCTTTGTATTTCGTTCAATCTAGTTCTTCACAGGCCAAAACTAAAGGGGAGGCTCCCCAAGAAGACGGCCCGGGCCCGGTCTCGAACCAGTGACCTTCGGCGCTCCGAAGACCCCAAAGCCAATTGCCCGAGGACACTACCTCTGAGCCACCCGTGCCCACATGGTCTTTGGGGGAGCTTTTGCATTCTTTGTATTTCGTTCAATCTAGTTCTTCACAGTCCAAAACTAAAGGGGAGGCTCCCCAAGAAGGCCGTCCGGTCCCGGTCTCGAACCGGCGACCTTCGGCGCTCCGAAGACCCCAAGGACAATTGCCCGAGGACTCTACCTCTGAGCCACCCGTACCCACATGGTCTTTAAAGGAACTTTTGCATCCTTTGTATTTCATTCAATCTAGTTCTTCACAGGCCAAAACTAAAGGGGAGGCTCCCCAAGAAAACCACCCGGGCCCGGTCTCGAACCGGCGACCTTCGGCGCTCCGAAGACCCCAAGGCCAATTGCCCGAGGACTCTACCTCTGAGCCACCCGTGCCCACATGGTCTTTGGGGGAGCTTTTGCATCCTTTGTATTTCGTTCAATCTAGTTCTTCACAGGCCAAGACTAAAGGGGAGGCTCCCCAAGAAGACCGCCCGGGCTCGGTCTCGAACCGGCGACCTTCGGCGCTCCGAAGACCCCAAGGCCAATTGCCCGAGGACTCCACCTCTGAGCCACCCGTGCCCACATGGTCATTGGGGGAGCTTTTGCATCCTTTGTATTTCGTTCAATCTAGTTCTTCACAGGCCAAAACTAAAGGGGAGGCTCCCCAAGAAGACCGCCCGGGCCCGGTCTCAAACCGGCGACCTTCGGCACTCCGAAGACCCCAAGGTCAATTGCCTGATGACTCTACCTCTGAGCCACCCATGCCCACATGGTCTGTAGGGGAGCTTTTGCATCCTTTGTATTTCGTTCAATCTAGTTCTTCACAGGCCAAAACTAAAGTGGAGGCTCCCCAAGAAAACCGCCCGTGCCCGGTCTCTAACCGGTGACCTTCGGCGCTCCGAAGACCCCAAAGCCAATTGCCCGAGGACACTACCTCTGAGCCACCCGCGCCCACATGGTCTTTGGGGGAGCTTTTGCATCCTTTGTATTTCGTTCAATCTAGTTCTTCACAGGCCAAAACTAAAGTGGAGGCTCCCCAAGAAGACCGCCCGTGCCCGGTCTCGAACCGGTGACCTTCGGCGCTCTGAAGACCCCAAGGCCAATTGCCCGAGGACTCTACCTCTGAGCCACCTGTGCCCACAAGGTAGTTGGGGGAGCTTTTGCATCCTTTGTATTTCGTTCAATCTAGTTCTTCACATTCCAAAACTAAAAGGGAGGCTCCCCAAGAAGACCGCCCGGGCACGGTCTCGAACCGGCGACCTTCGGCGCTCCGAAGACCCCAAGGCCAATTGCCCGAGGACTCTACCTCTGAGCCACCCGTGCCCTCATGGTCTTTGGGGGAGCTTTTGCATCCTTTGTATTTCGTTCAATCTAGTTATTCACAGGCCAAAACTAAAGGGGAGGCTCCCCAAGAAGACAGCCCGGGCCCGGTCTCGAACCGGCAACCTTCGGCGCTCCGAAGACCCCAAGGCCAATTGCCCGAGGACTCTACCTCTGAGCCACCCGTGCCCACATGGTGTTTAGGGGAGCTTTTGCATCCTTTGTATTTCGTTCAATCTAGTTCTTCACAGGCCAAAACTAAAGGGGAGGCTCCCCAAGAAGACCGCACGGGCCCGGTCTCGAACCGGTGACCTTCGGCGCTCCGAAGACCCCAAGGCCAATTGCCCGAGGACTCTACCTCTGAGCCACCCGTGCCCACATGGTTTTTGGGGGGAGCTTTTGCATCCTTTGTATTTTTTCAATCTAGTTCTTCACAGGCCAAAACTAAAGGGGAGGCTCCCCAAGAGCACCGCCCTGGCCCGGTCTCGAACCGGCGACCTTCGGCGCTCCGAAGACCCCAAGGCCAATTGCCCGAGGACTCTACCTCTGAGCCACCCTTGCCCACATGGTTTTTGGGGGAGCTTTTGCATCCTTTGTATTTTTTCAATCTAGTTCTTCACAGGCCAAAACTAAAGGGGAGGCTCCCCAAGAGCACCGCCCTGACCCGGTCTCGAACCGGCGACCTTCGGCGCTCCGAAGACCCCAAGGCCAATTGCCCGAGGACTCTACCTCTGAGCCACCCTTGCCCACATGGTCTTTGGGGGAGCTTTTGCATCCTTTGTATTTCGTTCAATCTAGTTCTTCACAGGCCAAAACTAAAGGGGAGGCTCCCCAAGAAGACCGCCCGGGCCCGGTCTCGAACCGGCAACCTTCGGCGCTCCGCAGACCCCAAGGCCAATTGCCCGAGGACACTACCTCTGAGCCAACCGTGCCCACATGGTCTTTGGGGGAGCTTTTGCATCCTTTGCATTTCGTTCAATCTAGTTCTTCACAGGCCAAAACTAAAGGGGAGGCTCCCCAAGAAGACCGTCCGGGCCCGGTCTCGAACCGGCGACCTTCGGCGCTCCGAAGACCCCAAGGCCAATTGCCCGAGGACTCTACCTCTGAGCCACCCGTGCCCACATGGTCTTTAAGGGAACTGTTGCATCCTTTGTATTTCGTTCAATCTAGTTCTTCACAGGCCAAAACTAAAGGGGAGGCTCCCCAAGAAAACCACCTGGGACCGGTCTCGAACCGGCGACCTTCGGCGCTCCGAAGACCCCAAGGCCAATTGCCCGAGGACTCTACCTCTGAGCCACCCGTGCCCACATTGTCTTTGGGGGAGCTTTTGCATCCTTTGTATTTCGTTCAATCTAGTTCTTCACAGGCCAAAACTAAAGGGGGGGCTCCCCAAGAAAACCGCCCGGGCCGGGTCTCGAACCGGCGATCTTCGGCGCTCCGAAGACCCCAAGGCCAATTGCCCGAGGACTCTACCTCTGAGCCACCCGTGCCCACATGGTCTTTGTGAGAGCTTTTGCATCCTTTGTATTTCGTTCAATCTAGTTCTTCACAGGCCAAAACTAAAGGGGAGGGTCCCCAAGAAGACCGCCCGGCCCCGGTCTCGAACCGGCGACCTTCGGCGCTCCGAAGACCCCAAGGCCAATTGCCCAAGGACTCTACCTCTGAGCCACCCGTGCCCACATGGTCTTTGGGGGAGCTTTTGCATCCTTTGTATTTCGTTCAATCTAGTTCTTCACAGGCCAAAACTAAAGGGGAGGCTCCCCAAGAAGACCGCCCTGGCTCGGTCTCGAACCGGCGACCATCGGCACTCCGAAGACCCCAAGGCCAATTGCCCAAGGACTCTACCTCTGAGCCACCCGTGCCCACATGGTCTTTGGGGGAGCTTTTGCATCCTTTGCATTTCGTTCAATCTAGTTCTTCACAGGCCAAAACTAAAGGGGAGGCTCCCCAAGAAGACTGCCTGGGCCCGGTCTCGAACCGGCGACCTTCGGTGCTCCGAAGACCAAAAGGCCAATTGCCCGAGGACTCTACCTCTGAGCCACCCGTTCCCACATGGTTTTTGGGGGAGCTTTTGCATCCTTTGTATTTCGTTCAATCTAGTTCTTCACAGGCCAAAACTAAAGGGGAGGCTCCCCAAGAAGACCGCCCTGGCTCGGTCTCGAACCGGCGACCTTCGGCGCTCCGAAGACCCCAAGGCCAATTGCCCGAGGACTCTACCTCTGAGCCACCCGTGCCCACATGGTTTTTGGGGGAGCTTTTGCATCCTTTGTATTTCGTTCAATCTAGTTCTTCACAGGCCAAAACTAAAGGGGAGGCTCCCCAAAAAGACCGCCCAAGCCCGGTCTCGAACCGGCGACCTTCGGCGCTCCGAAGACCCCAGGGCCAATTGCCCGAGAACTCTACCTCTGAGCCACCAGTGCCCACATGGTCTTTGGAGGAGCTTTTGCATCCTTTGTATTTCGTTCAATCTAGTTCTTCACAGGCCAAAACTAAAGGGGAGGCTCCCCAAGAAGACTGACCGGGCTCGGTCTCGAACCGACGACCTTCGGCGCTCCGAAGACCCTAAGGCCAATTGCCCGATGACTCTACCTCTGAGCCACCCGTGCCCACATGGTCTTTGGGGGAGCTTTTGCATCCTTTGCATTTCGTTCAATCTAGTTCTTCACAGGCCAAAACTAAAGGGGAGGGTCCCCAAGAAGACCACCCGGCCCCGGTCTTGAACCGGCGACCTTCGGCGCGCCGAAGACCCCAAGGCCAATTGCCCAAGGACTCTACCTCTGAGCCACCCGTGCCCACATGGTCCTTGGGGGAGCTTTTGCATCCTTTGTATTTCGTTCAATCTAGTTCTTCACAGGCCAAAACTAAAGGGGAGGCTCCCCGAGAAGACCGCCCTGGCTCGGTCTCGAACCAGCGACCTTCGGCGCTCCGAAGACCCCAAGGCCAATTGCCCAAGGACTCTACCTCTGAGCCACCCGTGCCCACATGGTCTTTTGGGGAGCTTTTGCATCCTTTGCATTTCGTTCAATCTAGTTCTTCACAGGCCAAAACTAAAGGGGAGGCTCCCCAAGAAGACTGCCTGGGCCCGGTCTCGAACCGGCGACCTTCGGTGCTCCGAAGACCCCAAGGCCAATTGCCCGAGGACTCTACCTCTGAGCCACCCGTGCCCACATGGTTTTTGGGGGAGCTTTTGCATCCTTTGTATTTCGTTCAATCTAGTTCTTCACAGGCCAAAACTAAAGGGGAGGCTCCCCAAGAAGACCGCCCTGGCTCGGTCTCGAACCGGCGACCTTCGGCGCTCCGAAGACCCCAAGGCCAATTGCCCGAGGACTCTACCTCTGAGCCACCCGTGCCCACATGGTCTTTGGAGGAGCTTTTGCATCCTTTGCATTTCGTTCAATCTAGTTCTTCACAGGCCAAAACTAAAGGGGAGGCTCCCCAAGAAGACCGCCCGGGCCCGGTCTCGAAACGGCGACCTTCTGCACTCCGTAGACCCCAAGGCCAATTGCCCGAGGACTCTACCTCTGAGCCACCCGTGCCCACATGGTTTTTGGGGGAGCTTTTGCATCCTTTGTATTTTTTCAATCTAGTTCTTCACAGGCCAAAACTAAAGGGGAGGCTCCCCAAGAAGACTGCCTGGGCCCGGTCTCGAACCGGCGACCTTCGGCGCTCCGAAGACCCCAAGGCCAATTGCCGAGGACTCTACCTCTGAGCCACCCGTGCCCACATGGTTTTTGGGGGAGCTTTTGCATCCTTTGTATTTCGTTCAATCTAGTTCTTCACAGGCCAAAACTAAAGGGGAGGCTCCCCAAGAGCACCGCCCTGTCCCGGTCTCGAACCGGCGACCTTCGGCGCTCCGAAGACCCCAAGGCCAATTGCCCGAGGACTCTACCTCTGAGCCACCCTTGCCCACATGGTCTTTGGGGGAGCTTTTGCATCCTTTTTATTTCGTTCAATCTAGTTCTTCACAGTCCAAAACTAAAGGGGAGGCTCCCCAAGAAGACCGCCCGGGCCCGGTCTCGAACCGGCAACCTTCGGCGCTCCGAAGACCCCAAGGCCAATTGCTCGAGGACTCTACCTCTGAGCCACCCGTGCCCACATGGTTTTTGGGGGAGCTTTTGCATCCTTTGTATTTCGTTCAATCTAGTTCTTCACAGGCCAAAACTAAAGGGGAGGCTCCCCAAAAAGAACGCCCGAGCCCGGTCTCGAACCTGCAACCTTCGGCGCTCCGAAGACCCCAAGGCCAATTGCCCGAGGACTCTACCTCTGAGCCACCCGTGCCCACATGGTTTTTGGGGGAGCTTTTGCATCCTTTGTATTTCGTTCAATCTAGTTCTTCACAGGCCAAAACTAAAGGGGAGGCTCCCCAAGAAGACCGCCCGGGCCCTGTCTCGAACCGACGACCTTCGGCGCTCCGAAGACCCCAAGGCCAATTGCCCGAGGACTCTACCTCTGAGCCACCCGTGCCCACATGGTTTTTGGGGGAGCTTTTGCATCCTTTGCATTTCGTTCAATCTAGTTCTTCACAGGCCAAAACTAAAGGGGAGGCTCCCCAAGAAGACCGCCCGGGCCCGGTCTCAAACAGGCAACCTTCGGCGCTCCGAAGACCCCAAGGCCAATTGCCCGAGGACTCTACCTCTGAGCCACCCGTGCCCACATGGTGTTTGAGGGAGCTTTTGCATCCTTTGTATTTCGTTCAATCTAGTTCTTCACAGGCCAAAACTAAAGGGGAGGCTCCCCAAGAAGACCGCCCGGGCCCGGTCTCGAACGGGCGACCTTCAGCGCTCCGAAGACCCCAAGGCCAATTGCCCGAGGACTCTACCTCTGAGCCACCCGTGACCACAAGGTCTTTGGGGGAGCTTTTGCATCCTTTGCATTTCGTTCAATCTAGTTCTTCACAGTCCAAAACTAAAGGGGAGGCTCCCCAAGAAACCCCAAGGCCAATTGCCCGAGGACTCTACCTCTGAGCCACCCGTGACCACATGGTCTTTTGGGGAGCTTTTGCATCCTTTGTATTTCGTTCAATCTAGTTCTTCACAGGCCAAAACTAAAGGGGAGGCTCCCCAAGAAGACCGCTCTGGGCCGGTCTCGAACCGGCTACCTTCGGCGCACCGAAGACCCCAAGGCCAATTGCCCGAGGACTGTACCTCTGAGCCACCCGTGCCCACATGGTTTTTGGGGGAGCTTTTGCATCCTTTGCATTTCGTTCAATCTAGTTCTTCACAGGCCAAAACTAAAGGGGAGGCTCCCCAAGAAGACCGCCCGGGCCCGGTCTCAAACAGGCAACCTTCGGCGCTCCGAAGACCCCAAGGCCAATTGCCCGAGGACTCTACCTCTGAGCCACCCGTGCCCACATGGTGTTTGAGGGAGCTTTTGCATCCTTTGTATTTCGTTCAATCTAGTTCTTCACAGGCCAAAACTAAAGGGGAGGCTCCCCAAGAAGACCGCCCGGGCCCGGTCTCGAACGGGCGACCTTCAGCGCTCCGAAGACCCCAAGGCCAATTGCCCGAGGACTCTACCTCTGAGCCACCCGTGACCACAAGGTCTTTGGGGGAGCTTTTGCATCCTTTGCATTTCGTTCAATCTAGTTCTTCACAGGCCAAAACTAAAGGGGAGGCTCCCCAAGAAACCCCAAGGCCAATTGCCCGAGGACTCTACCTCTGAGCCACCCGTGACCACATGGTCTTTTGGGGAGCTTTTGCATCCTTTGTATTTCGTTCAATCTAGTTCTTCACAGGCCAAAACTAAAGGGGAGGCTCCCCAAGAAGACCGCTCTGGGCCGGTCTCGAACCGGCTACCTTCGGCGCACCGAAGACCCCAAGGCCAATTGCCCGAGGACTCTACCTCTGAGCCACCCGTGCCCACATGGTTTTTGGGGGAGCTTTTGCATCCTTTGTATTTCGTTCAATCTAGTTCTTCACAGGCCAAAACTAAAGGGGAGGCTCCCCAAGAAAACCACCCAGGCCCGGTCTCGAACCGGTGACCTTCGGCGCTCCGAAGACCCCAAGGCCAATTGCCCGAGGACTCTACCTCTGAGCCACCCGTGCCCACATGGTTTTTGGGGGAGCTTTTGCATCCTTTTGCATCCTTTGTATTTCGTTCAATCTAGTTCTTCACAGGCCAAAACTAAAGGGGAGGCTCCCCAAAAAGACCGCCCGAGCCCGATCTCGAACCGGCGACCTTCGGCGCTCCGAAGACCCCAAGGTCAATTGCCTGATGACTCTACCTCTGAGCCACCCATGCCCACATGGTCTTTAGGGGAGCTTTTGCATCCTTTGTATTTCGTTCAATCTAGTTCTTCACAGGCCAAAACTAAAGAGGAGGCTCCCCAAGAAGAGCACCCGGGCCCGGTCTCGAACAGGCGACCTTCGGCGCTCCGAAGACCCCAAGGCCAATTGCCCGAGGACTCTACCTCTGAGCCACCCGTAACCACAAGGTCTTTGGGGGAGCTTTTGCATCCTTTGTATTTCGTTCAATCTAGTTCTTCACAGGCCAAAACTAAAGGGGAGGCTCCCCAAGAAGACCGCCCTGGCCCGGTCTCGAACCGGCGACCTTCGGCGCACCGAAGACCCCAAGGCCAATTGCCCGAGGACTCTACCTCTGAGCCACCCGTGCCCACATGGTGTTTAGGGGAGCTTTTGCATCCTTTGTATTTCGTTCAATCTAGTTCTTCACAGGCCAAAATTAAAGGGGAGGCTCCCCAAGAAGACCACCCGGGCCCGGTCTCGAACCGGTGACCTTCGGCGCTCCGAAGACCCCAAAGCCAATTGCCCGAGGACACTACCTCTGAGCCACCCGTGCCCACATGGTCTTTGGGGGAGCTTTTGCATCCTTTGTATTTCGTTCAATCTAGTTCTTCACATTCCAAAACTAAAGGGGAGGCTCCCCAAGAAGACCGCCCGGGCACGGTCTCGAACCAGCGACCTTCGGCGCTCCGAAGACCCCAAGGCCAATTGCCCGAGGACTCTACCTCTGAGCCACCCATGCCCACATGGTCTTTGGGGGAGCTTTTGCATCCTTTGCATTTCGTTCTATCTAGTTCTTCACAGGCCAAAACTAAAGGGGAGGCTCCCCAAGAAGACCGCCCGGGCCCGGTCTCGAACAGGCAACCTTCAGCGCTCCGAAGACCCCAAGGCCAATTGCCCGATGACTCTACCTCTGAGCCACCCGTGCCCACGTAGTCTTTAAGGGAACTTTTGCATCCTTTGTATTTCGTTCAATCTAGTTCTTCACAGGCCAAAACTAAAGGGGAGGCTCCACAAGAAAACCACCGGGGCCCGGTCTCGAACCGGCGACCTTCGGCGCTCCGAAGACCCCAAGGCCAATTGCCCGAGGACTCTACCTCAGAGCCATCCGTGCCCACATGGTCTTTGGGGGAGCTTTTGCATCCTTTGTATTTCGTTCAATCTAGTTCTTCACAGGCCAAAACTAAAGGGGGGGCTCCTCAAGAAAACCGCCCGGGCCGGGTCTCAAACCGGCGATCTTCGGCGCTCCGAAGACCCCAAGGCCAATTGCCCAAGGACTCTACCTCTGAGCCACCCGTGCCCACATGGTCTTTGGGGGAGCTTTTGCATCCTTTGTATTTCGTTCAATCTAGTTCTTCACAGGCCAAAACTAAAGGGGAGGCTCCCCAAGAAGACCGCCTGGGCCCGGTCTCGAACCGGCGACCTTCGGCGCTCCGAAGACCCCAAGGCCAATTGCCCGAGGATTCTATCTCTGAGCCACCCGTGCCCACATGGTCTTTGGAGAAGCTTTTGCATCCTTTGTATTTCGTTCAATCTAGTTCTTCACAGGCCAAAACTAAAGGGGAGGCTCCCCAAAAAGACCGCCCGAGCCCGATCTCGAACCGGCGACCTTCGGCGCTCCGAAGACCCCAAGGTCAATTGCCTGATGACTCTACCTCTGAGCCACCCATGCCCACATGGTCTTTAGGGGAGCTTTTGCATCCTTTGTATTTCGTTCAATCTAGTTCTTCACAGGCCAAAACTAAAGAGGAGGCTCCCCAAGAAGAGCACCCGGGCCCGGTCTCGAACAGGCGACCTTCGGCGCTCCGAAGACCCCAAGGCCAATTGCCCGAGGACTCTACCTCTGAGCCACCCATGCCCACATGGTTTTTGGGGGAGCTTTTGCATCCTTTGTATTTCGTTCAATTTAGTTCTTCACAGGCCAAAACTAAAGGGCAGGCTCCCCAAGAAGACCGCCCGGGCTCAGTCTCGAACCGACGACCTCCGGCGCTCCAAAGACCCCAAGGCCAATTGCCCGAGGACTCTACCTCTGAGCCACCCGTGCCCACATGGTCTTTGGGGGAGCTTTTGCATCCTTTGCATTTCGTTCAATCTAGTTCTTCACAGGCCAAAACTAAAGGGGAGGCTCCCCAAGAAGACCGCCCGGGCCCGGTCTCGAACCGGCAACCTTCAGCGCTCCGAAGACCCCAAGGCCAATTGCCCGAGGACTCTACCTCTGAGCCACCCGTAACCACAAGGTCTTTGGGGGAGCTTTTGCATCCTTTGTATTTCGTTCAATCTAGTTCTTCACAGGCCAAAACTAAAGGGGAGGCTCCCCAAAAAGACCGCCCTGGCCCGGTCTCGAACCGGCGACCTTCGGCGCACCGAAGACCCCAAGGCCAATTGCCCGAGGACTCTACCTCTGAGCCACCCGTGCCCACATGGTGTTTAGGGGAGCTTTTGCATCCTTTGTATTTCGTTCAATCTAGTTCTTCACAGGCCAAAATTAAAGGGGAGGCTCCCCAAGAAGACCACCCGGGCCCGGTCTCGAACCGGTGACCTTCGGCGCTCCGAAGACCCCAAAGCCAATTGCCCGAGGACACTACCTCTGAGCCACCCGTGCCCACATGGTCTTTGGGGGAGCTTTTGCATCCTTTGTATTTCGTTCAATCTAGTTCTTCACATTCCAAAACTAAAGGGGAGGCTCCCCAAGAAGACCGCCCGGGCACGGTCTCGAACCAGCGACCTTCGGCGCTCCGAAGACCCCAAGGCCAATTGCCCGAGGACTCTACCTCTGAGCCACCAATGCCCACATGGTCTTTGGGGGAGCTTTTGCATCCTTTGCATTTCGTTCAATCTAGTTCTTCACAGGCCAAAACTAAAGGGGAGGCTCCCCAAGAAGACCGCCCGGGCCCGGTCTCGAACAGGCAACCTTCAGCGCTCCGAAGACCCCAAGGCCAATTGCCCGATGACTCTACCTCTGAGCCACCCGTGCCCACATAGTCTTTAAGGGAACTTTTGCATCCTTTGTATTTCGTTCAATCTAGTTCTTCACAGGCCAAAACTAAAGGGGAGGCTCCACAAGAAAACCACCGGGGCCCGGTCTCGAACCGGCGACCTTCGGCGCTCCGAAGACCCCAAGGCCAATTGCCCGAGGACTCTACCTCAGAGCCATCCGTGCCCACATGGTCTTTGGGGGAGCTTTTGCATCCTTTGTATTTCGTTCAATCTAGTTCTTCACAGGCCAAAACTAAAGGGGGGGCTCCTCAAGAAAACCGCCCGGGCCGGGTCTCAAACCGGCGATCTTCGGCGCTCCGAAGACCCCAAGGCCAATTGCCCAAGGACTCTACCTCTGAGCCACCCGTGCCCACATGGTCTTTGGGGGAGCTTTTGCATCCTTAGTATTTCGTTCAATCTAGTTCTTCACAGGCCAAAACTAAAGGGGAGGCTCCCCAAGAAGACCGCCTGGGCCCGGTCTCGAACCGGCGACCTTCGGCGCTCCGAAGACCCCAAGGCCAATTGCCCGAGGATTCTACCTCTGAGCCACCCGTGCCCACATGGTCTTTGGAGAAGCTTTTGCATCCTTTGTATTTCGTTCAATCTAGTTCTTCACAGGCCAAAACTAAAGGGGAGGCTCCCCAAGAAGACCGCCCGGGCCCGGTCTCGAACCGGCGACCTTCGGCGCTCCGAAGACCCCAAGGCCAATTGCCCGAGGACTCTACCTCTGAGCCACCCGTGCCCACATGGTGTTTAGGGGAGCTTTTGCATCCTTTGTATTTCGTTCAATCTAGTTCTTCACAGGCCAAAACTAAAGGGGAGGCTCCCCAAGAAGACCGCCCGGTCCCGGTCTCGAAACGGTGACCTTCGGCGCTCCGAAGACCCCAAGGCCAATTGCCCGAGGACTCTACCTCTGAGCCACCCGTGCCCACATGGTGTTTAGTGGAGCTTTTGCATCCTTTGTATTTCGTTCAATCTAGTTCTTCACAGGCCAAAACTAAAGGGGAGGCTCCCCAAGAAGACCGCCCGGGCCCGGTCTCGAACCGGTGACCTTCGGCGCTCCGAAGACCCCAAAGCCAATTGCCCGAGGACACTACCTCTGAGCCACCCGTGCCCACATGGTCTTTGGGGGAGCTTTTGCATCCTTTGTATTTCGTTCAATCTAGTTCTTCACATTCCAAAACTAAAGGGGAGGCTCCCCAAGAAGACCGCCCGGGCACGGTCTCGAACCGGCGACCTTCGGCGCTCCGAAGACCCCAAGGCCAATTGCCCGAGGACTCTACCTCTGAGCCACCCGTGCCCACATGGTGTTTGGGGGAGCTTTTGCATCCTTTGTATTTCGTTCAATCTAGTTCTTCACAGGCCAAAACTAAAGGGGAGGCTCCCCAAGAAGACCGCCCGTTACCGGTCTCGAACCGGCGACCTTCGGCGCTCCGAAGACCCCAAGGCCAATTGCCCGAGGACTCTACCTCTGAGCCACCCGTGCCCACATGGTCTTTGGCGGAGCTTTTGCATCCTTTGTATTTCGTTCAATCTAGTTCTTCACAGGCCAAAACTAAAGGGGAGGCTCCCCAAGAAGACCGCCTGGGCCCGGTCTCGAACCGACGACCTTCGGCGCTCCGAAGACCACAAGGCCAATTGCCCGAGGACTCTACCTCTAAGCCACCCATGGCCACATGGTCTTTGGGGGAGCTTTTGCATCCTTTGTATTTCGTTCAATCTAGTTCTTCACAGGCCAAAACTAAAGGGGGGGCTCCTCAAGAAAACCGCCCGGGCCGGGTCTCGAACCGGCGATCTTCGGCGCTCCGAAGACCCCAAGGCCCATTGCCCGAGGACTCTACCTCTGAGCCACCCGTGCCCACATGGTTTTTGGGGGAGCTTTTGCATCCTTTGTATTTCGTTCAATCTAGTTCTTCACAGGCCAAAACTAAAGGGGAGGCTCCCCAAGAAGACCGCCCGGGCCCGGTCTCGAACCGGCGACCTTCGGCGCTCCGAAGACCCCAAGGCCAATTGCCCGAGGACTCAACCTCTGAGCCACCTGTGCCCACATAGTAGTTCGGGGAGCTTTCGCATCCTTTGTATTTCGTTCAATCTAGTTCTTCACATTCCAAAACTAAAGGGGAGGCTCCCCAAGAAGACCGCCCGGGCACGGTCGCGAACCGGCGACCTTCTGCGCTCCGAAGACCCCAAGGCCAATTGCCCGAGGACTCTACCTCTGAGCCACCCGTGCCCTCATGGTCTTTGGGGGAGCTTTTGCATCCTTTGTATTTCGTTCAATCTAGTTATTCACAGGCCAAAACTAAAGGGGAGGCTCCCCAAGAAGACAGCCCGGGCCCGGTCTCAAACCGGCAACCTTCGGCGCTCCGAAGACCCCAAGGCCAATTGCCCGAGGACTCTACCTCTGAGCCACCCGTGCCCACATGGTGTTTAGGGGAGCTTTTGCATCCTTTGTATTTCATTCAATCTAGTTCTTCACAGGCCAAAACTAAAGGGGAGGCTCCCCAAGAAGACCGCACGGGCCCGGTCTCGAACCGGTGACCTTCGGCGCTCCGAAGACCCCAAAGCCAATTGCCCGAGGACACTAACTCTGAGCCACCTGTGCCCACATGGTCTTTGGGGGAGCTTTTGCATCCTTTGTATTTCGTTCAATCTAGTTCTTCACAGGCCAAAACTAAAGGGGAGGCTCCCCAAGAAAACCACCCGGGCCCGGTCTCGAACCGGCGACCTTCGGCGCTCCGAAGACCCCAAGGCCAATTGCCAGAGGACTCTACCTCTGAGCCATCCGTGCCCACATGGTCTTTGGGGGAGCTTTTGCATCCTTTGTATTTCGTTCAATCTAGTTCTTCACAGGCCAAAACTAAAGGGGGGGCTCCTCAAGAAAACCGGCCGGGCCGGGTCTCGAACCGGCGATCTTCGGCGCTCCGAAGACCCCAAGGCCAATTGCCCAAGGACTCTACCTCTGAGCCACCCGTGCCCACATGGTCTTTGGGGGAGCTTTTGCATCCTTTGTATTTCGTTCAATCTAGTTCTTCACAGGCCAAAACTAAAGGGGAGGCTCCCCAAGAAGACCGCCCGGGCTCAGTCTCGAACCGGCGACCTTCGGCGCTCCGAAGACCCCAAGGCCTATTGCCCAAGGACTCTACCTCTGAGCCACCCGTGCCCACATGGTCTTTGCGGAGCTATTGCATCCTTTGTATTTCGTTCAATCTAGTTCTTCACAGGTCAAAACTAAAGGGGAGGCTCCCCAAGAAGACCGCCCGGGCCCGGTCTCGAACCAGCGACCTTCTGCGCGCCGAAGACCCCAAGGCCAATTGCCCAAGGACTCTACCTCTGAGCCACCCGTGCCCACATGGTCTTTGGGGAAGCTTTTGCATCCTTTGCATTTCGTTCAATCTAGTTCTTCACAGGCCAAAACTAAAGGGGAGGCTCCCCAAGAAGACCGCCCGGGCCCGTTCTCGAACCGGTGACCTTCGGCGCTCCGAAGACCCCAAAGCCAATTGCCCGAGGACACTACCTCTGAGCCACCCGTACCCACATGGTCTTTGGGGGAGCTTTTGCATCCTTTGTATTTCGTTCAATCTAGTTCTTCACGGGCCAAAACTAAAGGGGAGGCTCCCCAAGAAGACCGTCCGGGCCCGGCCTCGAACCGGCGACCTTCGGCGCTCCGAAGACCCCAAGGCCAATTGCCCGATGACTCTACCTCTGAGCCACCCGTGCGCACATAGTCTTTAAGGGAACTTTTGCATCCTTTGTATTTCGTTCAATCTAGTTCTTCACAGGCCAAAACTAAAGGGGAGATTCCCCAAGAAATCCACCCGGGCCCGGTCTCGAGCCGGCGACCTTCGGCGCTCCGAAGACCCCAAGGCCAATTGCCCGAGGACTCTACCTCTGAGCCACCTGTGCCCACATGGTAGTTGGGGGAGCTTTTGCATCCTTTGTATTTCGTTCAATCTAGTTCTTCACATTCCAAAACTAAAGGGGAGGCTCCCCAAGAAGACCGCCCGGGCACGGTCTCGAACCGGCGACCTTCGGCGCTCCGAAGACCCCAAGGCCAATTGCCCGAGGACTCTACCTCTGAGCCACCCGTGCCCACATGGTGTTTGGGGGAGCTTTTGCATCCTTTGTATTTCGTTCAATCTAGTTCTTCACAGGCCAAAACTAAAGGGGAGGCTCCCCAAGAAGACCGCCCGTTACCGGTCTCGAACCGGCGACCTTCGGCGCTCCGAAGACCCCAAGGCCAATTGCCCGAGGACTCTACCTCTGAGCCACCCGTGCCCACATGGTCTTTGGCGGAGCTTTTGCATCCTTTGTATTTCGTTCAATCTAGTTCTTCACAGGCCAAAACTAAAGGGGAGGCTCCCCAAGAAGACCGCCTGGGCCTGGTCTCGAACCGACGACCTTCGGCGCTCCGAAGACCACAAGGCCAATTGCCCGAGGACTCTACCTCTAAGCCACCCATGGCCACATGGTCTTTGGGGGAGCTTTTGCATCCTTTGTATTTCGTTCAATCTAGTTCTTCACAGGCCAAAACTAAAGGGGGGGCTCCTCAAGAAAACCGCCCGGGCCGGGTCTCGAACCGGCGATCTTCGGCGCTCCGAAGACCCCAAGGCCCATTGCCCGAGGACTCTACCTCTGAGCCACCTGTGCCCACATGGTCTTTGGGAGAGCTTTTGCATCCTTTGTATTTCGTTCAATCTAGTTCTTCACAGGCCAAAACTAAAGGGGAGGCTCCCCAAGAAGACCGCCCGTTACCGGTCTCGAACCGGCGACCTTCGGCGCTCCGAAGACCCCAAGGCCAATTGCCCGAGGACTCTACCTCTGAGCCACCCGTGCCCACATGGTCTTTGGCGGAGCTTTTGCATCCTTTGTATTTCGTTCAATCTAGTTCTTCACAGGCCAAAACTAAAGGGGAGGCTCCCCAAGAAGACCGCCCGGGCCCGGTCTCGAACCGACGACCTTCGGCATTCCGAAGACCCCAAGGCCAATTGCCCGAGGACTCTACCTCTGAGCCACCCGTGCCCACATGGTGATTGGGGGAGCTTTTGCATCTTTTGTATTTCGTTCAATCTAGTTCTTCACAGGCCAAAACTAAAGGGGAGGCTCCCCAAGAAGACCGCCCAGGCCCGGTCTCGAACCGGCTACCTTCGGCGCTCCGAAGACCACAAGGCCAATTGCCCGAGGACTCTACCTCTAAGCCACCCATGGGCACATGGTCTTTGGGGGAGCTTTTGCATCCTTTGTATTTCGTTCAATCTAGTTCTTCACAGGCCAAAACTAAAGGGGAGGCTCCCCTAAAAAGACCGCCCGGGCTCGGTCTCGAACCAGCGACCTTCGGCGCTCCGAAGACCCCAAGGCCAATTGCCCGAGGACTCTACCTCTGAGCCACCCATGCCCACATGGTCTTTGGGGGAGCTTTTGCATCCTTTGCATTTCGTTCAATCTAGTTCTTCACAGGCCAAAACTAAAGGGGAGGCTCCCCAAGAAGACCGCCCGGGCCCGGTCTCGAACAGGCAACCTTCGGCGCTCCGAAGACCCCAAGGCCAATTGCCCGATGACTCTACCTCTGAGCCACCCGTGCCCACATAGTCTTTAAGGGAACTTTTGCATCCTTTGTATTTCGTTCAATCTAGTTCTTCACAGGCCAAAACTAAAGGGGAGGCTCCCCAAGAAAACCACCCGGGCCCGGTCTCGAACCGGCGACCTTCGGCGCTCCGAAGACCCCAAGGCCAATTGCCAGAGGACTCTACCTCTGAGCCATCCGTGCCCACATGGTCTTTGGGGGAGCTTTTGCATCCTTTGTATTTCATTCAATCTAGTTCTTCACAGGCCAAAACTAAAGGGGGGGCTCCTCAAGAAAACCGGCCTGGCCCGGTCTCGAACCGGCGATCTTCGGCGCTCCGAAGACCCCAAGGCCAATTGCCCAAGGACTCTACCTCTGAGCCACCCGTGCCCACATGGTCTTTGGGGGAGCTTTTGCATCCTTTGTATTTCGTTCAATCTAGTTCTTCACAGGCCAAAACTAAAGGGGAGGCTCCCCAAGAAGACCGCCCGGGCCCGGTCTCGAACCGGCGACCTTCGGCGCGCCGAAGACCCCAAGGCCAATTTCCCAAGGACTCTACCTCTGAGCCACCCGTGCCCACATGGTCTTTGGGGGAGCTTTTGCATCCTTTGTATTTCGTTCAATCTAGTTCTTCACAGTCCAAAACTAAAGGGGAGGCTCCCCAAGAAGACCGCCCGGGCCCGGTCTCGAACCAGCGACCTTCGGCGCGCCGAAGACCCCAAGGCCAATTGCCCAAGGACTCTACCTCTGAGCCACCCGTGCCCACATGGTCTTTGGGGAAGCTTTTGCATCCTTTGCATTTCGTTCAATCTAGTTCTTCACAGGCCAAAACTAAAGGGGAGGCTCCCCAAGAAGACCGCCCGGGCCCGTTCTCGAACCGGTGACCTTCGGCGCTCCGAAGACCCCAAAGCCAATTGCCCGAGGACACTACCACTGAGCCACCCGTACCCACATGGTCTTTGGGGGAGCTTTTGCATCCTTTGTATTTCGTTCAATCTAGTTCTTCACAGGCCAAAACTAAAGGGGAGGCTCCCCAAGAAGACCGTCCGGGCCCGGCCTCGAACCGGCGACCTTCGGCGCTCCGAAGACCCCAAGGCCAATTGCCCGATGACTCTACCTCTGAGCCACCCGTGCGCACATAGTCTTTAAGGGAACTTTTGCATCCTTTGTATTTCGTTCAATCTAGTTCTTCACAGGCCAAAACTAAAGGGGAGATTCCCCAAGAAATCCACCCGGGCCCGGTCTCGAGCCGGCGACCTTCGGCGCTCCGAAGACCCCAAGGCCAATTGCCCGAGGACTCTACCTCTGAGCCACCTGTGCCCACATGGTAGTTGGGGGAGCTTTTGCATCCTTTGTATTTCGTTCAATCTAGTTCTTCACATTCCAAAACTAAAGGGGAGGCTCCCCAAGAAGACCGCCCGGGCACGGTCTCGAACCGGCGACCTTCGGCGCTCCGAAGACCCCAAGGCCAATTGCCCGAGGACTCTACCTCTGAGCCACCCGTGCCCACATGGTGTTTGGGGGAGCTTTTGCATCCTTTGTATTTCGTTCAATCTAGTTCTTCACAGGCCAAAACTAAAGGGGAGGCTCCCCAAGAAGACCGCCCGTTACCGGTCTCGAACCGGCGACCTTCGGCGCTCCGAAGACCCCAAGGCCAATTGCCCGAGGACTCTACCTCTGAGCCACCCGTGCCCACATGGTCTTTGGCGGAGCTTTTGCATCCTTTGTATTTCGTTCAATCTAGTTCTTCACAGGCCAAAACTAAAGGGGAGGCTCCCCAAGAAGACCGCCTGGGCCCGGTCTCGAACCGACGACCTTCGGCGCTCCGAAGACCACAAGGCCAATTGCCCGAGGACTCTACCTCTAAGCCACCCATGGCCACATGGTCTTTGGGGGAGCTTTTGCATCCTTTGTATTTCGTTCAATCTAGTTCTTCACAGGCCAAAACTAAAGGGGGGGCTCCTCAAGAAAACCGCCCGGGCCGGGTCTCGAACCGGCGATCTTCGGCGCTCCGAAGACCCCAAGGCCTATTGCCCAAGGACTCTACCTCTGAGCCACCCGTGCCCACATGGTCTTTGGGGGAGCTTTTGCATCCTTTGTATTTCGTTCAATCTAGTTCTTCACAGGCCAAAACTAAAGGGGAGGCTCCCCAAGAAGGCCGCCCGGGCCCGGTCTAGAACCGGCGACCTTCGGCGCTCCGAAGACCCCAAGGCCAATTGCCCGAGGACTCTACCTCTGAGCCACCTGTGCCCACATGGTAGTTGGGGGAACTTTTGCATCCTTTGTATTTCGTTCAATCTAGTTCTTCACATTCCAAAACTAAAGGGGAGGCTCCCCAAGAAGACCGCCCGGGCACGGTCTCGAACCGGCGACCTTCTGCGCTCCGTAGACCCCAAGGCCAATTGCCCGAGGACTCTACCTCTGAGCCACCCGTGCCCACATGGTTTTTGGGGGAGCTTTTGCATCCTTTGTATTTTTTCAATCTAGTTCTTCACAGGCCAAAACTAAAGGGGAGGCTCCCCAAGAAGACCCCAAGGCTCCCCAAGAAGACCGCCCGGGCCCGGTCTCGAACCGGCGACCTTCGGCGCTCCGAAGACCCCAAGGCCAACTGCCCGAGGACTCTACCTCTGAGCCACCCGTGCCCACATGGTCTTTGGGGGAGCTTTTGCATCCTTTGTATTTCGTTCAATCTAGTTCTTCACAGGCCAAAGCTAAAGGGGAGGCTCCCCAAGAAGACCGCCCGGGCCCGGTCTCGAACCGGCTACCTTCGGCGCTCCGAAGACCCAAAGGCTAATTGCCCGAGGACTCTACCTCTGAGCCACCCGTGCCCACATGGTCTTTGGGGGAGCTTTTGCATTCTTTGTATTTCGTTCAATCTAGTTCTTCACAGGCAAAACTAAAGGGGAGGCTCCCCAAGAAGACCGCCCAGGCCCGGTCTGGAACCGGCGACCTTCGGCGCTCCGAAGACCCCAAGGCCAATTGCCCGAGGACTCTACCTCCGAGCCACCCGTGCCCACATGGTCTTTGAGAGAGCTTTTGCATCCTTTGTATTTCGTTCAATCTAGTTCTTCACAGGCCAAAACTAAAGGGGAGGCTCCCCAAGAAGACCGCCCTGGCCCGGTCTCGAACCGGCGACCTTCGGCGCTCCGAAGACCCCAAGGACAATTGCCCGAGGACTCTACCTCTGAGCCACCCGTGCCCACATGGTCTTTGGGGGAGCTTTTGCATTCTTTGTATTTCGTTCAATCTAGTTCTTCACAGGCAAAACTAAAGGGGAGGCTCTCCAAGAAGACCGCCCAGGCCCGGTATGGAACCGGCGACCTTCGGCGCTCCGAAGACCACAAGGCCAATTGGCCGAGGACTCTACCTCTAAGCCACCCGTGGCCACATGGTCTTTGGGGGAGCTTTTGCATCCTATGTATTTCGTTCAATCTAGTTCTTCACAGGCCAAAACTAAAGTGGGAGCTCCCCAAGAAGACCGCCCGGGCCCGGTCTCGAACCGGCGACCTTCGGCGCTCCGAAGACCCCAAGGCCAACTGCCCGAGGACTCTACCTCTGAGCCACCCGTGCCCACATGGTCTTTGGGGGAGCTTTTGCATCCTTTGTATTTCGTTCAATCTAGTTCTTCACAGGCCAAAGCTAAAGGGGAGGCTCCCCAAGAAGACCGCCCTGGCCCGGTCTCGAACCGGCTACCTTCGGCGCTCCGAAGACCCAAAGGCTAATTGCCCGAGGACTCTACCTCTGAGCCACCCGTGCCCACATGGTCTTTGGGGGAGCTTTTGCATTCTTTGTATTTCGTTCAATCTAGTTCTTCACAGGCAAAACTAAAGGGGAGGCTCCCCAAGAAGACCGCCCAGGCCCGGTCTGGAACCGGCGACCTTCGGCGCTCCGAAGACCCCAAGGCCAATTGCCCGAGGACTCTACCTCCGAGCCACCCGTGCCCACATGGTCTTTGAGGGAGCTTTTGCATCCTTTGTATTTCGTTCAACCTAGTTCTTCACAGGCCAAAACTAAAGGGGAGGCTCCCCAAGAAGACCGCCCTGGCCCGGTCTCGAACCGGCGACCTTCGGCGCTCCGAAGACCCCAAGGCCAATTGCCCGAGGACTCTACCTCTGAGCCACCGTGCCCACATGGTCTTTGGGGGAGCTTTTGCATCCTTTGTATTTCGTTCAATCTAGTTCTTCACAGGCCAAAACTAAAGGGGAGGCTCCCCAAGAAGACCGCCCTGGCCCGGTCTCGAACCGGCGACCTTCGGCGCTCCGAAGACCCCAAGGCCAATTGCCCGAGGACTCTACCTCTGAGCCACCCGTGCCCACATGGTCTTTGGGGGAGCTTTTGCATTCTTTGTATTTCGTTCAATCTAGTTCTTCACAGGCAAAACTAAAGGGGAGGCTCCCCAAGAAGACCGCCCAGGCCCGGAATGGAACCGGCGACCTTCGGCGCTCCGAAGACCACAAGGCCAATTGGCCGAGGACTCTACCTCTAAGCCACCCGTGGCCACATGGTCTTTGGGGGAGCTTTTGCATCCTATGTATTTCGTTCAATCTAGTTCTTCACAGGCCAAAACTAAAGTGGGAGCTCCCCAAGAAGACCGCCCGGGCCCGGTCTCGAACCGGCGACCTTCGGCGCTCCGAAGACCCCAAGGCCAACTGCCCGAGGACTCTACCTCTGAGCCACCCGTGCCCACATGGTCTTTGGGGGAGCTTTTGCATCCTTTGTATTTCGTTCAATCTAGTTCTTCACAGGCCAAAGCTAAAGGGGAGGCTCCCCAAGAAGACCGCCCTGGCCCGGTCTCGAACCGGCTACCTTCGGCGCTCCGAAGACCCAAAGGCTAATTGCCCGAGGACTCTACCTCTGAGCCACCCGTGCCCACATGGTCTTTGGGGGAGCTTTTGCATTCTTTGTATTTCGTTCAATCTAGTTCTTCACAGGCAAAACTAAAGGGGAGGCTCCCCAAGAAGACCGCCCAGGCCCGGTCTGGAACCGGCGACCTTCGGCGCTCCGAAGACCCCAAGGCCAATTGCCCGAGGACTCTACCTCCGAGCCACCCGTGCCCACATGGTCTTTGAGAGAGCTTTTGCATCCTTTGTATTTCGTTCAATCTAGTTCTTCACAGGCCAAAACTAAAGGGGAGGCTCCCCAAGAAGACCGCCCTGGCCCGGTCTCGAACCGGCGACCTTCGGCGCTCCGAAGACCCCAAGGCCAATTGCCCGAGGACTCTACCTCTGAGCCACCGTGCCCACATGGTCTTTGGGGGAGCTTTTGCATCCTTTGTATTTCGTTCAATCTAGTTCTTCACAGGCCAAAACTAAAGGGGAGGCTCCCCAAGAAGACCGCCCTGGCCCGGTCTCGAACCGGCGACCTTCGGCGCTCCGAAGACCCCAAGGCCAATTGCCCGAGGACTCTACCTCTGAGCCACCCGTGCCCACATGGTCTTTGGGGGAGCTTTTGCATTCTTTGTATTTCGTTCAATCTAGTTCTTCACAGGCAAAACTAAAGGGGAGGCTCCCCAAGAAGACCGCCCAGGCCCGGTATGGAACCAGCGACCTCCGGCGCTCCGAAGACCACAAGGCCAATTGGCCGAGGACTCTACCTCTGAGCCACCCATGCCCACATGGTCTTTGGGGGAGCTTTTGCATCCTTTGCATTTCGTTCAATCTAGTTCTTCACAGGCCAAAACTAAAGGGGAGGCTCCCCAAGAAGACCGCCCGGGCCCGGTCTCGAACAGGCAACCTTCAGCGCTCCGAAGACCCCAAGGCCAATTGCCCGATGACTCTACCTCTGAGCCACCCGTGCCCACGTAGTCTTTAAGGGAACTTTTGCATCCTTTGTATTTCGTTCAATCTAGTTCTTCACAGGCCAAAACTAAAGGGGAGGCTCCACAAGAAAACCACCGGGGCCCGGTCTCGAACCGGCGACCTTCGGCGCTCCGAAGACCCCAAGGCCAATTGCCCGAGGACTCTACCTCAGAGCCATCCGTGCGCACATGGTCTTTGGGGGAGCTTTTGCATCCTTTGTATTTCGTTCAATCTAGTTCTTCACAGGCCAAAACTAAAGGGGGGGCTCCTCAAGAAAACCGCCCGGGCCGGGTCTCAAACCGGCGATCTTCGGCGCTCCGAAGACCCCAAGGCCAATTGCCCAAGGACTCTACCTCTGAGCCACCCGTGCCCACATGGTCTTTGGGGGAGCTTTTGCATCCTTTGTATTTCGTTCAATCTAGTTCTTCACAGGCCAAAACTAAAGGGGAGGCTCCCCAAGAAGACCGCCTGGGCCCGGTCTCGAACCGGCGACCTTCGGCGCTCCGAAGACCCCAAGGCCAATTGCCCGAGGATTCTACCTCTGAGCCACCCGTGCCCACATGGTCTTTGGGGAAGCTTTTGCATCCTTTGTATTTCGTTCAATCTAGTTCTTCACAGGCCAAAACTAAAGGGGAGGCTCCCCAAGAAGACCGCCCGGGCCCGGTCTCGAACCGGCGACCTTCGGCGCTCCAAAGACCCCAAGGCCAATTGCCCGAGGACTCTACCTCTGAGCCACCCGTGCCCACATGGTGTTTAGGGGAGCTTTTGCATCCTTTGTATTTCGTTCAATCTAGTTCTTCACAGGCCAAAACTAAAGGGGAGGCTCCCCAAGAAGACCGCCCGGTCCCGGTCTCGAAACGGTGACCTTCGGCGCTCCGAAGACCCCAAGGCCAATTGCCCGAGGACTCTACCTCTGAGCCACCCGTGCCCACATGGTGTTTAGTGGAGCTTTTGCATCCTTTGTATTTCGTTCAATCTAGTTCTTCACAGGCCAAAACTAAAGGGGAGGCTCCCCAAGAAGACCGCCCGGGCCCGGTCTCGAACCGGTGACCTTCGGCGCTCCGAAGACCCCAAAGCCAATTGCCCGAGGACACTACCTCTGAGCCACCCGTGCCCACATGGTCTTTGGGGGAGCTTTTGCATCCTTTGTATTTCGTTAAATCTAGTTCTTCACAGGCCAAAACTAAAGGGGAGGCTCCCCAAGAAAACCGCCCTGGCCCGGTCTCGAACCGGCGACCTTCGGCGCTCCGAAGACCCCAAGGCCAATTGCCCGAGGACTCTACCTCTGAGCCACCCGTGCCCACATGGTCTTTGGGGGAGCTTTTGCATCCTTTGCATTTCGTTCAATCTTGTTCTTCACAGGCCAAAACTAAAGGGGAGGCTCCCCAAGAAGACCGCCCGGGCCCGGTCTCGAACCGGCGACCTTCGGCGCTCCGAAGACCCCAAGGCCAGTTGCCCGAGGACTCTACCTCTGAGCCACTGGTGACCACATGGTCTTTGGGGGAGCTTTTGCATCCTTTGCATTTCGTTCAATCTAGTTCTTCACAGGCCAAAACTAAAGGGGAGGCTCCCCAAGAAGACCGCCCGGGCCCGGTCTCGAACCGGCGACCTTCGGCGCTCCGAAGACCCCAAGGCCAATTGCCCGAGGATTCTACCTCTGAGCCACCCGTGCCCACATGGTCTTTGGGGAAGCTTTTGCATCCTTTGTATTTCGTTCAATCTAGTTCTTCACAGGCCAAAACTAAAGGGGAGGCTCCCCAAGAAGACCGCCCGGGCCCGGTCTCGAACCGGCGACCTTCGGCGCTCCGAAGACCCCAAGGCCAATTGCCCGAGGACTCTACCTCTGAGCCACCCGTGCCCACATGGTGTTTAGGGGAGCTTTTGCATCCTTTGTATTTCGTTCAATCTAGTTCTTCACAGGCCAAAACTAAAGGGGAGGCTCCCCAAGAAGACCGCCCGGTCCCGGTCTCGAAACGGTGACCTTAGGCGCTCCGAAGACCCCAAGGCCAATTGCCCGAGGACTCTACCTCTGAGCCACCCGTGCCCACATGGTGTTTAGTGGAGCTTTTGCATCCTTTGTATTTCGTTCAATCTAGTTCTTCACAGGCCAAAACTAAAGGGGAGGCTCCCCAAGAAGACCGCCCGGGCCCGGTCTCGAACCGGTGACCTTCGGCGCTCCGAAGACCCCAAAGCCAATTGCCCGAGGACACTACCTCTGAGCCACCCGTGCCCACATGGTCTTTGGGGGAGCTTTTGCATCCTTTGTATTTCGTTAAATCTAGTTCTTCACAGGCCAAAACTAAAGGGGAGGCTCCCCAAGAAAACCGCCCTGGCCCGGTCTCGAACCGGCGACCTTCGGCGCTCCGAAGACCCCAAGGCCAATTGCCCGAGGACTCTACCTCTGAGCCACCCGTGCCCACATGGTCTTTGGGGGAGCTTTTGCATCCTTTGCATTTCGTTCAATCTAGTTCTTCACAGGCCAAAACTAAAGGGGAGGCTCCCCAAGAAGACCGCCCGGGCCCGGTCTCGAACCGGCGACCTTCGGCGCTCCGAAGACCCCAAGGCCAGTTGCCCGAGGACTCTACCTCTTAGCCACTGGTGACCACATGGTCTTTGGGGGAGCTTTTGCATCCTTTGCATTTCGTTCAATCTAGTTCTTCACAGGCCAAAACTAAAGGGGAGGCTCCCCAAGAAGACCGCCCGGGCCCGGTCTCGAACCGGCGACCTTCGGCGCTCCGAAGACCCCAAGGCCAATTGCCCGAGGACTCTACCTCTGAGCCACCCGTGCCCACATGGTGTTTAGGGGAGCTTTTGCATCCTTTGTATTTCGTTCAATCTAGTTCTTCACAGGCCAAAACTAAAGTGGAGGCTCCCCAAGAAGACCGCCCGTGCCCAGTCTCGAACCGGCGACCTTCGGCGCACCGAAGACCCCAAGGCCAATTGCCCGAGGACTCTACCTCTGAGCCACCCGTGCCCACATGGTCTTTGAGGGAGCTTTTGCATCCTTTGTATTTCGTTCAATCTAGTTCTTCACAGGCCAAAACTAAAGGGGAGGCTCCCCAAGAAGACCCCCCCGGCCCGGTCTCGAACCTGCGACCTTCGGCGCTCCGAAGACCCCAAGGCCAATTGCCCGAGGACTCTACCTCTGAGCCACCCGTGCCCACATGGTCTTTGGGGGAGCTTTTGCATCCTTTGTATTTCGTTCAATCTAGTTCTTCACAGGCCAAAACTAAAGGGGAGGCTCCCCAAGAAGACCGCCCGGGCTCGGTCTCGAACCGGCGACCTTCGGTGCTCCGAAGACCCCAAGGCCAATTGCCCGAGGACTCTACCTCTGAGCCACCCGTGCCCACATGGTCTTTGGTGGAGCTTTTGCGTCCTTTGCATTTCGTTCAATTTAGTTCTTCACAGGCCAAAACTAAAGGGGAGGCTCCCCAAGAAGACCGCCCGGGCCCGGTCTCGAACAGGCAACCTTCGGCGCTCCGAAGACACCAAGGCCAATTGCCCGAGGACTCTACCTCTGAACCACCCGTGCCCACATGATGTTTGGGGGAGCTTTTGCATCCTTTGTATTTCGTTCAATCTAGTTCTTCACAGGCCAAAACTAAAGGGGAGGCTCCCCAAGAAGACGGCCCGGGCCCGGTCTCGAACCAGTGACCTTCGGCGCTCCGAAGACCCCAAAGCCAATTGCCCGAGGACACTACCTCTGAGCCACCCGTGCCCACATGGTCTTTGGGGGAGCTTTTGCATTCTTTGTATTTCGTTCAATCTAGTTCTTCACAGTCCAAAACTAAAGGGGAGGCTCCCCAAGAAGGCCGTCCGGTCCCGGTCTCGAACCGGCGACCTTCGGCGCTCCGAAGACCCCAAGGACAATTGCCCGAGGACTCTACCTCTGAGCCACCCGTACCCACATGGTCTTTAAAGGAACTTTTGCATCCTTTGTATTTCATTCAATCTAGTTCTTCACAGGCCAAAACTAAAGGGGAGGCTCCCCAAGAAAACCACCCGGGCCCGGTCTCGAACCGGCGACCTTCGGCGCTCCGAAGACCCCAAGGCCAATTGCCCGAGGACTCTACCTCTGAGCCACCCGTGCCCACATGGTCTTTGGGGGAGCTTTTGCATCCTTTGTATTTCGTTCAATCTAGTTCTTCACAGGCCAAGACTAAAGGGGAGGCTCCCCAAGAAGACCGCCCGGGCTCGGTCTCGAACCGGCGACCTTCGGCGCTCCGAAGACCCCAAGGCCAATTGCCCGAGGACTCCACCTCTGAGCCACCCGTGCCCACATGGTCATTGGGGGAGCTTTTGCATCCTTTGTATTTCGTTCAATCTAGTTCTTCACAGGCCAAAACTAAAGGGGAGGCTCCCCAAGAAGACCGCCCGGGCCCGGTCTCAAACCGGCGACCTTCGGCACTCCGAAGACCCCAAGGTCAATTGCCTGATGACTCTACCTCTGAGCCACCCATGCCCACATGGTCTGTAGGGGAGCTTTTGCATCCTTTGTATTTCGTTCAATCTAGTTCTTCACAGGCCAAAACTAAAGTGGAGGCTCCCCAAGAAAACCGCCCGTGCCCGGTCTCTAACCGGTGACCTTCGGCGCTCCGAAGACCCCAAAGCCAATTGCCCGAGGACACTACCTCTGAGCCACCCGCGCCCACATGGTCTTTGGGGGAGCTTTTGCATCCTTTGTATTTCGTTCAATCTAGTTCTTCACAGGCCAAAACTAAAGTGGAGGCTCCCCAAGAAGACCGCCCGTGCCCGGTCTCGAACCGGTGACCTTCGGCGCTCTGAAGACCCCAAGGCCAATTGCCCGAGGACTCTACCTCTGAGCCACCTGTGCCCACAAGGTAGTTGGGGGAGCTTTTGCATCCTTTGTATTTCGTTCAATCTAGTTCTTCACATTCCAAAACTAAAAGGGAGGCTCCCCAAGAAGACCGCCCGGGCACGGTCTCGAACCGGCGACCTTCGGCGCTCCGAAGACCCCAAGGCCAATTGCCCGAGGACTCTACCTCTGAGCCACCCGTGCCCTCATGGTCTTTGGGGGAGCTTTTGCATCCTTTGCATTTCGTTCAATCTAGTTATTCACAGGCCAAAACTAAAGGGGAGGCTCCCCAAGAAGACAGCCCGGGCCCGGTCTCGAACCGGCAACCTTCGGCGCTCCGAAGACCCCAAGGCCAATTGCCCGAGGACTCTACCTCTGAGCCACCCGTGCCCACATGGTGTTTAGGGGAGCTTTTGCATCCTTTGTATTTCGTTCAATCTAGTTCTTCACAGGCCAAAACTAAAGGGGAGGCTCCCCAAGAAGACCGCACGGGCCCGGTCTCGAACCGGTGACCTTCGGCGCTCCGAAGACCCCAAGGCCAATTGCCCGAGGACTCTACCTCTGAGCCACCCGTGCCCACATGGTTTTTGGGGGGAGCTTTTGCATCCTTTGTATTTTTTCAATCTAGTTCTTCACAGGCCAAAACTAAAGGGGAGGCTCCCCAAGAGCACCGCCCTGGCCCGGTCTCGAACCGGCGACCTTCGGCGCTCCGAAGACCCCAAGGCCAATTGCCCGAGGACTCTACCTCTGAGCCACCCTTGCCCACATGGTTTTTGGGGGAGCTTTTGCATCCTTTGTATTTTTTCAATCTAGTTCTTCACAGGCCAAAACTAAAGGGGAGGCTCCCCAAGAGCACCGCCCTGACCCGGTCTCGAACCGGCGACCTTCGGCGCTCCGAAGACCCCAAGGCCAATTGCCCGAGGACTCTACCTCTGAGCCACCCTTGCCCACATGGTCTTTGGGGGAGCTTTTGCATCCTTTGTATTTCGTTCAATCTAGTTCTTCACAGGCCAAAACTAAAGGGGAGGCTCCCCAAGAAGACCGCCCGGGCCCGGTCTCGAACCGGCAACCTTCGGCGCTCCGCAGACCCCAAGGCCAATTGCCCGAGGACACTACCTCTGAGCCAACCGTGCCCACATGGTCTTTGGGGGAGCTTTTGCATCCTTTGCATTTCGTTCAATCTAGTTCTTCACAGGCCAAAACTAAAGGGGAGGCTCCCCAAGAAGACCGTCCGGGCCCGGTCTCGAACCGGCGACCTTCGGCGCTCCGAAGACCCCAAGGCCAATTGCCCGAGGACTCTACCTCTGAGCCACCCGTGCCCACATGGTCTTTAAGGGAACTGTTGCATCCTTTGTATTTCGTTCAATCTAGTTCTTCACAGGCCAAAACTAAAGGGGAGGCTCCCCAAGAAAACCACCTGGGACCGGTCTCGAACCGGCGACCTTCGGCGCTCCGAAGACCCCAAGGCCAATTGCCCGAGGACTCTACCTCTGAGCCACCCGTGCCCACATTGTCTTTGGGGGAGCTTTTGCATCCTTTGTATTTCGTTCAATCTAGTTCTTCACAGGCCAAAACTAAAGGGGGGGCTCCCCAAGAAAACCGCCCGGGCCGGGTCTCGAACCGGCGATCTTCGGCGCTCCGAAGACCCCAAGGCCAATTGCCCGAGGACTCTACCTCTGAGCCACCCGTGCCCACATGGTCTTTGTGAGAGCTTTTGCATCCTTTGTATTTCGTTCAATCTAGTTCTTCACAGCCCAAACCTAAGGGGGAGGGTCCCCAAGAAGACCGCCCGGCCCCGGTCTCGAACCGGCGACCTTCGGCGCTCCGAAGACCCCAAGGCCAATTGCCCAAGGACTCTACCTCTGAGCCACCCGTGCCCACATGGTCTTTGGGGGAGCTTTTGCATCCTTTGTATTTCGTTCAATCTAGTTCTTCACAGGCCAAAACTAAAGGGGAGGCTCCCCAAGAAGACCGCCCTGGCTCGGTCTCGAACCGGCGACCATCGGCACTCCGAAGACCCCAAGGCCAATTGCCCAAGGACTCTACCTCTGAGCCACCCGTGCCCACATGGTCTTTGGGGGAGCTTTTGCATCCTTTGCATTTCGTTCAATCTAGTTCTTCACAGGCCAAAACTAAAGGGGAGGCTCCCCAAGAAGACTGCCTGGGCCCGGTCTCGAACCGGCGACCTTCGGTGCTCCGAAGACCCCAAGGCCAATTGCCCGAGGACTCTACCTCTGAGCCACCCGTTCCCACATGGTTTTTGGGGGAGCTTTTGCATCCTTTGTATTTCGTTCGATCTAGTTCTTCACAGGCCAAAACTAAAGGGGAGGCTCCCCAAGAAGACCGCCCTGGCTCGGTCTCGAACCGGCGACCTTCGGCGCTCCGAAGACCCCAAGGCCAATTGCCCGAGGACTCTACCTCTGAGCCACCCGTGCCCACATGGTTTTTGGGGGAGCTTTTGCATCCTTTGTATTTCGTTCAATCTAGTTCTTCACAGGCCAAAACTAAAGGGGAGGCTCCCCAAAAAGACCGCCCAAGCCCGGTCTCGAACCGGCGACCTTCGGCGCTCCGAAGACCCCAGGGCCAATTGCCCGAGAACTCTACCTCTGAGCCACCAGTGCCCACATGGTCTTTGGAGGAGCTTTTGCATCCTTTGTATTTCGTTCAATCTAGTTCTTCACAGGCCAAAACTAAAGGGGAGGCTCCCCAAGAAGACTGACCGGGCTCGGTCTCGAACCGACGACCTTCGGCGCTCCGAAGACCCTAAGGCCAATTGCCCGATGACTCTACCTCTGAGCCACCCGTGCCCACATGGTCTTTGGGGGAGCTTTTGCATCCTTTGCATTTCGTTCAATCTAGTTCTTCACAGGCCAAAACTAAAGGGGAGGGTCCCCAAGAAGACCACCCGGCCCCGGTCTCGAACCGGCGACCTTCGGCGCGCCGAAGACCCCAAGGCCAATTGCCCAAGGACTCTACCTCTGAGCCACCCGTGCCCACATGGTCCTTGGGGGAGCTTTTGCATCCTTTGTATTTCGTTCAATCTAGTTCTTCACAGGCCAAAACTAAAGGGGAGGCTCCCCAAGAAGACCGCCCTGGCTCGGTCTCGAACCAGCGACCTTCGGCGCTCCGAAGACCCCAAGGCCAATTGCCCAAGGACTCTACCTCTGAGCCACCCGTGCCCACATGGTCTTTTGGGGAGCTTTTGCATCCTTTGCATTTCGTTCAATCTAGTTCTTCACAGGCCAAAACTAAAGGGGAGGCTCCCCAAGAAGACTGCCTGGGCCCGGTCTCGAACCGGCGACCTTCGGTGCTCCGAAGACCCCAAGGCCAATTGCCCGAGGACTCTACCTCTGAGCCACCCGTGCCCACATGGTTTTTGGGGGAGCTTTTGCATCCTTTGTATTTCGTTCAATCTAGTTCTTCACAGGCCAAAACTAAAGGGGAGGCTCCCCAAGAAGACCGCCCTGGCTCGGTCTCGAACCGGCGACCTTCGGCGCTCCGAAGACCCCAAGGCCAATTGCCCGAGGACTCTACCTCTGAGCCACCCGTGCCCACATGGTCTTTGGAGGAGCTTTTGCATCCTTTGCATTTCGTTCAATCTAGTTCTTCACAGGCCAAAACTAAAGGGGAGGCTCCCCAAGAAGACCGCCCGGGCCCGGTCTCGAAACGGCGACCTTCTGCACTCCGTAGACCCCAAGGCCAATTGCCCGAGGACTCTACCTCTGAGCCACCCGTGCCCACATGGTTTTTGGGGGAGCTTTTGCATCCTTTGTATTTTTTCAATCTAGTTCTTCACAGGCCAAAACTAAAGGGGAGGCTCCCCAAGAAGACTGCCTGGGCCCGGTCTCGAACCGGCGACCTTCGGCGCTCCGAAGACCCCAAGGCCAATTGCCGAGGACTCTACCTCTGAGCCACCCGTGCCCACATGGTTTTTGGGGGAGCTTTTGCATCCTTTGTATTTCGTTCAATCTAGTTCTTCACAGGCCAAAACTAAAAGGGAGGCTCCCCAAGAGCACCGCCCTGTCCCGGTCTCGAACCGGCGACCTTCGGCGCTCCGAAGACCCCAAGGCCAATTGCCCGAGGACTCTACCTCTGAGCCACCCTTGCCCACATGGTCTTTGGGGGAGCTTTTGCATCCTTTTTATTTCGTTCAATCTAGTTCTTCACAGTCCAAAACTAAAGGGGAGGCTCCCCAAGAAGACCGCCCGGGCCCGGTCTCGAACCGGCAACCTTCGGCGCTCCGAAGACCCCAAGGCCAATTGCTCGAGGACTCTACCTCTGAGCCACCCGTGCCCACATGGTTTTTGGGGGAGCTTTTGCATCCTTTGTATTTCGTTCAATCTAGTTCTTCACAGGCCAAAACTAAAGGGGAGGCTCCCCAAAAAGACCGCCCGAGCCCGGTCTCGAACCTGCAACCTTCGGCGCTCCGAAGACCCCAAGGCCAATTGCCCGAGGACTCTACCTCTGAGCCACCCGTGCCCACATGGTTTTTGGGGGAGCTTTTGCATCCTTTGTATTTCGTTCAATCTAGTTCTTCACAGGCCAAAACTAAAGGGGAGGCTCCCCAAGAAGACCGCCCGGGCCCTGTCTCGAACCGACGACCTTCGGCGCTCCGAAGACCCCAAGGCCAATTGCCCGAGGACTCTACCTCTGAGCCACCCGTGCCCACATGGTTTTTGGGGGAGCTTTTGCATCCTTTGCATTTCGTTCAATCTAGTTCTTCACAGGCCAAAACTAAAGGGGAGGCTCCCCAAGAAGACCGCCCGGGCCCGGTCTCAAACAGGCAACCTTCGGCGCTCCGAAGACCCCAAGGCCAATTGCCCGAGGACTCTACCTCTGAGCCACCCGTGCCCACATGGTGTTTGAGGGAGCTTTTGCATCCTTTGTATTTCGTTCAATCTAGTTCTTCACAGGCCAAAACTAAAGGGGAGGCTCCCCAAGAAGACCGCCCGGGCCCGGTCTCGAACGGGCGACCTTCAGCGCTCCGAAGACCCCAAGGCCAATTGCCCGAGGACTCTACCTCTGAGCCACCCGTGACCACAAGGTCTTTGGGGGAGCTTTTGCATCCTTTGCATTTCGTTCAATCTAGTTCTTCACAGGCCAAAACTAAAGGGGAGGCTCCCCAAGAAAATCGCCCGGGCCCGGTCTCGAACTGGCGACCTTCGGCGCTCCGAAGACCCCAAGGCCAATTGCCCGAGGACTCTACCTCTGAGCCACCCGTGACCACATGGTCTTTTGGGGAGCTTTTGCATCCTTTGTATTTCGTTCAATCTAGTTCTTCACAGGCCAAAACTAAAGGGGAGGCTCCCCAAGAAGACCGCTCTGGGCCGGTCTCGAACCGGCTACCTTCGGCGCACCGAAGACCCCAAGGCCAATTGCCCGAGGACTCTACCTCTGAGCCACCCGTGCCCACATGGTTTTTGGGGGAGCTTTTGCATCCTTTGTATTTCGTTCAATCTAGTTCTTCACTGGCCAAAACTAAAGGGGAGGCTCCCCAAGAAAACCACCCAGGCCCGGTCTCGAACCGGTGACCTTCGGCGCTCCGAAGACCCCAAGGCCAATTGCCCGAGGACTCTACCTCTGAGCCACCCGTGCCCACATGGTTTTTGGGGGAGGTTTTGCATCCTTTGTATTTCGTTCAATCTAGTTCTTCACAGGCCAAAACTAAAGGGGAGGCTCCCCAAAAAGACCGCCCGAGCCCGATCTCGAACCGGCGACCTTCGGCGCTCCGAAGACCCCAAGGTCAATTGCCTGATGACTCTACCTCTGAGCCACCCATGCCCACATGGTCTTTAGGGGAGCTTTTGCATCCTTTGTATTTCGTTCAATCTAGTTCTTCACAGGCCAAAACTAAAGAGGAGGCTCCCCAAGAAGAGCACCCGGGCCCGGTCTCGAACAGGCGACCTTCGGCGCTCCGAAGACCCCAAGGCCAATTGCCCGAGGACTCTACCTCTGAGCCACCCATGCCCACATGGTTTTTGGGGGAGCTTTTGCATCCTTTGTATTTCGTTCAATTTAGTTCTTCACAGGCCAAAACTAAAGGGCAGGCTCCCCAAGAAGACCGCCCGGGCTCAGTCTCGAACCGACGACCTCCGGCGCTCCAAAGACCCCAAGGCCAATTGCCCGAGGACTCTACCTCTGAGCCACCCGTGCCCACATGGTCTTTGGGGGAGCTTTTGCATCCTTTGCATTTCGTTCAATCTAGTTCTTCACAGGCCAAAACTAAAGGGGAGGCTCCCCAAGAAGACCGCCCGGGCCCGGTCTCGAACCGACAACCTTCAGCGCTCCGAAGACCCCAAGGCCAATTGCCCGAGGACTCTACCTCTGAGCCACCCGTAACCACAAGGTCTTTGGGGGAGCTTTTGCATCCTTTGTATTTCGTTCAATCTAGTTCTTCACAGGCCAAAACTAAAGGGGAGGCTCCCCAAGAAGACCGCCCTGGCCCGGTCTCGAACCGGCGACCTTCGGCGCACCGAAGACCCCAAGGCCAATTGCCCGAGGACTCTACCTCTGAGCCACCCGTGCCCACATGGTGTTTAGGGGAGCTTTTGCATCCTTTGTATTTCGTTCAATCTAGTTCTTCACAGGCCAAAATTAAAGGGGAGGCTCCCCAAGAAGACCACCCGGGCCCGGTCTCGAACCGGTGACCTTCGGCGCTCCGAAGACCCCAAAGCCAATTGCCCGAGGACACTACCTCTGAGCCACCCGTGCCCACATGGTCTTTGGGGGAGCTTTTGCATCCTTTGTATTTCGTTCAATCTAGTTCTTCACATTCCAAAACTAAAGGGGAGGCTCCCCAAGAAGACCGCCCGGGCACGGTCTCGAACCAGCGACCTTCGGCGCTCCGAAGACCCCAAGGCCAATTGCCCGAGGACTCTACCTCTGAGCCACCCATGCCCACATGGTCTTTGGGGGAGCTTTTGCATCCTTTGCATTTCGTTCTATCTAGTTCTTCACAGGCCAAAACTAAAGGGGAGGCTCCCCAAGAAGACCGCCCGGGCCCGGTCTCGAACAGGCAACCTTCAGCGCTCCGAAGACCCCAAGGCCAATTGCCCGATGACTCTACCTCTGAGCCACCCGTGCCCACGTAGTCTTTAAGGGAACTTTTGCATCCTTTGTATTTCGTTCAATCTAGTTCTTCACAGGCCAAAACTAAAGGGGAGGCTCCACAAGAAAACCACCGGGGCCCGGTCTCGAACCGGCGACCTTCGGCGCTCCGAAGACCCCAAGGCCAATTGCCCGAGGACTCTACCTCAGAGCCATCCGTGCCCACATGGTCTTTGGGGGAGCTTTTGCATCCTTTGTATTTCGTTCAATCTAGTTCTTCACAGGCCAAAACTAAATCTGGGGCTCCTCAAGAAAACCGCCCGGGCCGGGTCTCAAACCGGCGATCTTCGGCGCTCCGAAGACCCCAAGGCCAATTGCCCAAGGACTCTACCTCTGAGCCACCCGTGCCCACATGGTCTTTGGGGGAGCTTTTGCATCCTTTGTATTTCGTTCAATCTAGTTCTTCACAGGCCAAAACTAAAGGGGAGGCTCCCCAAGAAGACCGCCTGGGCCCGGTCTCGAACCGGCGACCTTCGGCGCTCCGAAGACCCCAAGGCCAATTGCCCGAGGATTCTATCTCTGAGCCACCCGTGCCCACATGGTCTTTGGAGAAGCTTTTGCATCCTTTGTATTTCGTTCAATCTAGTTCTTCACAGGCCAAAACTAAAGGGGAGGCTCCCCAAAAAGACCGCCCGAGCCCGATCTCGAACCGGCGACCTTCGGCGCTCCGAAGACCCCAAGGTCAATTGCCTGATGACTCTACCTCTGAGCCACCCATGCCCACATGGTCTTTAGGGGAGCTTTTGCATCCTTTGTATTTCGTTCAATCTAGTTCTTCACAGGCCAAAACTAAAGAGGAGGCTCCCCAAGAAGAGCACCCGGGCCCGGTCTCGAACAGGCGACCTTCGGCGCTCCGAAGACCCCAAGGCCAATTGCCCGAGGACTCTACCTCTGAGCCACCCATGCCCACATGGTTTTTGGGGGAGCTTTTGCATCCTTTGTATTTCGTTCAATTTAGTTCTTCACAGGCCAAAACTAAAGGGCAGGCTCCCCAAGAAGACCGCCCGGGCTCAGTCTCGAACCGACGACCTCCGGCGCTCCAAAGACCCCAAGGCCAATTGCCCGAGGACTCTACCTCTGAGCCACCCGTGCCCACATGGTCTTTGGGGGAGCTTTTGCATCCTTTGCATTTCGTTCAATCTAGTTCTTCACAGGCCAAAACTAAAGGGGAGGCTCCCCAAGAAGACCGCCCGGGCCCGGTCTCGAACCGGCAACCTTCAGCGCTCCGAAGACCCCAAGACCAATTGCCCGAGGACTCTACCTCTGAGCCACCCGTAACCACAAGGTCTTTGGGGGAGCTTTTGCATCCTTTGTATTTCGTTCAATCTAGTTCTTCACAGGCCAAAACTAAAGGGGAGGCTCCCCAAGAAGACCGCCCTGGCCCGGTCTCGAACCGGCGACCTTCGGCGCACCGAAGACCCCAAGGCCAATTGCCCGAGGACTCTACCTCTGAGCCACCCGTGCCCACATGGTGTTTAGGGGAGCTTTTGCATCCTTTGTATTTCGTTCAATCTAGTTCTTCACAGGCCAAAATTAAAGGGGAGGCTCCCCAAGAAGACCACCCGGGCCCGGTCTCGAACCGGTGACCTTCGGCGCTCCGAAGACCCCAAAGCCAATTGCCCGAGGACACTACCTCTGAGCCACCCGTGCCCACATGGTCTTTGGGGGAGCTTTTGCATCCTTTGTATTTCGTTCAATCTAGTTCTTCACATTCCAAAACTAAAGGGGAGGCTCCCCAAGAAGACCGCCCGGGCACGGTCTCGAACCAGCGACCTTCGGCGCTCCGAAGACCCCAAGGCCAATTGCCCGAGGACTCTACCTCTGAGCCACCCATGCCCACATGGTCTTTGGGGGAGCTTTTGCATCCTTTGCATTTCGTTCAATCTAGTTCTTCACAGGCCAAAACTAAAGGGGAGGCTCCCCAAGAAGACCGCCCGGGCCCGGTCTCGAACAGGCAACCTTCAGCGCTCCGAAGACCCCAAGGCCAATTGCCCGATGACTCTACCTCTGAGCCACCCGTGCCCACGTAGTCTTTAAGGGAACTTTTGCATCCTTTGTATTTCGTTCAATCTAGTTCTTCACAGGCCAAAACTAAAGGGGAGGCTCCACAAGAAAACCACCGGGGCCCGGTCTCGAACCGGCGACCTTCGGCGCTCCGAAGACCCCAAGGCCAATTGCCCGAGGACTCTACCTCAGAGCCATCCGTGCCCACATGGTCTTTGGGGGAGCTTTTGCATCCTTTGTATTTCGTTCAATCTAGTTCTTCACAGGCCAAAACTAAAGGGGGGGCTCCTCAAGAAAACCGCCCGGGCCGGGTCTCGAACCGGCGATCTTCGGCGCTCCGAAGACCCCAAGGCCAATTGCCCAAGGACTCTACCTCTGAGCCACCCGTGCCCACATGGTCTTTGGGGGAGCTTTTGCATCCTTTGTATTTCGTTCAATCTAGTTCTTCACAGGCCAAAACTAAAGGGGAGGCTCCCCAAGAAGACCGCCTGGGCCCGGTCTCGAACCGGCGACCTTCGGCGCTCCGAAGACCCCAAGGCCAATTGCCCGAGGATTCTACCTCTGAGCCACCCGTGCCCACATGGTCTTTGGAGAAGCTTTTGCATCCTTTGTATTTCGTTCAATCTAGTTCTTCACAGGCCAAAACTAAAGGGGAGGCTCCCCAAGAAGACCGCCCGGGCCCGGTCTCGAACCGGCGACCTTCGGCGCTCCGAAGACCCCAAGGCCAATTGCCCGAGGACTCTACCTCTGAGCCACCCGTGCCCACATGGTGTTTAGGGGAGCTTTTGCATCCTTTGTATTTCGTTCAATCTAGTTCTTCACAGGCCAAAACTAAAGGGGAGGCTCCCCAAGAAGACCGCCCGGTCCCGGTCTCGAAACGGTGACCTTCGGCGCTCCGAAGACCCCAAGGCCAATTGCCCGAGGACTCTACCTCTGAGCCACCCGTGCCCACATGGTGTTTAGTGGAGCTTTTGCATCCTTTGTATTTCGTTCAATCTAGTTCTTCACAGGCCAAAACTAAAGGGGAGGCTCCCCAAGAAGACCGCCCGGGCCCGGTCTCGAACCGGTGACCTTCGGCGCTCCGAAGACCCCAAAGCCAATTGCCCGAGGACACTACCTCTGAGCCACCCGTGCCCACATGGCCTTTGGGGGAGCTTTTGCATCCTTTGTATTTCGTTCAATCTAGTTCTTCACATTCCAAAACTAAAGGGGAGGCTCCCCAAGAAGACCGCCCGGGCACGGTCTCGAACCGGCGACCTTCGGCGCTCCGAAGACCCCAAGGCCAATTGCCCGAGGACTCTACCTCTGAGCCACCCGTGCCCACATGGTGTTTGGGGGAGCTTTTGCATCCTTTGTATTTCGTTCAATCTAGTTCTTCACAGGCCAAAACTAAAGGGGAGGCTCCCCAAGAAGACCGCCCGTTACCGGTCTCTAACCGGCGACCTTCGGCGCTCCGAAGACCCCAAGGCCAATTGCCCGAGGACTCTACCTCTGAGCCACCCGTGCCCACATGGTCTTTGGCGGAGCTTTTGCATCCTTTGTATTTCGTTCAATCTAGTTCTTCACAGGCCAAAACTAAAGGGGAGGCTCCCCAAGAAGACCGCCTGGGCCCGGTCTCGAACCGACGACCTTCGGCGCTCCGAAGACCACAAGGCCAATTGCCCGAGGACTCTACCTCTAAGCCACCCATGGCCACATGGTCTTTGGGGGAGCTTTTGCATCCTTTGTATTTCGTTCAATCTAGTTCTTCACAGGCCAAAACTAAAGGGGGGGCTCCTCAAGAAAACCGCCCGGGCCGGGTCTCGAACCGGCGATCTTCGGCGCTCCGAAGACCCCAAGGCCCATTGCCCGAGGACTCTACCTCTGAGCCACCCGTGCCCACATGGTTTTTGGGGGAGCTTTTGCATCCTTTGTATTTCGTTCAATCTAGTTCTTCACAGGCCAAAACTAAAGGGGAGGCTCCCCAAGAAGACCGCCCGGGCCCGGTCTCGAACCGGCGACCTTCGGCGCTCCGAAGACCCCAAGGCCAATTGCCCGAGGACTCTACCTCTGAGCCACCTGTGCCCACATGGTAGTTCGGGGAGCTTTCGCATCCTTTGTATTTCGTTCAATCTAGTTCTTCACATTCCAAAACTAAAGGGGACGCTCCCCAAGAAGACCGCCCGGGCACGGTCGCGAACCGGCGACCTTCTGCGCTCCGAAGACCCCAAGGCCAATTGCCCGAGGACTCTACCTCTGAGCCACCCGTGCCCTCATGGTCTTTGGGGGAGCTTTTGCATCCTTTGTATTTCGTTCAATCTAGTTATTCACAGGCCAAAACTAAAGGGGAGGCTCCCCAAGAAGACAGCCCGGGCCCGGTCTCAAACCGGCAACCTTCGGCGCTCCGAAGACCCCAAGGCCAATTGCCCGAGGACTCTACCTCTGAGCCACCCGTGCCCACATGGTGTTTAGGGGAGCTTTTGCATCCTTTGTATTTCATTCAATCTAGTTCTTCACAGGCCAAAACTAAAGGGGAGGCTCCCCAAGAAGACCGCACGGGCCCGGTCTCGAACCGGTGACCTTCGGCGCTCCGAAGACCCCAAAGCCAATTGCCCGAGGACACTAACTCTGAGCCACCCGTGCCCACATGGTCTTTGGGGGAGCTTTTGCATCCTTTGTATTTCGTTCAATCTAGTTCTTCACAGGCCAAAACTAAAGGGGAGGCTCCCCAAGAAAACCACCCGGGCCCGGTCTCGAACCGGCGACCTTCGGCGCTCCGAAGACCCCAAGGCCAATTGCCAGAGGACTCTACCTCTGAGCCATCCGTGCCCACATGGTCTTTGGGGGAGCTTTTGCATCCTTTGTATTTCGTTCAATCTAGTTCTTCACAGGCCAAAACTAAAGGGGGGGCTCCTCAAGAAAACCGGCCGGGCCGGGTCTCGAACCGGCGATCTTCGGCGCTCCGAAGACCCCAAGGCCAATTGCCCAAGGACTCTACCTCTGAGCCACCCGTGCCCACATGGTCTTTGGGGGAGCTTTTGCATCCTTTGTATTTCGTTCAATCTAGTTCTTCACAGGCCAAAACTAAAGGGGAGGCTCCCCAAGAAGACCGCCCGGGCTCAGTCTCGAACCGGCGACCTTCGGCGCTCCGAAGACCCCAAGGCCTATTGCCCAAGGACTCTACCTCTGAGCCACCCGTGCCCACATGGTCTTTGCGGAGCTATTGCATCCTTTGTATTTCGTTCAATCTAGTTCTTCACAGGTCAAAACTAAAGGGGAGGCTCCCCAAGAAGACCGCCCGGGCCCGGTCTCGAACCAGCGACCTTCTGCGCGCCGAAGACCCCAAGGCCAATTGCCCAAGGACTCTACCTCTGAGCCACCCGTGCCCACATGGTCTTTGGGGAAGCTTTTGCATCCTTTGCATTTCGTTCAATCTAGTTCTTCACAGGCCAAAACTAAAGGGGAGGCTCCCCAAGAAGACCGCCCGGGCCCGTTCTCGAACCGGTGACCTTCGGCGCTCCGAAGACCCCAAAGCCACTTGCCCGAGGACACTACCTCTGAGCCACCCGTACCCACATGGTCTTTGGGGGAGCTTTTGCATCCTTTGTATTTCGTTCAATCTAGTTCTTCACAGGCCAAAACTAAAGGGGAGGCTCCCCAAGAAGACCGTCCGGGCCCGGCCTCGAACCGGCGACCTTCGGCGCTCCGAAGACCCCAAGGCCAATTGCCCGATGACTCTACCTCTGAGCCACCCGTGCGCACATAGTCTTTAAGGGAACTTTTGCATCCTTTGTATTTCGTTCAATCTAGTTCTTCACAGGCCAAAACTAAAGGGGAGATTCCCCAAGAAATCCACCCGGGCCCGGTCTCGAGCCGGCGACCTTCGGCGCTCCGAAGACCCCAAGGCCAATTGCCCGAGGACTCTACCTCTGAGCCACCTGTGCCCACATGGTAGTTGGGGGAGCTTTTGCATCCTTTGTATTTCGTTCAATCTAGTTCTTCACATTCCAAAACTAAAGGGGAGGCTCCCCAAGAAGACCGCCCGGGCACGGTCTCGAACCGGCGACCTTCGGCGCTCCGAAGACCCCAAGGCCAATTGCCCGAGGACTCTACCTCTGAGCCACCCGTGCCCACATGGTGTTTGGGGGAGCTTTTGCATCCTTTGTATTTCGTTCAATCTAGTTCTTCACAGGCCAAAACTAAAGGGGAGGCTCCCCAAGAAGACCGCCCGTTACCGGTCTCGAACCGGCGACCTTCGGCGCTCCGAAGACCCCAAGGCCAATTGCCCGAGGACTCTACCTCTGAGCCACCCGTGCCCACATGGTCTTTGGCGGAGCTTTTGCATCCTTTGTATTTCGTTCAATCTAGTTCTTCACAGGCCAAAACTAAAGGGGAGGCTCCCCAAGAAGACCGCCTGGGCCTGGTCTCGAACCGACGACCTTCGGCGCTCCGAAGACCACAAGGCCAATTGCCCGAGGACTCTACCTCTAAGCCACCCATGGCCACATGGTCTTTGGGGGAGCTTTTGCATCCTTTGTATTTCGTTCAATCTAGTTCTTCACAGGCCAAAACTAAAGGGGGGGCTCCTCAAGAAAACCGCCCGGGCCGGGTCTCGAACCGGCGATCTTCGGCGCTCCGAAGACCCCAAGGCCCATTGCCCGAGGACTCTACCTCTGAGCCACCTGTGCCCACATGGTCTTTGGGAGAGCTTTTGCATCCTTTGTATTTCGTTCAATCTAGTTCTTCACAGGCCAAAACTAAAGGGGAGGCTCCCCAAGAAGACCGCCCGTTACCGGTCTCGAACCGGCGACCTTCGGCGCTCCGAAGACCCCAAGGCCAATTGCCCGAGGACTCTACCTCTGAGCCACCCGTGCCCACATGGTCTTTGGCGGAGCTTTTGCATCCTTTGTATTTCGTTCAATCTAGTTCTTCACAGGCCAAAACTAAAGGGGAGGCTCCCCAAGAAGACCGCCCGGGCCCGGTCTCGAACCGACGACCTTCGGCATTCCGAAGACCCCAAGGCCAATTGCCCGAGGACTCTACCTCTGAGCCACCCGTGCCCACATGGTGATTGGGGGAGCTTTTGCATCTTTTGTATTTCGTTCAATCTAGTTCTTCACAGGCCAAAACTAAAGGGGAGGCTCCCCAAGAAGACCGCCCAGGCCCGGTCTCGAACCGGCTACCTTCGGCGCTCCGAAGACCACAAGGCCAATTGCCCGAGGACTCTACCTCTAAGCCACCCATGGGCACATGGTCTTTGGGGGAGCTTTTGCATCCTTTGTATTTCGTTCAATCTAGTTCTTCACAGGCCAAAACTAAAGGGGAGGCTCCCCAAGAAGACCGCCCGGGCTCGGTCTCGAACCAGCGACCTTCGGCGCTCCGAAGACCCCAAGGCCAATTGCCCGAGGACTCTACCTCTGAGCCACCCATGCCCACATGGTCTTTGGGGGAGCTTTTGCATCCTTTGCATTTCGTTCAATCTAGTTCTTCACAGGCCAAAACTAAAGGGGAGGCTCCCCAAGAAGACCGCCCGGGCCCGGTCTCGAACAGGCAACCTTCGGCGCTCCGAAGACCCCAAGGCCAATTGCCCGATGACTCTACCTCTGAGCCACCCGTGCCCACATAGTCTTTAAGGGAACTTTTGCATCCTTTGTATTTCGTTCAATCTAGTTCTTCACAGGCCAAAACTAAAGGGGAGGCTCCCCAAGAAAACCACCCGGGCCCGGTCTCGAACCGGCGACCTTCGGCGCTCCGAAGACCCCAAGGCCAATTGCCAGAGGACTCTACCTCTGAGCCATCCGTGCCCACATGGTCTTTGGGGGAGCTTTTGCATCCTTTGTATTTCATTCAATCTAGTTCTTCACAGGCCAAAACTAAAGGGGGGGCTCCTCAAGAAAACCGGCCTGGCCCGGTCTCGAACCGGCGATCTTCGGCGCTCCGAAGACCCCAAGGCCAATTGCCCAAGGACTCTACCTCTGAGCCACCCGTGCCCACATGGTCTTTGGGGGAGCTTTTGCATCCTTTGTATTTCGTTCAATCTAGTTCTTCACAGGCCAAAACTAAAGGGGAGGCTCCCCAAGAAGACCGCCCGGGCCCGGTCTCGAACCGGCGACCTTCGGCGCGCCGAAGACCCCAAGGCCAATTTCCCAAGGACTCTACCTCTGAGCCACCCGTGCCCACATGGTCTTTGGGGGAGCTTTTGCATCCTTTGTATTTCGTTCAATCTAGTTCTTCACAGTCCAAAACTAAAGGGGAGGCTCCCCAAGAAGACCGCCCGGGCCCGGTCTCGAACCAGCGACCTTCGGCGCGCCGAAGACCCCAAGGCCAATTGCCCAAGGACTCTACCTCTGAGCCACCCGTGCCCACATGGTCTTTGGGGAAGCTTTTGCATCCTTTGCATTTCGTTCAATCTAGTTCTTCACAGGCCAAAACTAAAGGGGAGGCTCCCCAAGAAGACCGCCCGGGCCCGTTCTCGAACCGGTGACCTTCGGCGCTCCGAAGACCCCAAAGCCAATTGCCCGAGGACACTACCACTGAGCCACCCGTACCCACATGGTCTTTGGGGGAGCTTTTGCATCCTTTGTATTTCGTTCAATCTAGTTCTTCACAGGCCAAAACTAAAGGGGAGGCTCCCCAAGAAGACCGTCCGGGCCCGGCCTCGAACCGGCGACCTTCGGCGCTCCGAAGACCCCAAGGCCAATTGCCCGATGACTCTACCTCTGAGCCACCCGTGCGCACATAGTCTTTAAGGGAACTTTTGCATCCTTTGTATTTCGTTCAATCTAGTTCTTCACAGGCCAAAACTAAAGGGGAGATTCCCCAAGAAATCCACCCGGGCCCGGTCTCGAGCCGGCGACCTTCGGCGCTCCGAAGACCCCAAGGCCAATTGCCCGAGGACTCTACCTCTGAGCCACCTGTGCCCACATGGTAGTTGGGGGAGCTTTTGCATCCTTTGTATTTCGTTCAATCTAGTTCTTCACATTCCAAAACTAAAGGGGAGGCTCCCCAAGAAGACCGCCCGGGCACGGTCTCGAACCGGCGACCTTCGGCGCTCCGAAGACCCCAAGGCCAATTGCCCGAGGACTCTACCTCTGAGCCACCCGTGCCCACATGGTGTTTGGGGGAGCTTTTGCATCCTTTGTATTTCGTTCAATCTAGTTCTTCACAGGCCAAAACTAAAGGGGAGGCTCCCCAAGAAGACCGCCCGTTACCGGTCTCGAACCGGCGACCTTCGGCGCTCCGAAGACCCCAAGGCCAATTGCCCGAGGACTCTACCTCTGAGCCACCCGTGCCCACATGGTCTTTGGCGGAGCTTTTGCATCCTTTGTATTTCGTTCAATCTAGTTCTTCACAGGCCAAAACTAAAGGGGAGGCTCCCCAAGAAGACCGCCTGGGCCCGGTCTCGAACCGACGACCTTCGGCGCTCCGAAGACCACAAGGCCAATTGCCCGAGGACTCTACCTCTAAGCCACCCATGGCCACATGGTCTTTGGGGGAGCTTTTGCATCCTTTGTATTTCGTTCAATCTAGTTCTTCACAGGCCAAAACTAAAGGGGGGGCTCCTCAAGAAAACCGCCCGGGCCGGGTCTCGAACCGGCGATCTTCGGCGCTCCGAAGACCCCAAGGCCCATTGCCCGAGGACTCTACCTCTGAGCCACCTGTGCCCACATGGTCTTTGGGAGAGCTTTTGCATCCTTTGTATTTCGTTCAATCTAGTTCTTCACAGGCCAAAACTAAAGGGGAGGCTCCCCAAGAAGACCGCCCGTTACCGGTCTCGAACCGGCGACCTTCGGCGCTCCGAAGACCCCAAGGCCAATTGCCCGAGGACTCTACCTCTGAGCCACCCGTGCCCACATGGTCTTTGGCTGAGCTTTTGCATCCTTTGTATTTCGTTCAATCTAGTTCTTCACAGGCCAAAACTAAAGGGGAGGCTCCCCAAGAAGACCGCCCGGGCCCGGTCTCGAACCGACGACCTTCGGCATTCCGAAGACCCCAAGGCCAATTGCCCGAGGACTCTACCTCTGAGCCACCCGTGCCCACATGGTGATTGGGGGAGCTTTTGCATCTTTTGTATTTCGTTCAATCTAGTTCTTCACAGGCCAAAACTAAAGGGGAGGCTCCCCAAGAAGACCGCCCAGGCCCGGTCTCGAACCGGCTACCTTCGGCGCTCCGAAGACCACAAGGCCAATTGCCCGAGGACTCTACCTCTAAGCCACCCATGGGCACATGGTCTTTGGGGGAGCTTTTGCATCCTTTGTATTTCGTTCAATCTAGTTCTTCACAGGCCAAAACTAAAGGGGAGGCTCCCCAAGAAGACCGCCCGGGCTCGGTCTCGAACCAGCGACCTTCGGCGCTCCGAAGACCCCAAGGCCAATTGCCCGAGGACTCTACCTCTGAGCCACCCATGCCCACATGGTCTTTGGGGGAGCTTTTGCATCATTTGCATTTCGTTCAATCTAGTTCTTCACAGGCCAAAACTAAAGGGGAGGCTCCCCAAGAAGACCGCCCGGGCCCGGTCTCGAACAGGCAACCTTCGGCGCTCCGAAGACCCCAAGGCCAATTGCCCGATGACTCTACCTCTGAGCCACCCGTGCCCACATAGTCTTTAAGGGAACTTTTGCATCCTTTGTATTTCGTTCAATCTAGTTCTTCACAGGCCAAAACTAAAGGGGAGGCTCCCCAAGAAAACCACCCGGGCCCGGTCTCGAACCGGCGACCTTCGGCGCTCCGAAGACCCCAAGGCCAATTGCCAGAGGACTCTACCTCTGAGCCATCCGTGCCCACATGGTCTTTGGGGGAGCTTTTGCATCCTTTGTATTTCATTCAATCTAGTTCTTCACAGGCCAAAACTAAAGGGGGGGCTACTCAAGAAAACCGGCCGGGCCGGGTCTCGAACCGGCGATCTTCGGCGCTCCGAAGACCCCAAGGCCAATTGCCCAAGGACTCTACCTCTGAGCCACCCGTGCCCACATGGTCTTTGGGGGAGCTTTTGCATCCTTTGTATTTCGTTCAATCTAGTTCTTCACAGGCCAAAACTAAAGGGGAGGCTCCCCAAGAAGACCGCCCGGGCCCGGTCTCGAACCGGCGACCTTCGGCGCGCCGAAGACCCCAAGGCCAATTTCCCAAGGACTCTACCTCTGAGCCACCCGTGCCCACATGGTCTTTGGGGGAGCTTTTGCAACCTTTGTATTTCGTTCAATCTAGTTCTTCACAGTCCAAAACTAAAGGGGAGGCTCCCCAAGAAGACCGCCCGGGCTCAGTCTCGAACCGGTGATCTTCGGCGCTCCGAAGACCCCAAGGCCTATTGCCCAAGGACTCTACCTCTGAGCCACCCGTGCCCACATGGTCTTTGGGGGAGCTTTTGCATCCTTTGTATTTCGTTCAATCTAGTTCTTCACAGGCCAAAACTAAAGGGGAGGCTCCCCAAGAAGGCCGCCCGGGCCCGGTCTAGAACCGGCGACCTTCGGCGCTCCGAAGACCCCAAGGCCAATTGCCCGAGGACTCTACCTCTGAGCCACCTGTGCCCACATGGTAGTTGGGGGAACTTTTGCATCCTTTGTATTTCGTTAAATCTAGTTCTTCACATTCCAAAACTAAAGGGGAGGCTCCCCAAGAAGACCGCCCGGGCACGGTCTCGAACCGGCGACCTTCGGCGCTCCGAAAGACCCCAAGGCCTATTGCCCGAGGACTCTACCTCTGAGCCACCCGTGCCCACATGGTCTTTGGGGGAGCTTTTGCATCCTTTGTATTTCGTTCAATCTAGTTCTTCACAGGCCAAAACTAAAGGGGAGGCTCCCCAAGAAGGCCGCCCGGGCCCGGTCTCGAACCGGCGACCTTCGGCGCTCCGAAGACCCCAAGGCCAATTGCCCGAGGACTCTACCTCTGAGCCACCTGTGCCCACATGGTAGTTGGGGGAGCTTTTGCATCCTTTGTATTTCGTTCAATCTAGTTCTTCACAGGCCAAAACTAAAGGGGAGGCTCCCCAAGAAGACCGCCCGGGCTCAGTCTCGAACCGGCGACCTTCGGCGCTCCGAAGACCCCAAGGCCTATTGCCCAAGGACTCTACCTCTGAGCCACCCGTGCCCACATGGTCTTTGGGGAGCTATTGCATCCTTTGTATTTCGTTCAATCTAGTTCTTCACAGGTCAAAACTAAAGGGGAGGCTCCCCAAGAAGACCGCCCGGGCCCGGTCTCGAACCGGCGACCTTCGGCGCACCGAAGACCCCAAGGCCAATTGCCCAAGGACTCTACCTCTGAGCCACCCGTGCCCACATGGTCTTTGGGGGAGCTTTTGCATCCTTTGCATTTCGTTCAATCTAGTTCTTCACAGGCCAAAACTAAAGGGGAGGCTCCCCAAGAAGACCGTCCGGGCCCGGTCTCGAACCGGCGACCTTCGGCGCTCCGAAGACCCCAAGGCCAATTGCCCGATGACTCTACCTCTGAGCCACCCGTGCGCACATAGTCTTTAAGGGAACTTTTGCATCCTTTGTATTTCGTTCAATCTAGTTCTTCACAGGCCAAAACTAAAGGGGAGGCTCCCCAAGAAGACCGCCCGGGCTCAGTCTCGAACCGGCGACCTTCGGCGCTCCGAAGACCCCAAGGCCTATTGCCCAAGGACTCTACCTCTGAGCCACCCGTGCCCACATTGTCTTTGGGGAGCTATTGCATCCTTTGTATTTCGTTCAATCTAGTTCTTCACAGGTCAAAACTAAAGGGGAGGCTCCCCAAGAAGACCGCCCGGGCCCGGTCTCGAACCGGCGACCTTCGGCGCACCGAAGACCCCAAGGCCAATTGCCCAAGGACTCTACCTCTGAGCCACCCGTGCCCACATGGTCTTTGGGGGAGCTTTTGCATCCTTTGCATTTCGTTCAATCTAGTTCTTCACAGGCCAAAACTAAAGGGGAGGCTCCCCAAGAAGACCGTCCGGGCCCGGTCTCGAACCGGCGACCTTCGGCGCTCCGAAGACCCCAAGGCCAATTGCCCGATGACTCTACCTCTGAGCCACCCGTGCGCACATAGTCTTTAAGGGAACTTTTGCATCCTTTGTATTTCGTTCAATCTAGTTCTTCACAGGCCAAAACTAAAGGGGAGATTCCCCAAGAAATCCACCCGGGCCCGGTCTCGAGCCGGCGACCTTCGGCGCTCCGAAGACCCCAAGGCCAATTGCCCGAGGACTCTACCTCTGAGCCACCTGTGCCCACATGGTAGTTGGGGGAGCTTTTGCATCCTTTGTATTTCGTTCAATCTAGTTCTTCACATTCCAAAACTAAAGGGGAGGCTCCCCAAGAAGACCGCCCGGGCACGGTCTCGAACCGGCGACCTTCGGCGCTCCGAAGACCCCAAGGCCAATTGCCCGAGGACTCTACCTCTGAGCCACCCGTGCCCACATGGTGTTTGGGGGAGCTTTTGCATCCTTTGTATTTCGTTCAATCTAGTTCTTCACAGGCCAAAACTAAAGGGGAGGCTCCCCAAGAAGACCGCCCGTTACCGGTCTCGAACCGGCGACCTTCGGCGCTCCGAAGACCCCAAGGCCAATTGCCCGAGGACTCTACCTCTGAGCCACCCGTGCCCACATGGTCTTTGGCGGAGCTTTTGCATCCTTTGTATTTCGTTCAATCTAGTTCTTCACAGGCCAAAACTAAAGGGGAGGCTCCCCAAGAAGACCGCCCAGGCCCGGTCTCGAACCGGCTACCTTCGGCGCTCCGAAGACCACAAGGCCAATTGCCCGAGGACTCTACCTCTAAGCCACCCATGGCCACATGGTCTTTGGGGGAGCTTTTGCATCCTTTGTATTTCGTTCAATCTAGTTCTTCACAGGCCAAAACTAAAGGGGGGGCTCCTCAAGAAAACCGCCCGGGCCGGGTCTCGAACCGGCGATCTTCGGCGCTCCGAAGACCCCAAGGCCAATTGCCCGAGGACTCTACCTCTGAGCCACCCGTGCCCACATGGTCTTTGGAAGAGCTTTTGCATCCTTTGTATTTCGTTCAATCTAGTTCTTCACAGGCCAAAACTAAAGGGGAGGCTCCCCAAGAAGACCGCCCGTTACCGGTCTCGAACCGGCGACCTTCGGCGCTCCGAAGACCCCAAGGCCAGTTGCCCGAGGACTCTACCTCTGAGCCACCCGTGCCCACATGGTCTTTGGCGGAGCTTTTGCATCCTTTGTATTTCGTTCAATCTAGTTCTTCACAGGCCAAAACTAAAGGGGAGGCTCCCCAAGAAGACCGCCCAGGCCCGGTCTCGAACCGACGACCTTCGGCATTCCAAAGACCCCAAGGCCAATTGCCCGAGGACTCTACCTCTGAGCCACCCGTGCCCACGTGGTGTTTGGGGGAGCTTTTGCATCTTTTGTATTTCGTTCAATCTAGTTCTTCACAGGCCAAAACTAAAGGGGAGGCTCCCCAAGAAGACCGCCCAGGCCCGGTCTCGAACCGGCTACCTTCGGCGCTCCGAAGACCACAAGGCCAATTGCCCGAGGACTCTACCTCTAAGCCACCCATGGCCACATGGTCTTTGGGGGAGCTTTTGCATCCTTTGTATTTCGTTCAATCTAGTTCTTCACAGGCCAAAACTAAAGGGGAGGCTCCCCAAGAAGACCGCCCGAGCCTGGTCTCGAACCGGCGACCTTCGGCGCTCCGAAGACCCCAAGGCCAATTGCCCGAGGACTCTACCTCTGAGCCACCCGTGCCCACGTGGTTTTTGGGGGAGCTTTTGCATCCTTTGCATTTCGTTCAATCTAGTTCTTCAAAGGGGAAAACTAAAGGGGAGGCTCCCCAAGAAGACCGCCTGGGCCCGGTCTCGAACCGGCGACCTTCGGCGCTCCGAAGACCCCAAGGCCAATTGCCCGAGGACTCTACCTCTGAGCCACCCGTGACCACATGGTCTTTGGGGGAGCTTTTGCATCCTTTGCATTTCGTTCAATCTAGTTCTTCACAGGCCAAAACTAAAGGGGAGGCTCCCCAAGAAGACCGCCCGGGCTCGGTCTCGAACCAGCGACCTTCGGCGCTCCGAAGACCCCAAGGCCAATTGCCCGAGGACTCTACCTCTGAGCCACCCATGCCCACATGGTCTTTGGGGGAGCTTTTGCATCCTTTGCATTTCGTTCAATCTAGTTCTTCACAGGCCAAAACTAAAGGGGAGGCTCCCCAAGAAGACCGCCAGGGCCCGGTCTCGAACAGGCAACCTTCGGCGCTCCGAAGACCCCAAGGCCAATTGCCCGATGACTCTACCTCTGAGCCACCCGTGCCCACATAGTCTTTAAGGGAACTTTTGCATCCTTTGTATTTCGTTCAATCTAGTTCTTCACAGGCCAAAACTAAAGGGGAGGCTCCCCAAGAAAACCACCCGGGCCCGGTCTCGAACCGGCGACCTTCGGCGCTCCGAAGACCCCAAGGACAATTGCCAGAGGACTCTACCTCTGAGCCATCCGTGCCCACATGGTCTTTGGGGGAGCTTTTGCATCCTTTGTATTTCGTTCAATCTAGTTCTTCACAGGCCAAAACTAAAGGGGAGGCTCCCCAAGAAGACCGCTCGGGCTCAGTCTCGAACCGGCGACCTTCGGCGCTCCGAAGACCCCAAGGCCTATTGCCCAAGGACTCTACCTCTGAGCCACCCGTGCCCACATGGTCTTTGGGGAGCTATTGCATCCTTTGTATTTCGTTCAATCTAGTTCTTCACAGGTCAAAACTAAAGGGGAGGCTCCCCAAGAAGACCGCCCGGGCCCGGTCTCGAACCGGCGACCTTCGGCGCGCCGAAGACCCCAAGGCCAATTGCCCAAGGACTCTACCTCTGAGCCACGCGTGCCCACATGGTCTTTGGGGGAGCTTTTGCATCCTTTGTATTTCGTTCAATCTAGTTCTTCACAGGCCAAAACTAAAGGGGAGGCTCCCCAAGAAGACCGCCCGGGCTCAGTCTCGAACCGGCGACCTTCGGCGCTCCGAAGACCCCAAGGCCTATTGCCCAAGGACTCTACCTCTGAGCCACCCGTGCCCACATGGTCTTTGGGGGAGCTTTTGCATCCTTTGTATTTCGTTCAATCTAGTTCTTCACAGGCCAAAACTAAAGGGGAGGCTCCCCAAGAAGGCCGCCCGGGCCCGGTCTCAAACCGGCGACCTTCGGCGCTCCGAAGACCCCAAGGCCAATTGCCCGAGGACTCTACCTCTGAGCCACCTGTGCCCACATGGTAGTTGGGGGAGCTTTTGCATCCTTTGTATTTCGTTCAATCTAGTTCCTCACATTCCAAAACTAAAGGGGAGGCTCCCCAAGAAGACCGCCCGGGCACGGTCTCGAACCGGCGACTTTCGGAGCTCCGAAGACCCCAAGGCCAATTGCCCGAGGACTCTACCTCTGAGCCACCCGTGCCCACATGGTGTTTGGGGGAGCTTTTGCATCCTTTGTATTTCGTTCAATCTAGTTCTTCACAGTCCAAAACTAAAGGGGAGGCTCCCCAAGAAGACCGCCCGTTACCGGTCTCGAACCGGCGACCTTCGGCGCTCCGAAGACCCCAAGGCCAATTGCCCGATGACTCTACCTCTGAGCCACCCGTGCCCACATAGTCTTTAAGGGAACTTTTGCATCCTTTGTATTTCGTTCAATCTAGTTCTTCACAGGCCAAAACTAAAGGGGAGGCTCCCCAAGAAGACCGCCCGGGCCCGGTCTCGAACCGACGACCTTCGGCATTCCGAAGACCCCAAGGCCAATTGCCCGAGGACTCTACCTCTGAGCCACCCGTGCCCACATGGTGTTTGGGGGAGCTTTTGCATCTTTTGTATTTCGTTCAATCTAGTTCTTCACAGGCCAAAACTAAAGGGGAGGCTCCCCAAGAAGACCGCCCGGGCCCGGTCTCGAACCGGCGACCTTCGGCGCGCCGAAGACCCCAAGGCCAATTGCCCAAGGACTCTACCTCTGAGCCACCCGTGCCCACATGGTCTTTGGGGGAGCTTTTGCATCCTTTGTATTTCGTTCAATCTAGTTCTTCACAGGCCAAAACTAAAGGGGGGGCTCCTCAAGAAAACCGCCCGGGCCGGGTCTCGAACCGGCGACCTTCGGCGCTCCTAAGACCACAAGGCCAATTGCCCGATGACTCTACCTCTGAGCCACCCGTGCCCACATAGTCTTTAAGGGAACTTTTGCATCCTTTGTATTTCGTTCAATCTAGTTCTTCACAGGCCAAAACTAAAGGGGAGGCTCCCCAAGAAAACCACCCGGGCCCGGTCTCGAACCGGCGACCTTCGGCGCTCCGAAGACCCCAAGGCCAATTGCCAGAGGACTCTACCTCTGAGCCATCCGTGCCCACATGGTCTTTGGGGGAGCTTTTGCATCCTTTGTATTTCGTTCAATCTAGTTCTTCACAGGCCAAAACTAAAGGGGGGGCTCCTCAAGAAAACCGGCCGGGCCGGGTCTCGAACCGGCGATCTTCGGCGCTCCGAAGACCCCAAGGCCAATTGCCCAAGGACTCTACCTCTGAGCCACCCGTGCCCACATGGTCTTTGGGGGAGCTTTTGCATCCTTTGTATTTCGTTCAATCTAGTTCTTCACAGGCCAAAACTAAAGGGGAGGCTCCCCAAGAAGACCGCCCGGGCTCAGTCTCGAACCGGCGACCTTCGGCGCTCCGAAGACCCCAAGGCCTATTGCCCGAGGACTCTACCTCTGAGCCACCCATGCCCACATGGTCTTTGGGGGAGCTTTTGCATCCTTTGCATTTCGTTCAATCTAGTTCTTCACAGGCCAAAACTAAAGGGGAGGCTCCCCAAGAAGACCGCCAGGGCCCGGTCTCGAACAGGCAACCTTCGGCGCTCCGAAGACCCCAAGGCCAATTGCCCGATGACTCTACCTCTGAGCCACCCGTGCCCACATAGTCTTTAAGGGAACTTTTGCATCCTTTGTATTTCGTTCAATCTAGTTCTTCACAGGCCAAAACTAAAGGGGAGGCTCCCCAAGAAAACCACCCGGGCCCGGTCTCGAACCGGCGACCTTCGGCGCTCCGAAGACCCCAAGGACAATTGCCAGAGGACTCTACCTCTGAGCCATCCGTGCCCACATGGTCTTTGGGGGAGCTTTTGCATCCTTTGTATTTCGTTCAATCTAGTTCTTCACAGGCCAAAACTAAAGGGGAGGCTCCCCAAGAAGACCGCCCGGGCTCAGTCTCGAACCGGCGACCTTCGGCGCTCCGAAGACCCCAAAGCCTATTGCCCAAGGACTCTACCTCTGAGCCACCCGTGCCCACATGGTCTTTGGGGAGCTATTGCATCCTTTGTATTTCGTTCAATCTAGTTCTTCACAGGTCAAAACTAAAGGGGAGGCTCCCCAAGAAGACCGCCCGGGCCCGGTCTCGAACCGGCGACCTTCGGCGCGCCGAAGACCCCAAGGCCAATTGCCCAAGGACTCTACCTCTGAGCCACCCGTGCCCACATGGTCTTTGGGGGAGCTTTTGCATCCTTTGTATTTCGTTCAATCTAGTTCTTCACAGGCCAAAACTAAAGGGGAGGCTCCCCAAGAAGACCGCCCGGGCTCAGTCTCGAACCGGCGACCTTCGGCGCTCCGAAGACCCCAAGGCCTATTGCCCAAGGACTCTACCTCTGAGCCACCCGTGCCCACATGGTCTTTGGGGGAGCTTTTGCATCCTTTGTATTTCGTTCAATCTAGTTCTTCACAGGCCAAAACTAAAGGGGAGGCTCCCCAAGAAGGCCGCCCGGGCCCGGTCTCGAACCGGCGACCTTCGGCGCTCCGAAGACCCCAAGGCCAATTGCCCGAGGACTCTACCTCTGAGCCACCTGTGCCCACATGGTAGTTGGGGGAGCTTTTGCATCCTTTGTATTTCGTTCAATCTAGTTCCTCACATTCCAAAACTAAAGGGGAGGCTCCCCAAGAAGACCGCCCGGGCACGGTCTCGAACCGGCGACTTTCGGAGCTCCGAAGACCCCAAGGCCAATTGCCCGAGGACTCTACCTCTGAGCCACCCGTGCCCACATGGTGTTTGGGGGAGCTTTTGCATCCTTTGTATTTCGTTCAATCTAGTTCTTCACAGTCCAAAACTAAAGGGGAGGCTCCCCAAGAAGACCGCCCGTTACCGGTCTCGAACCGGCGACCTTCGGCGCTCCGAAGACCCCAAGGCCAATTGCCCGATGACTCTACCTCTGAGCCACCCGTGCCCACATAGTCTTTAAGGGAACTTTTGCATCCTTTGTATTTCGTTCAATCTAGTTCTTCACAGGCCAAAACTAAAGGGGAGGCTCCCCAAGAAGACCGCCCGGGCCCGGTCTCGAACCGACGACCTTCGGCATTCCGAAGACCCCAAGGCCAATTGCCCGAGGACTCTACCTCTGAGCCACCCGTGCCCACATGGTGTTTGGGGGAGCTTTTGCATCTTTTGTATTTCGTTCAATCTAGTTCTTCACAGGCCAAAACTAAAGGGGAGGCTCCCCAAGAAGACCGCCCGGGCCCGGTCTCGAACCGGCGACCTTCGGCGCGCCGAAGACCCCAAGGCCAATTGCCCAAGGACTCTACCTCTGAGCCACCCGTGCCCACATGGTCTTTGGGGGAGCTTTTGCATCCTTTGTATTTCGTTCAATCTAGTTCTTCACAGGCCAAAACTAAAGGGGGGGCTCCTCAAGAAAACCGCCCGGGCCGGGTCTCGAACCGGCGACCTTCGGCGCTCCTAAGACCACAAGGCCAATTGCCCGATGACTCTACCTCTGAGCCACCCGTGCCCACATAGTCTTTAAGGGAACTTTTGCATCCTTTGTATTTCGTTCAATCTAGTTCTTCACAGGCCAAAACTAAAGGGGAGGCTCCCCAAGAAAACCACCCGGGCCCGGTCTCGAACCGGCGACCTTCGGCGCTCCGAAGACCCCAAGGCCAATTGCCAGAGGACTCTACCTCTGAGCCATCCGTGCCCACATGGTCTTTGGGGGAGCTTTTGCATCCTTTGTATTTCGTTCAATCTAGTTCTTCACAGGCCAAAACTAAAGGGGGGGCTCCTCAAGAAAACCGGCCGGGCCGGGTCTCGAACCGGCGATCTTCGGCGCTCCGAAGACCCCAAGGCCAATTGCCCAAGGACTCTACCTCTGAGCCACCCGTGCCCACATGGTCTTTGGGGGAGCTTTTGCATCCTTTGTATTTCGTTCAATCTAGTTCTTCACAGGCCAAAACTAAAGGGGAGGCTCCCCAAGAAGACCGCCCGGGCTCAGTCTCGAACCGGCGACCTTCGGCGCTCCGAAGACCCCAAGGCCTATTGCCCAAGGACTCTACCTCTGAGCCACCCGTGCCCACATGGTCTTTGGGGAGCTATTGCATCCTTTGTATTTCGTTCAATCTAGTTCTTCACAGGTCAAAACTAAAGGGGAGGCTCCCCAAGAAGACCGCCCGGGCCCGGTCTCGAACCGGCGACCTTCGGCGCGCCGAAGACCCCAAGGCCAATTGCCCAAGGACTCTACCTCTGAGCCACCCGTGCCCACATGGTCTTTGGGGGAGCTTTTGCATCCTTTGTATTTCGTTCAATCTAGTTCTTCACAGGCCAAAACTAAAGGGGAGGCTCCCCAAGAAGGCCGCCCGGGCCCGGTCTCGAACCGGCGACCTTCGGCGCTCCGAAGACCCCAAGGCCAATTGCCCGAGGACTCTACCTCTGAGCCACCTGTGCCCACATGGTAGTTGGGGGAGCTTTTGCATCCTTTGTATTTCGTTCAATCTAGTTCTTCACATTCCAAAACTAAAGGGGAGGCTCCCCAAGAAGACCGCCCAGGCCCGGTCTCGAACCGGCTACCTTCGGCGCTCCGAAGACCACAAGGCCAATTGCCCGAGGACTCTACCTCTAAGCCACCCATGGCCACATGGTCTTTGGGGGAGCTTTTGCATCCTTTGTATTTCGTTCAATCTAGTTCTTCACAGGCCAAAACTAAAGGGGGGGCTCCTCAAGAAAACCGCCCGGGCCGGGTCTCGAACCGGCGATCTTCGGCGCTCCGAAGACCCCAAGGCCAATTGCCCGAGGACTCTACCTCTGAGCCACCCGTGCCCACATGGTCTTTGGCGGAGCTTTTGCATCCTTTGTATTTCGTTCAATCTAGTTCTTCACAGGCCAAAACTAAAGGGGAGGCTCCCCAAGAAGACCGCCCGGGCCCGGTCTCGAACCGACGACCTTCGGCATTCCGAAGACCCCAAGGCCAATTGCCCGAGGACTCTACCTCTGAGCCACCCGTGCCCACATGGTGTTTGGGGGAGCTTTTGCATCTTTTGTATTTCGTTCAATCTAGTTCTTCACAGGCCAAAACTAAAGGGGAGGCTCCCCAAGAAGACCGCCCAGGCCCGGTCTCGAACCGGCTACCTTCGGCGCTCCGAAGACCACAAGGCCAATTGCCCGAGGACTCTACCTCTAAGCCACCCATGGCCACATGGTCTTTGGGGGAGCTTTTGCATTCTTTGTATTTCGTTCAATCTAGTTCTTCACAGGCCAAAACTAAAGGGGAGGCTCCCCAAGAAGACCGCCCGAGCCTGGACTCGAACCGGCGACCTTCGGCGCTCCGAAGACCCAAAGGCCAATTGCCCGAGGACTCTACCTCTGAGCCACCCGTGCCCACGTGGTTTTTGGGGGAGCTTTTGCATCCTTTGCATTTCGTTCAATCTAGTTCTTCACAGGCCAAAACTAAAGGGGAGGCTCCCCAAGAAGACCGCCCGGGCCCGGTCTCGAACAGGCAACCTTCGGCGCTCCGAAGACCCCAAGGCCAATTGCCCGATGACTCTACCTCTGAGCCACCCGTGCCCACATAGTCTTTAAGGGAACTTTTGCATCCTTTGTATTTCGTTCAATCTAGTTCTTCACAGGCCAAAACTAAAGGGGAGGCTCCCCAAGAAAACCACCCGGGCCCGGTCTCGAACCGGCGACCTTCGGCGCTCCGAAGACCCCAAGGCCAATTGCCAGAGGACTCTACCTCTGAGCCATCCGTGCCCACATGGTCTTTGGGGGAGCTTTTGCATCCTTTGTATTTCGTTCAATCTAGTTCTTCACAGGCCAAAACTAAAGGGGGGGCTCCTCACGAAAACCAGCTGGGCCGGGTCTCGAACCGGCGATCTTCGGCGCTCCGAAGACCCCAAGGCCAATTGCCCAAGGACTCTACCTCTGAGCCACCCATGCCCACATGGTCTTTGGGGGAGCTTTTGCATCCTTTGTATTTCGTTCAATCTAGTTCTTCACAGGCCAAAACTAAAGGGGAGGCTCCCCAAGAAGACCACCCGGGCTCAGTCTCGAACCGGCGACCTTCGGCGCTCCGAAGACCCCAAGGCCTATTGCCCAAGGACTCTACCTCTGAGCCACCCGTGCCCACATGGTCTTTGGGGAGCTATTGCATCCTTTGTATTTCGTTCAATCTAGTTCTTCACAGGCCAAAACTAAAGGGGAGGCTCCCCAAGAAGACTTCCCGGGCCCGGTCTCGAACCGACGACCTTCGGCGCTCCGAAGACCCCAAGGCCAATTGCCCGAGGACTCTACCTCTGAGCCACCCGTGCCCACACGGTCTTTGGGGGAGCTTTTGCATCCTTTGCATTTCGTTCAATCTAGTTCTTCACAGGCCAAAACTAAAGGGGAGGCTCCCCAAGAAGACTGCCTGGACCCGGGCTCGAACCGGCGACCTTCGGCGCTCCTAAGACCCCAAGGCCAATTGCCCGAGGACTCTACCTCTGAGCCACCCGTGCCCACATGGTTTTTGGGGGAGCTTTTGCATCCTTTGTATTTCGTTCAATCTAGTTCTTCACAGGCCAAAACTAAAGGGGAGGCTCCCCAAGAAGACCGCCCTGGCTCGGTCTCGAACCGGCGACCTTCGGCGCTCCGAAGACCCCAAGGCCAATTGCCCGAGGACTCTACCTCTGAGCCACCCGTGCCCACATGGTCTTTGGGGGAGCTTTTGCATCCTTTGCATTTCGTTCAATCTAGTTCTTCACAGGCCAAAACTAAAGGGGAGGCTCCCCAAGAAGACCGCCCAGGCCCGGTCTCGAAACGGCGACCTTCTTCGCTCCCTAGACCCCAAGGCCAATTGCCCGAGGACTCTACCGCTGAGCCACCCGTGCCCACATGGTTTTTGGGGGAGCTTTTGCATCCTTTGTATTTTTTCAATCTAGTTCTTCACAGGCCAAAACTAAAGGGGAGGCTCCCCAAGAAGACTGCCTGGGCCCGGTCTCGAACCGGCGACCTTCGGCGCTCCGAAGACCCCAAGGCCAATTGCCCGAGGACTCTACCTCTGAGCCACCCGTGCCCACATGGTTTTTGGGGGAGCTTTTGCATCCTTTGTATTTTTTCAATCTAGTTCTTCACAGGCCAAAACTAAAGGGGAGGCTCCCCAAGAGCACCGCCCTGGCCCGGTCTCGAACCGGCGACCTTCGGCGCTCCGAAGACCCTACCTCTGAGCCACCCTTGCCCACATGGTCTTTGGGGGAGCTTTTGCATCCTTTGTATTTCGTTCAATCTAGTTCTTCACAGGCCAAAACTAAAGGGGAGGCTCCCCAAGAAGACCGCCTGGGCTCGGTCTCGAACCGGCGACCTTCGGCGCTCCGAAGACCCCAAGGCCAATTGCCCGAGGACTCTACCTCTGAGCCACCCGTGCCCACATGGTCTTTGGGGGAGCTTTTGCATCATTTGCATTTCGTTCAATCTAGTTCTTCACAGGCCAAAACTAAAGGGGAGGCTCCCCAAGAAGACCGCCCGGGCCCGGTCTCGAAACGGCGACCTTCGGCGCTCCGTAGACCCCAAGGCCAATTGCCCGAGGACTCTACCTCTGAGCCACCCGTGCCCACATGGTTCTTGGGGGAGCTTTTGCATCCTTTGTATTTCGTTCAATCTAGTTCTTCACAGGCCAAAACTAAAGGGGAGGCTACCCAAGAAGACCGCCCGGGTCCGGTCTCAAACCGGCGACCTTCGGCGCTCTGAAGACCCCAAGGCCAATTGCCCGAGGACTCTACCTCTGAGTCACCTGTGCCCACTTGGTAGTTGGGGGAGCTTTTGCATCCTTTGTATTTCGTTCAATCTAGTTCTTCACATTCCAAAACTAAAGTGGAGGCTCCCCAAGAAGACCGCCCGGGCACGGTCTCGAACCGGCGACCTTCGGCGCTCCGAAGACCCCAAGGCCAATTGCCCGAGGACTCTACCTCTGAGCCACCCGTGCCCTCATGGTCTTTGGGGGAGCTTTTGCATCCTTTGTATTTCGTTCAATCTAGTTATTCACAGGCCAAAACTAAAGGGGAGGCTCCCCAAGAAGACAGCCCGGGCCCGTTCTCGAACCGACAACCTTCGGCGCTCCGAAGACCCCAAGGCCAATTGCCCGAGGACTCTACCTCTGAGCCACCCGTGCCCACATGGTGTTTTGGGGAGCTTTTGCATCCTTTGTATTTCGTTCAATCTAGTTCTTCACAGGCCAAAACTAAAGGGGAGGCTCCCCAAGAAGACCGCACGGGCCCGGTCTCGAACCGGTGACCTTCGGCGCTCCGAAGACCCCAAAGCCAATTGCCCGAGGACACTACCTCTGAGCCACCCGTGCCCACATGGTCTTTGGGGGAGCTTTTGCATCCTTTGTATTTCGTTCAATCTAGTTCTTCACAGGCCAAAACTAAAGGGGAGGCTCCCCAAGAAGACCGCCCGGGCTCGGTCTCGAACCAGCGACCTTCGGCGCTCCGACGACCCCAAGGCCAATTGCCCGAGGACTCTACCTCTGAGCCACCCATGCCCACATGGTTTTTGGGGGAGCTTTTGCATCCTTTGCATTTCGTTCAATCTAGTTCTTCACAGGCCAAAACTAAAGGGGAGGCTCCCCAAGAAGACCGCCCGGGCCCGGTCTCGAACAGGCAACCTTCAGCGCTCCGAAGACCCCAAGGCCAATTGCCCGATGACTCTACCTCTGAGCCACCCGTGCCCACGTAGTCTTTAAGGGAACTTTTGCATCCTTTGTATTTCGTTCAATCTAGTTCTTCACAGGCCAAAACTAAAGGGGAGGCTCCCCAAGAAAACCACCGGGGCCCGGTCTCGAACCGGCGACCTTCGGCGCTCCGAAGACCCCAAGGCCAATTGCCCGAGGACTCTACCTCTGAGCCATCCGTGCCCACATGGTCTTTGGGGGAGCTTTTGCATCCTTTGTATTTCGTTCAATCTAGTTCTTCACAGGCCAAAACTAAAGGGGGGGCTCCTCAAGAAAACCGCCCGGGCCGGGTCTCGAACCAGCGATCTTCGGCGCTCCGAAGACCCCAAGGCCAATTGCCCAAGGACTCTACCTCTGAGCCACCCGTGCCCACATGGTCTTTGGGGGAGCTTTTGCATCCTTTGTATTTCGTTCAATCTAGTTCTTCACAGGCCAAAACTAAAGGGGAGGCTCCCCAAGATGACCGCCCGGGCTCGGTCTCGAACCGGCGACCTTCGGCGCTCCGAAGACCCCAAGGCCAATTGCCCGAGGACTCTACCTCTGAGCCACCCGTGCCCACATGGTCTTTGGGGGAGCTTTTGCATCCTTTGTATTTCGTTCAATCTAGTTCTTCACAGGCCAAAACTAAAGGGGAGGCTCCCCAAGAAGACCGCCTGGGCCCGGTCTCGAACCGGCAACCTTCGGCGCTCCGAAGACCCCAAGGCCAATTGCCCGAGGACTCTACCTCTGAGCCACCCGTGCCCACATGGTGTTTAGGGGAGCTTTTGCATCCTTTGTATTTCGTTCAATCTAGTTCTTCACAGGCCAAAACTAAAGGGGAGGCTCCCCAAGAAGACCGCCCGGTAACGGTCTCGAACCGGTGACCATCGGCACTCCGAAGACCCCAAGGCCAATTGCCCGAGGACTCTACCTCTGAGCCACCCGTGCCCACATGATGTTTAGGGGAGCTTTTGCATCCTTTGTATTTCGTTCAATCTAGTTCTTCACAGGCCAAAACTAAAGGGGAGGCTCCCCAAGAAGACCGCCCGGGCCCGGTCTCGAACAGGCAACCTTCAGCGCTCCGAAGACCCCAAGGCCAATTGCCCGAGGACAATACCTCTGAGCCACCCGTGTTCACATGGTCTTTGGGAGAGCTTTTGCATCCTTTGTATTTCGTTCAATCTAGTTCTTCACAGGCCAAAACTAAAGGGGAGGCTCCCCAAGAAGACCGTCCGGGCCCGGTCTCGAACCGGCGACCTTCGGCGCTCCGAAGACCCCAAGGTCAATTGCCCGAGGACTCTACCACTGAGCCACCCGTGCCCACATAGTCTTTAAGGGAACTTTTGCATCATTTGTATTTCGTTCAATCTAGTTCTTCACAGGCCAAAACTAAAGGGGAGGCTCCCCAAGAAAACCTCCCGGGCCCGGTCTCGAACCGGCGACCTTCGGCGTTTCGAAGGCCCCAAGGCCAATTGGCCGAGGACTCTACCTCTGAGCCATCCGTGCCCATATGGTCTTTGGGGGAGCTTTTGCATCCTTTGTATTTCGTTCAATCTAGTTTTTCACAGGCCAAAACTAAAGGGGGGGCTCCTCAAGAAAACCGCCCGGGCCGGGTCTCGAACCGGCGATCTTCGGCGCTCCGAAGACCCCAAGGCCAATTGCCCGAGGACTCTACCTCTGAGCCACCCGTGCCCACATGGTCTTTGGGAGAGCTTTTGCATCCTTTGTATTTCGTTCAATCTAGTTCTTCACAGGCCAAAACTAAAGGGGAGGCTCCCAAAGAAGACCGCCCGGTCCCGGTCTCGAACCGGCGACCTTCGGCGCTCCGAAGACCCCAAGGCCAATTGCCCAAGGACTCTACCTCTGAGCCACCCGTGCTCAAATGGTCTTTGGGGGAGCTTTTGCATCCTTTGCATTTTGTTCAATCTAGTTCTTCACAGGCCAAAACTAAAGGGGAGGCTCCCCAAGAAGACCGCCCGGGCCCGGTCTCGAACCGTTGACCTTCAGCGCTCCGAAGACCCCAAAGCCAATTGCCCGAGGACACTACCTCTGAGCCACCCGTGCCCACATGGTCTTTGGGGGAGCTTTTGCATCCTTTGTATTTCGTTCAATCTAGTTCTTCACAGGCCAAAACTAAAGGGGAGGCTCCCCAAGAAGACCGTCCGGGCCCGGTCTCGAACCGGCGACCTTCGGCGCTCCGTAGACCCCAAGGCCAATTGCCCGAGGACTCTACCTCTGAGCCACCCGTGCCCACATAGTCTTTAAGGGAACTTTTGCATCCTTTGTATTTCGTTCAATCTAGTTCTTCACAGGCCAAAACTAAATGGGAGGCTCCCCAAGAAAAACTCCCGGGCCCGGTCTCGAACCGGCGACTTTCGGCGCTTCGAAGACCCCAAAGCCAATTGGCCAAGGACTCTACCTCTGAGCCATCCGTGCCCACATGGTCTTTGGGGGAGCTTTTGCATCCTTTGTATTTCGTTCAATCTAGTTCTTCACAGGCCAAAACTAAAGGGGGGGCTCCTCAAGAAAACCGCCCGGGCCGGGTCTCGAACCGGCGATCTTCGGCGCTCCGAAGACCCCAAAGCCAATTGGCCGAGGACTCTACCTCTGAGCCATCCGTGCCCACATGGTCTTTGGGGGAGCTTTTGCATCCTTTGTATTTCGTTCAATCTAGTTCTTCACAGGCCAAAACTAAATGGGGGGCTCCTCAAGAAAACCGCCCGGGCCGGGTCTCGAACCGGCGATCTTCGGCGCTCCGAAGACCCCAAAGCCAATTGCCCGAGGACTCTACCTCTGAGCCACCCGTGCCCACATGGTCTTTGGGAGAGCTTTTGCATCCTTTGTATTTCATTCAATCTAGTTCTTCACAGGCCAAAACTAAAGGGGAGGGTCCCCAAGAAGACCGCCCGGCCCCGGTCTCGAACCGGTAACCTTCGGCGCTCCGAAGACCCCAAGGCCAATTACTCGAGGACTCTACCTCTGAGCCACCCGTGCCCACATGGTCTTTGGGGGAGCTTTTGCATCCTTTGTATTTCGTTCAATCTAGTTCTTCACAGGTCAAAACTAAAGGGGAGGCTCCCAAAGAAGACCACCCGGGCCCGGTCTCGAACCGGCGACCTTCGGCGCGCCGAAGACCCCAAGGCCAATTGCCCAAGGACTGTACCTCTGAGCCACCCGTGCCCACATGGTCTTTGGGGGAGCTTTTGCATCCTTTGCATTTTGTTCAATCTAGTTCTTCACAGGCCAAAACTAAAGGGGAGGCTCCCCAAGAAGACCGCCCGGGCCCGGTCTCGAACCGGTGACCTTCGGCGCTCCGAAGACCTCAAAGCCAATTGCCCGAGGACATTACCTCTGAGCCACCCGTGCCCACATGGTCTTTTGTGGAGCTTTTGCATCCTTTGTATTTCGTTCAATCTAGTTCTTCACAGGCCAAAACTAAAGGGGAGGCTCCCCAAGAAGACCGTCCGGGCCCGGTCTCGAACCGGCGACCTTCGGCGCTCCGAAGACCGCAAGGCCAATTGCCCGATGACTCTACCTCTGAGCCACCCGTGCGCACATAGTCTTTAAGGGAACTTTTGCAGCCTTTGTATTTCGTTCAATCTAGTTCTTCACAGGCCAAAACTAAAGGGGAGATTCCCCAAGAAAACCAGCCGGGCCCGGTCTCGAACCGGCGACCTTCGGCGCTCCGAAGACCCCAAGGCCAATTGCCCGAGGACTCTACCTCTGAGCCATCCGTGCCCACATGGTCTTTGGGGGAGCTTTTGCATCCTTTGTATTTCGTTCAATCTAGTTCTTCACAGGCCAAAACTAAAGGGGGGGCTCCTCAAGAAAACCTCCCGGGCCGGGTCTCGAACCGGCGATCTTCGGCGCTCCGAAGACCCCAAGGCCAATTGGCCGAGGACTCTACCTCTGAGCCACCCGTGCCCACATGGTCTTTGGGAGAGCTTTTGCATCCTTTGTATTTCGTTCAATCTAGTTCTTCACAAGCCAAAACTAAAGGGGAGGGTCCCCAAGAAGACCGCCCGACCACGGTCTCGAACCGGCGACCTTCGGCGCTCCGAAGACCCCAAGGCCAATTGCCCGAGGACTCTACCTCTGAGCCACCCGTGCTCACATGGACTTTGGGAGAGCTTTTGCATCCTTTGTATTTCGTTCAATCTAGTTCTTCACAGGCCAAAACTAAAGGGGAGGCTCCCCAAGATGACCGCCCGGGCCCGGTCTCGAACCGGCAACCTTCGGCGCTCCGAAGACCCCAAGGCCAATTGCCCGAGGACTCTACCTCTGAGCCACCCGTGCCCACATGGTGTTTAGGGGGGCTTTTGCATCCTTTGTATTTCGTTCAATCTAGTTCTTCACAGGCCAAAACTAAAGGGGAGGCTCCCCAAGAAGACCGCCCGGGCCTGGTCTCGAACCGGTGACCTTCGGCGCTCCGAAGACCCCAAAGCCAATTGCCCGAGGACACTACCTCTGAGCCACCCGTGCACACATGGTCTTTGGGGGAGCTTTTGCATCCTTTGTATTTCGTTAAATCTAGTTCTTCACAGGCCAAAACTAAAGGGGAGGCTCCCCAAGAAAACCGCCTGGGCTCGGTCTCGAACCGGCGACCTTCGGCGCTCCGAAGACCCCAAGGCCAATTGCCCGAGGACTCTACCTCTGAGCCACCCGTGCCCACATGGTCTTTTGGGGAGCTTTTGCATCCTTTGCATTTCGTTCAATCTAGTTCTTCACAGGCCAAAACTAAAGGGGAGGCTCCCCAAGAAGACCGCCCGGTCCCGGTCTCGAACAGGCAACCTTCAGCGCTCCGAAGACCCCAAGGCCAATTGCCCGAGGACACTACCTCTGAGCCACCCTTGTTCACATGGTCTTTGGGAGAGCTTTTGCATCCTTTGTATTTCGTTCAATCTAGTTCTTCACAGGCCAAAACTAAAGGGGAGGCTCCCCAAGAAGACCGTCCGGGCCCGGTCTCGAACCGGCGACCTTCGGCGCTCCGAAGACCCCAAGGCCAATTGCCCGAGGACTCTACCTCTGAGCCACCCGTGCCCACATAGTCTTTAAGGGAACTTTTGCATCCTTTGTATTTCGTTCAATCTAGTTCTTCACAGGCCAAAACTAAAGGGGAGGCTCCCCAAGATGACCGCCCGGGCCCGGTCTCGAACCGGCAACCTTCGGCGCTCCGAAGACCCCAAGGCCAATTGCCCGAGGACTCTACCTCTGAGCCACCCGTGCCCACATGGTGTTTATGGGAGCTTTTGCATCCTTTGTATTTCGTTCAATCTAGTTCTTCACAGGCCAAAACTAAAGGGGAGGCTCCCCAAGAAGACCGCCCGGGCCCGGTCTCGAACCGGTGACCTTCGGCGCTCCGAAGACCCCAAAGTCAATTGCCCGAGGACACTACCTCTGAGCCACCCGTGCCCACATCGTCTTTGGGGGAGCTTTTGCATCCTTTGTATTTCGTTAAATCTAGTTCTTCACAGGCCAAAACTAAAGGGGAGGCTCCCCAAGAAAACCGCCCGGGCTTGGTCTCGAACCGGCCACCTTCGGCGCTCCGAAGACCCCAAGGCCAATTGCCCGAGGACTCTACCTCTGAGCCACCCGTGCGCACATAGTCTTTAAGGGAACTTTTGCAGCCTTTGTATTTCGTTCAATCTAGTTCTTCACAGGCCAAAACTAAAGGGGAGATTCCCCAAGAAAACCAGCCGGGCCCGGTCTCAAACCGGCGACCATCGGCGCTCCGAAGACCCCAAGGCCAATTGCCCGAGGACTCTACCTCTGAGCCATCCGTGCCCACATGGTCTTTGGAGGAGCTTTTGCATCCTTTGTATTTCGTTCAATCTAGTTCTTCACTGGCCAAAACTAAAGGGGGGGCTCCTCAAGAAAACCTCCCGGGCCGGGTCTCGAACCGGCGATCTTCGGCGCTCCGAAGACCCCAAGGCCAATTGGCCGAGGACTCTACCTCTGAGCCACCCGTACCCACATGGTCTTTGGGAGAGCTTTTGCATCCTTTGTATTTCGTTCAATCTAGTTCTTCACAAGCCAAAACTAAAGGGGAGGGTCCCCAAGAAGACCGCCCGACCACGGTCTCGAACCGGCGACCTTCGGCGCTCCGAAGACCCCAAGGCCAATTGCCCGAGGACTCTACCTCTGAGCCACCCGTGCTCACATGGACTTTGGGAGAGCTTTTGCATCCTTTGTATTTCGTTCAATCTAGTTCTTCACAGGCCAAAACTAAAGGGGAGGCTCCCCAAGATGACCGCCCGGGCCCGGTCTCGAACCGGCAACCTTCGGCGCTTCGAAGACCCCAAGGCCAATTGCCCGAGGACTCTACCTCTGAGCCACCCGTGCCCACATGGTGTTTAGGGGAGCTTTTGCATCCTTTGTATTTCGTTCAATCTAGTTCTTCACAGGCCAAAACTAAAGGGGAGGCTCCCCAAGAAGACCGCCCGGGCCCGGTCTCGAACCAGTGACCTTCGGCGCTCCGAAGACCCCAAAGCCAATTGCCCAGGGACACTACCTCTGAGCCACCCGTGCCCACATGGTCTTTGGGGGAGCTTTTGCATCCTTTGTATTTCGTTCAATCTAGTTCTTCACAGGCCAAAACTAAAGGGGGGGCTCCTCACGAAAACCGCCCGGGCCGGGTCTCGAACCGGCGATCTTCGGCGCTCCGAAGACCCCAAGGCCAATTGCCCGAGGACTCTACCTCTGAGCCACCCGTGCCCACATGGTCTTTGGGAGAGATTTTGCATCCTTTGTATTTCGTTCAATCTAGTTCTTCACAGGCCAAAACTAAAGGGGAGGGTCCCCAAGAAGACCGCCCGGCCCCGGTCTCGAACCGGCGATCTTCGGCGCTCCGAAGACCCCAAGGCCAATTGCCCGAGGACTCTACCTCTGAGCCACCCGTGCCCACATGGTCTTTGGGAGAGCTTTTGCATCCTTTGTATTTCGTTCAATCTAGTTCTTCACAGGCCAAAACTAAAGGGGAGGCTCCCCAAGAAGACCGCCCGGGCCCGGTCTCAAACCGGTGACCTTCGGCGCTCCGAAGACCCCAAAGCCAATTGCCCGAGGACACTACCTCTGAGCCACCCGTGCCCACATGGTCTTTGGTGGAGCTTTTGCATCCTTTGTATTTCGTTAAATCTAGTTCTTCACAGGCCAAAACTAAAGGGGAGGCTCCCCAAGAAAACCGCCCGGGCTCGGTCTCGAACCGGCGACCTTCGGCGCTCCGAAGACCCCAAGGCCAATTGCCCGCGGACTCTACCTCTGAGCCACCCGTGCCCACATGGTGTTTAGGGGAGCTTTTGCATCCTTTGTATTTCGTTCAATCTAGTTCTTCACAGGCCAAAACTAAAGGGGAGGCTCCCCAAGAAGACCGCCCGGGCCCGGTCTCGAACCGGTGACCTTCGGCGCTCCAAAGACCCCAAAGCCAATTGCCCGATGACTCTACCTCTGAGCCACCCGTGCGCACACAGTCTTTAAGGGAACTTTTGCAGCCTTTGTATTTCGTTCAATCTAGTTCTTCACAGGCCAAAACTAAAGGGGGGGCTCCCCAAGAAAACCATCCGGGCTCGTTCTCGAACCGGCGACCTTCGGCGCTCCGAAGACCCCAAGGCCAATTGCCCGAGGACTCTACCTCTGAGCCACCCGTGCCCACATGGTTTTTGGGGGAGCTTTTGCATCCTTTGTATTTCGTTCAATCTAGTTCTTCACAGGCCAAAACTAAAGGGGAGGCTCCCCAAGAAGACCGCCCGGCCCCGGTCTCGAACCGGCGATCTTCGGCGCTCCGAAGACCCCAAGGCCAATTGCCCGAGGACTCTACCTCTGAGCCACCCGTGCGCACATGGTCTTTGGGAGAGCTTTTGCATCCTTTGTATTTCGTTCAATCTAGTTCTTCACAAGCCAAAACTAAAGGGGAGGGTCCCCAAGAAGACCGCCCGACCACGGTCTCGAACCGGCGACCTTCGGCGCTCCGAAGACCCCAAGGCCAATTGCCCGAGGACTCTACCTCTGAGCCACCCGTGCTCACATGGACTTTGGGAGAGCTTTTGCATCCTTTGTATTTCGTTCAATCTAGTTCTTCACAGGCCAAAACTAAAGGGGAGGCTCCCCAAGATGACCGCCCGGGCCCGGTCTCGAACCGGCAACCTTCGGCGCTTCGAAGACCCCAAGGCCAATTGCCCGAGGACTCTACCTCTGAGCCACCCGTGCCCACATGGTGTTTAGGGGAGCTTTTGCATCCTTTGTATTTCGTTCAATCTAGTTCTTCACAGGCCAAAACTAAAGGGGAGGCTCCCCAAGAAGACCGCCCGGGCCCGGTCTCGAACCAGTGACCTTCGGCGCTCCGAAGACCCCAAAGCCAATTGCCCAGGGACACTACCTCTGAGCCACCCGTGCCCACATGGTCTTTGGGGGAGCTTTTGCATCCTTTGTATTTCGTTCAATCTAGTTCTTCACAGGCCAAAACTAAAGGGGGGGCTCCTCACGAAAACCGCCCGGGCCGGGTCTCGAACCGGCGATCTTCGGCGCTCCGAAGACCCCAAGGCCAATTGCCCGAGGACTCTACCTCTGAGCCACCCGTGCCCACATGGTCTTTGGGAGAGATTTTGCATCCTTTGTATTTCGTTCAATCTAGTTCTTCACAGGCCAAAACTAAAGGGGAGGGTCCCCAAGAAGACCGCCCGGCCCCGGTCTCGAACCGGCGATCTTCGGCGCTCCGAAGACCCCAAGGCCAATTGCCCGAGGACTCTACCTCTGAGCCACCCGTGCCCACATGGTCTTTGGGAGAGCTTTTGCATCCTTTGTATTTCGTTCAATCTAGTTCTTCACAGGCCAAAACTAAAGGGGAGGCTCCCCAAGAAGACCGCCCGGGCCCGGTCTCGAACCGGTGACCTTCGGCGCTCCGAAGACCCCAAAGCCAATTGCCCGAGGACACTACCTCTGAGCCACCCGTGCCCACATGGTCTTTGGTGGAGCTTTTGCATCCTTTGTATTTCGTTAAATCTAGTTCTTCACAGGCCAAAACTAAAGGGGAGGCTCCCCAAGAAAACCGCCCGGGCTCGGTCTCGAACCGGCGACCTTCGGCGCTCCGAAGACCCCAAGGCCAATTGCCCGCGGACTCTACCTCTGAGCCACCCGTGCCCACATGGTGTTTAGGGGAGCTTTTGCATCCTTTGTATTTCGTTCAATCTAGTTCTTCACAGGCCAAAACTAAAGGGGAGGCTCCCCAAGAAGACCGCCCGGGCCCGGTCTCGAACCGGTGACCTTCGGCGCTCCAAAGACCCCAAAGCCAATTGCCCGATGACTCTACCTCTGAGCCACCCGTGCGCACACAGTCTTTAAGGGAACTTTTGCAGCCTTTGTATTTCGTTCAATCTAGTTCTTCACAGGCCAAAACTAAAGGGGGGGCTCCCCAAGAAAACCATCCGGGCTCGTTCTCGAACCGGCGACCTTCGGCGCTCCGAAGACCCCAAGGCCAATTGCCCGAGGACTCTACCTCTGAGCCACCCGTGCCCACATGGTTTTTGGGGGAGCTTTTGCATCCTTTGTATTTCGTTCAATCTAGTTCTTCACAGGCCAAAACTAAAGGGCAGGCTCCCCAAGAAGACCGCCCGGGCCCTGTCTCGAACAGGCAACCTTCAGCGCTCCGAAGACCCCAAGGCCAATTGCCCGAGGACACTACCTCTGAGCCACCCTTGTTCACATAGTCTTTGGGAGAGCTTTTGCATCCTTTGTATTTCGTTCAATCTAGTTCTTCACAGGCCAAAACTAAAGGGGAGGCTCCCCAAGAAGACCGTCCGGGCCCGGTCTCGAACCGGCGACCTTCGGCGCTCCGAAGACCCCAAGGCCAATTGCCCGATGACTCTACCTCTGAGCCACCCGTGCGCACATAGTCTTTAAGGGAACTTTTGCAGTTTTTGTATTTCGTTCAATCTAGTTCTTCACAGGCCAAAACTAAAGGGGGGGCTCCTCAAGAAAACCGCCCGGGCCGGGTCTCGAACCGGCGATCTTCTGCGCTCCGAAGACCCCAAGGCCAATTGCCCGAGGACTCTACCTCTGAGCCACCCGTGCCCACATGGTCTTTGGGAGAGCTTTTGCATCCTTTGTATTTCGTTCAATCTAGTTCTTCACAGGCCAAAACTAAAGGGGAGGGTCCCCAAGAAGACCGCCCGGCCCCGGTCTCGAACCGGCGACCTTCGGCACTCCGAAGACCCCAAGGCCGATTGCCCGAGGACTCTACCTCTGAGCCACCCGTGCTCACATGGTCTTTGGGAGAGCTTTTGCATCCTTTGTATTTCGTTCAATCTAGTTCTTCACAGGCCAAAACTAAAGTGGAAGCTCCCCAAGAAGACCGTCCGGGCCCGGTCTCGAACCGGCGACCTTCGGCGCTCCGAAGACCCCAAGGCCAATTGCCCAAGGACTCTACCTCTGAGCCACCCGTGCCCACATGGTCTTTGGGGGAGCTTTTGCATCCTTTGTATTTCGTTCAATCTAGTTCTTCACAGGCCAAAACTAAAGGGGAGGCTCCCCAAGAATACCGTCCGGGCTCGGTCTCGAACCGGCGACCTTCGGCGCTCCGAAGACCCCAAGGCCAATTGCCCAAGGACTCTACCTCTGAGCCACCTGTGCCCACATGGTCTTTGGCGGAGCTTTTGCATCATTTGCATTTCGTTCAATCTAGTTCTTCACAGGCCAAAACTAAAGGGTAGGCTCCCCAAGAAGACCGCCCGGGCCCGGTCTCGAAACGGCGACCTTCGGTGCTCCGTAGACCCCAAGGCCAATTGCCCGAGGACTCTACCTCTGAGCCACCCGTGCCCACATGGTTTTTGGGGGAGCTTTTGCATCCTTTATATTTCGTTCAATCTAGTTCTTCACAGGCCAAAACTAAAGGGGGGGCTCCTCAAGAAAACCGCCCGGGCCGGGTCTCGAACCGGCGATCTTCGGCGCTCCGAAGACCCCAAGGCCAATTGCCCGAGGACTCTACCTCTGAGCCACGCGTGCCCACATGGTCTTTGGGAGAGCTTTTGCATCCTTTGTATTTCGTTCAATCTAGTTCTTCACAGGCCAAAACTAAAGGGGAGGGTCCCCAAGAAGACCGCCCGGCCCCGGTCTCGAACCGGCGACCTTCGGCTCTCCGAAGACCCCAAGGCCGATTGCCCGAGGACTCTACCTCTGAGCCACCCGTGCTCACATGGTCTTTGGGAGAGCTTTTGCATCCTTTGTATTTCGTTCAATCTAGTTCTTCACAGGCCAAAACTAAAGTGGAAGCTCCCCAAGAAGACCGTCTGGGCCCGGTCTCGAACCGGCGACCTTCGGCGCTCCCCAGAGACCCCAAGGCCAATTGCCCAAGGACTCTACCTCTGAGCCACCCGTGCCCACATGGTCTTTGTGGGAGCTTTTGCATCCTTTGTATTTCGTTCAATCTAGTTCTTCACAGGCCAAAACTAAAGGGGAGGCTCCCCAAGAATACCGTCCGGGCTCGGTCTCGAACCGGCGACCTTCGGCTCTCCGAAGACCCCAAGGCCAATTGCCCAAGGACTCTACCTCTGAGCCACCTGTGCCCACATGGTCTTTGGCGGAGCTTTTGCATCATTTGCATTTCGTTCAATCTAGTTCTTCACAGGCCAAAACTAAAGGGTAGGCTCCCCAAGAAGACCGCCCGGGCCCGGTCTCGAAACGGCGACCTTCGGTGCTCCGTAGACCCCAAGGCCAATTGCCCGAGGACTCTACCTCTGAGCCACCCGTGCCCACATGGTTTTTGGGGGAGCTTTTGCATCCTTTATATTTCGTTCAATCTAGTTCTTCACAGGCCAAAACTAAAGGGGGGGCTCCTCAAGAAAACCGCCCGGGCCGGGTCTCGAACCGGCGATCTTCGGCGCTCCGAAGACCCCAAGGCCAATTGCCCGAGGACTCTACCTCTGAGCCACTCGTGCCCACATGGTCTTTGGGAGAGCTTTTGCATCCTTTGTATTTCGTTCAATCTAGTTCTTCACAGGCCAAAACTAAAGGGGAGGGTCCCCAAGAAGACCGCCCGTCCCCGGTCTCGAACCGGCGACCTTCGGCTCTCCGAAGACCCCAAGGCCGATTGCCCGAGGACTCTACCTCTGAGCCACCCGTGCTCACATGGTCTTTGGGAGAGCTTTTGCATCCTTTGTATTTCGTTCAATCTAGTTCTTCACAGGCCAAAACTAAAGTGGAAGCTCCCCAAGAAGACCGTCCGGGCCCGGTCTCGAACCGGCGACCTTCGGCGCTCCGAAGACCCCAAGGCCAATTGCCCAAGGACTCTACCTCTGAGCCACCCGTGCCCACATGGTCTTTGGGGGAGCTTTTGCATCCTTTGTATTTCGTTCAATCGAGTTCTTCACAGGCCAAAACTAAAAGGGAGGCTGCCCAAGAAGACCGCCCGGGCCCGGTCTCGAACCGGCGACCTTCGGCGCTCCGAAGGCCCCAAGGCCAATTGCCCGAGGACTCCACCTCTGAGCCACCCGTGCCCACATGGTGTTTGGAGGAGCTTTTGCATCCTTTGTATTTCGTTCAATCTAGTTCTTCACAGGCCAAAACTAAAGGGGAGGCTCCCCAAGAAGACCGCCCGGGCCCGGTCTCGAACCGGCAACCTTCGGCGCTCCGAAGACCCCAAGGCCAATTGCCCGAGGACACTACCTCTGAGCCTTTTGGTCCGAAAATTTTTCGAAGTTTTTTTTGGTCCAAAATTTTTTTGGTCCGAAAATTTTTCGAAGTTTTTTTTGGTCCAAAATTTTTTTGGTCCAAAAATTTTTCGAAGTTTTTTTTGGTCCAAAATTTTTTTGGTTCGAAAATTTTTCGAAGTTTTTTTTGGGTGAAAATTTTTTTGGTCCGAAAATTTTTCGAAGTTTTTTTTGGTCCAAAATTTTTTTGGTCCGAAAATTTTTCGAAGTTTTTTTTGGTCCAAAATGTTTTTGGTCCGAAAATTTTTCGAAGTTTTTTTTGGTCCAAAATTTTTTTGGTCCGAAAATTTTTAGAAGTTTTTTTTGGTCCAAAATTTTTTTGGTCCGAAAATTTTTCAAAGTTTTTTTTGGTCCAAAATTTTTTTGGTCCGAAAATTTTTCGAAGTTTTTTTTGGTCCAAAATTTTTTTGGTCCGAAAATTTTTAGAAGTTTTTTTTGGTCCAAAATTTTTTTGGTCCGAAAATTTTTCGAAGTTTTTTTTGGTCCAAAATTTTTTTGGTCCGAAAATTTTTCGAAGTTTTTTTTGGTCCAAAATTTTTTTGGTCCCAAATTTTTCGAAGTTTTTTTTAGGTGAAAATTTTTTTGGTCCGAAAATTTTTCGAAGTTTTTTTTTAGGTGAAAATTTTTTTGGTCCGAAAATTTTTCGAAGTTTTTTTTGGTCCAAAATTTTTTTGGTCCGGAAATTTTTCGAAGTTTTTTTTGGTCCAAAATTTTTTTGGTCCGAAAATTTTTCGAAGTTTTTTTTGGGTGAAAATTTTTTTGGTCCAAAATTTTTTCGAAGTTTTTTTTGGGTGAAAATTTTTTTGGTCCGAAAATTTTTCGAAGTTTTTTTTGGTCCAAAATTTTTTTGGTCCGAAATTTTTTCGAAGTTTTTTTTGTGTGAAAATTTTTTTGGTCCGAAAATTATTCGAAGTTTTTTTTGGTCCAAAATTTTTTTGGTCCCAAAATTTTTCGAAGTTTTTTTTGGTCCAAAATTTTTTTGGTCCGAAAATTTTTCGAAGTTTTTTTTGGTCCAAAATTTTTTTGGTCTGAAAATTTTTCGAAGTTTTTTTTGGGTGAAAATTTTTTTGGTCCGAAAATTTTTCGAAGTTTTTTTTGGGTGAAAATTTTTTTGGTCCGAAAATTTTTCGAAGTTTTTTTTGGTCCAAAATTTTTTTGGTCCGAAAATTTTTCGAAGTTTTTTTTGGTCCAAAATTTTTTTGGTCCGAAAATTTTTCGAAGTTTTTTTTGGTCCAAAATTTTTTTGGTCCAAAATTTTTTCGAAGTTTTTTTTGGGTGAAAAATTTTTTTGGTCCGAAAATTTTTCGAAGTTTTTTTTGGTCCAAAATTTTTTTGGTCCGAAAATTTTTCGAAGTTTTTTTTGGTCCAAAATTTTTTTGGTCTGAAAATTTTTCGAAGTTTTTTTTGGGTGAAAATTTTTTTGGTCCGAAAATTTTTCTAAGTTTTTTTTGGGTGAAAATTTTTTTGGTCCGAAAATTTTTCGAAGTTTTTTTTGGTCCAAAATTTTTTTGGTCCGAAAATTTTTCGAAGTTTTTTTTTGGTCCAAAATTTTTTTGGTCCGAAAATCTTTCGAAGTTTTTTTTGGGTGAAAATTTTTTTGGTCCGAAATTTTTTCGAATTTTTTTTTGGGTGAAAATTTTTTTGGTCCGAAAATTATTCAAAGTTTTTTTTGGTCCAAAATTTTTTTGGTCCCAAAATTTTTCGAAGTTTTTTTTGGTCCAAAATTTTTTTGGTCCGAAAATTTTTCGAAGTTTTTTTTGGGTGAAAATTTTTTTGGTCCGAAAATTATTCGAAGTTTTTTTTGGTCCAAAATTTTTTTGGTCCCAAAATTTTTCGAAGTTTTTTTTGGTCCAAAATTTTTTTGGTCCGAAAATTTTTCGAAGTTTTTTTTGATCCAAAATTTTTTTGGTCCGAAAATTTTTCGAAGTTTTTTTTGGTCCAAAATTTTTTTGGTCCAAAAATTTTTCGAAGTTTTTTTGGTCCAAAATTTTTTTGGTTCGAAAATTTTTCGAAGTTTTTTTTGGGTGAAAATTTTTTTGGTCCGAAAATTTTTCGAAGTTTTTTTCGGTGAAAATTTTTTTGGTCCGAAAATTTTTCGAAGTTTTTTTTGGTCCAAAATTTTTTTGGTCAGAAAATTTTTCGAAGTTTTTTTTGGGTAAAAATTTTTTTGGTCTGAAAATTTTTCGAAGTTTTTTTTGGTCCAAAATTTTTTCGGTACCAAAATTTTTCGAAGTTTTTTTTGGTCCAAAATTTTTTGGTCCGAAAATTTTTCAAATTTTTTTTTTGGTCCAAAATTTTTTTGGTCTGAAAATTTTTCGAAGTTTTTTTTGGGTGAAAATGTTTTTGGTCCGAAAATTTTTCGAAGTTTTTTTTGGGTGAAAATTTTTTTGGTCCGAAAATTTTTCGAAGTTTTTTTTGGTCCAAAATTTTTTTGGTCCGAAAATTTTTCGAAGTTTTTTTTGGTCCAAAATTTTTTTGGTCCGAAAATTTTTCGAAGTTTTTTTTGGTCCAAAATTTTTTTGGTCCAAAATTTTTTCGAAGTTTTTTTTGGGTGAAAAATTTTTTTGGTCCGAAAATTTTTCGAAGTTTTTTTTGGTCCAAAATTTTTTTGGTCCGAAAATTTTTCGAAGTTTTTTTTGGTCCAAAATTTTTTTGGTCTGAAAATTTTTCGAAGTTTTTTTTGGGTGAAAATTTTTTTGGTCCGAAAATTTTTCTAAGTTTTTTTTGGGTGAAAATTTTTTTGGTCCGAAAATTTTTCGAAGTTTTTTTTGGTCCAAAATTTTTTTGGTCCGAAAATTTTTCGAAGTTTTTTTTTGGTCCAAAATTTTTTTGGTCCGAAAATCTTTCGAAGTTTTTTTTGGGTGAAAATTTTTTTGGTCCGAAATTTTTTCGAATTTTTTTTTGGGTGAAAATTTTTTTGGTCCGAAAATTATTCAAAGTTTTTTTTGGTCCAAAATTTTTTTGGTCCCAAAATTTTTCGAAGTTTTTTTTGGTCCAAAATTTTTTTGGTCCGAAAATTTTTCGAAGTTTTTTTTGGGTGAAAATTTTTTTGGTCCGAAAATTATTCGAAGTTTTTTTTGGTCCAAAATTTTTTTGGTCCCAAAATTTTTCGAAGTTTTTTTTGGTCCAAAATTTTTTTGGTCCGAAAATTTTTCGAAGTTTTTTTTGATCCAAAATTTTTTTGGTCCGAAAATTTTTCGAAGTTTTTTTTGGTCCAAAATTTTTTTGGTCCAAAAATTTTTCGAAGTTTTTTTGGTCCAAAATTTTTTTGGTTCGAAAATTTTTCGAAGTTTTTTTTGGGTGAAAATTTTTTTGGTCCGAAAATTTTTCGAAGTTTTTTTCGGTGAAAATTTTTTTGGTCCGAAAATTTTTCGAAGTTTTTTTTGGTCCAAAATTTTTTTGGTCAGAAAATTTTTCGAAGTTTTTTTTGGGTAAAAATTTTTTTGGTCTGAAAATTTTTCGAAGTTTTTTTTGGTCCAAAATTTTTTCGGTACCAAAATTTTTCGAAGTTTTTTTTGGTCCAAAATTTTTTGGTCCGAAAATTTTTCAAATTTTTTTTTTGGTCCAAAATTTTTTTGGTCTGAAAATTTTTCGAAGTTTTTTTTGGGTGAAAATGTTTTTGGTCCGAAAATTTTTCGAAGTTTTTTTTGGGTGAAAATTTTTTTGGTCCGAAAATTTTTCGAAGTTTTTTTTGGTCCAAAATTTTTTTGGTCCGAAAATTTTTCGAAGTTTTTTTTGGTCCAAAATTTTTTTGGTCCGAAAATTTTTCGAAGTTTTTTTTGGTCCAAAATTTTTTTGGTCCGAAAATTTTTCGAAGTTTTTTTTGGTCCAAAATTTTTTTGGTCCGAAAATTTTTCGAAGTTTTTTTTGGTCCAAAATTTTTTTGGTCCGAAATTTTTTCGAAGTTTTTTTTGGGTGAAAAATTTTTTTGGTCCGAAAATTTTTCGAAGTTTTTTTTGGTCCAAAATTTTTTTGGTCCGAAAATTTTTCGAAGTTTTTTTTGGTCCAAAATTTTTTTGGTCTGAAAATTTTTCGAAGTTTTTTTTGGGTGAAAATTTTTTTGGTCCGAAAATTTTTCGAAGTTTTTTTTGGGTGAAAATTTTTTTGGATGAAAATTTTTCGAAGTTTTTTTTGGTCCAAAATTTTTTTGGTCCGAAAATTTTTCGAAGTTTTTTTTTGGTCCAAAATTTTTTTGGTCCGAAAATCTTTCGAAGTTTTTTTTGGGTGAAAATTTTTTTGGTCCGAAATTTTTTCGAAGTTTTTTTTGGGTGAAAATTTTTTTGGTCCGAAAATTATTCAAAGTTTTTTTTGGTCCAAAATTTTTTTGGTCCGAAAATTTTTCGAAGTTTTTTTTGGGTGAAAATTTTTTTGGTCCGAAAATTATTCGAAGTTTTTTTTGGTCCAAAATTTTTTTGGTCCGAAAATTTTTCGAAGTTTTTTTTGATCCAAAATTTTTTTGGTCCGAAAATTTTTCGAAGTTTTTTTTGGTCCAAAATTTTTTTGGTCCCAAATTTTTCGAAGTTTTTTTTTTAGGTGAAAAATTTTTTGGTCCGAAAATTTTTCGAAGTTTTTTTTTAGGTGAAAATTTTTTTGGTCCGAAAATTTTTCGAAGTTTTTTTTGGTCCAAAATTTTTTTGGTCCGGAAATTTTTCGAAGTTTTTTTTGGGTGAAAATTTTTTTGGTGCGATAATTTTTCGAAGTTTTTTTTGGTCCAAAATTTTTTTGGTCCGAAAATTTTTCAAATTTTTTTTTTGGTCCAAAATTTTTTTGGTCTGAAAATTTTTCGAAGTTTTTTTTGGGTGAAAATGTTTTTGGTCCGAAAATTTTTCGAAGTTTTTTTTGGGTGAAAATTTTTTTGGTCCGAAAATTTTTCGAAGTTTTTTTTGGTCCAAAATTTTTTTGGTCCGAAAATTTTTCGAAGTTTTTTTTGGTCCAAAATTTTTTTGGTCCAAAATTTTTTTGGTCCGAAAATTTTTCGAAGTTTTTTTTGGTCCAAAATTTTTTTGGTCCGAAAATTTTTCGAAGTTTTTTTTGGGTGAAAATTTTTTTGGTCCGAAAATTTTTCGAAGTTTTTTTTGGTCCAAAATTTTTTTGGTCAGAAAATTTTTCGAAGTTTTTTTTGGGTAAAAATTTTTTTGGTCTGAAAATTTTTCGAAGTTTTTTTTGGTCCAAAATTTTTTCGGTACCAAAATTTTTCGAAGTTTTTTTTGGTCCAAAATTTTTTGGTCCGAAAATTTTTCAAATTTTTTTTTTGGTCCAAAATTTTTTTGGTCTGAAAATTTTTCGAAGTTTTTTTTGGGTGAAAATGTTTTTGGTCCGAAAATTTTTCGAAGTTTTTTTTGGGTGAAAATTTTTTTGGTCCGAAAATTTTTCGAAGTTTTTTTTGGTCCAAAATTTTTTTGGTCCGAAAATTTTTCGAAGTTTTTTTTGGTCCAAAATTTTTTTGGTCCGAAAATTTTTCGAAGTTTTTTTTGGTCCAAAATTTTTTTGGTCCGAAAATTTTTCGAAGTTTTTTTTGGTCCAAAATTTTTTTGGTCCGAAAATTTTTCGAAGTTTTTTTTGGTCCAAAATTTTTTTGGTCCGAAATTTTTTCGAAGTTTTTTTTGGGTGAAAAATTTTTTTGGTCCGAAAATTTTTCGAAGTTTTTTTTGGTCCAAAATTTTTTTGGTCCGAAAATTTTTCGAAGTTTTTTTTGGTCCAAAATTTTTTTGGTCTGAAAATTTTTCGAAGTTTTTTTTGGGTGAAAATTTTTTTGGTCCGAAAATTTTTCGAAGTTTTTTTTGGGTGAAAATTTTTTTGGATGAAAATTTTTCGAAGTTTTTTTTGGTCCAAAATTTTTTTGGTTCGAAAATTTTTCGAAGTTTTTTTTTGGTCCAAAATTTTTTTGGTCCGAAAATCTTTCGAAGTTTTTTTTGGGTGAAAATTTTTTTGGTCCGAAATTTTTTCGAAGTTTTTTTTTGGGTGAAAATTTTTTTGGTCCGAAAATTATTCAAAGTTTTTTTTGGTCCAAAATTTTTTTGGTCCGAAAATTTTTCGAAGTTTTTTTTGGGTGAAAATTTTTTTGGTCCGAAAATTATTCGAAGTTTTTTTTGGTCCAAAATTTTTTTGGTCCGAAAATTTTTCGAAGTTTTTTTTGATCCAAAATTTTTTTGGTCCGAAAATTTTTCGAAGTTTTTTTTGGTCCAAAATTTTTTTGGTCCCAAATTTTTCGAAGTTTTTTTTTAGGTGAAAAATTTTTTGGTCCGAAAATTTTTCGAAGTTTTTTTTTAGGTGAAAATTTTTTTGGTCCGAAAATTTTTCGAAGTTTTTTTTGGTCCAAAATTTTTTTGGTCCGGAAATTTTTCGAAGTTTTTTTTGGGTGAAAATTTTTTTGGTGCGATAATTTTTCGAAGTTTTTTTTGGTCCAAAATTTTTTTGGTCCGAAAATTTTTCGAAGTTTTTTTTGGTCCAAAATTTTTTTGGTCAGAAAATTTTTCGAAGTTTTTTTTGGGTAAAAATTTTTTTGGTCTGAAAATTTTTCGAAGTTTTTTTTGGTCCAAAATTTTTTCGGTACCAAAATTTTTCGAAGTTTTTTTTGGTCCAAAATTTTTTGGTCCGAAAATTTTTCAAATTTTTTTTTTGGTCCAAAATTTTTTTGGTCTGAAAATTTTTCGAAGTTTTTTTTGGGTGAAAATGTTTTTGGTCCGAAAATTTTTCGAAGTTTTTTTTGGGTGAAAATTTTTTTAGTCCGAAAATTTTTCGAAGTTTTTTTTGGTCCAAAATTTTTTTGGTCCGAAAATTTTTCGAAGTTTTTTTTGGTCCAAAATTTTTTTGGTCCAAAATTTTTTTGGTCCGAAAATTTTTCGAAGTTTTTTTTGGTCCAAAATTTTTTTGGTCCGAAAATTTTTCGAAGTTTTTTTTGGTCCAAAATTTTTTTGGTCCGAAAATTTTTCGAAGTTTTTTTTGGTCCAACATTTTTTTGGTCCAAAATTTTTTCGAAGTTTTTTTTGGGTGAAAAATTTTTTTGGTCCGAAAATTTTTCGAAGTTTTTTTTGGTCCAAAATTTTTTTGGTCCGAAAATTTTTCGAAGTTTTTTTTGGTCCAAAATTTTTTTGGTCTGAAAATTTTTCGAAGTTTTTTTTGGGTGAAAATTTTTTTGGTCCGAAAATTTTTCGAAGTTTTTTTTGGGTGAAAATTTTTTTGGTCCGAAAATTTTTCGAAGTTTTTTTTGGTCCAAAATTGTTTTGGTCCAAAAAATTTTTCGAAGTTTTTTTTTGGTCCAAAATTTTTTTGGTCCGAAAATCTTTCGAAGTTTTTTTTGGGTGAAAATTTTTTTGGTCCGAAATTTTTTCGAAGTTTTTTTTGGGTGAAAATTTTTTTGGTCCGAAAATTATTCAAAGTTTTTTTTGGTCCAAAATTTTTTTGGTCCGAAAATTTTTCGAAGTTTTTTTTGGGTGAAAATTTTTTTGGTCCGAAAATTATTCGAAGTTTTTTTTGGTCCAAAATTTTTTTGGTCCCAAAATTTTTCGAAGTTTTTTTTGGTCCAAAATTTTTTTGGTCCGAAAATTTTTCGAAGTTTTTTTTGGTCCAAAATTTTTTTGGTCTGAAAATTTTTCGAAGTTTTTTTTGGGTGAAAATTTTTTTGGTCCGAAAATTTTTCGAAGTTTTTTTTGGGTGAAAAGTTTTTTTGGTCCGAAAATTTTTCGAAGTTTTTTTTGGTCCAAAATTTTTTTGGTCCGAAAATTTTTCGAAGTTTTTTTTTGGTCCAAAATTTTTTTGGTCCGAAAATCTTTCGAAGTTTTTTTTGGGTGAAAATTTTTTTGGTCCGAAATTTTTTCGAAGTTTTTTTTGGGTGAAAATTTTTTTGGTCCGAAAATTATTCAAAGTTTTTTTTGGTCCAAAATTTTTTTGGTCCGAAAATTTTTCGAAGTTTTTTTTGGGTGAAAATTTTTTTGGTCCGAAAATTATTCGAAGTTTTTTTTGGTCCAAAATTTTTTTGGTCCCAAAATTTTTCGAAGTTTTTTTTGGTCCAAAATTTTTTTGGTCCGAAAATTTTTCGAAGTTTTTTTTGATCCAAAATTTTTTTGGTCCGAAAATTTTTCGAAGTTTTTTTTGGTCCAAAATTTTTTTGGTCCAAAATTTTTTCGAAGTTTTTTGTGGGTGAAAATTTTTTTGGTCCGAAAATTTTTCGAAGTTTTTTTTGGTCCAAAATTTTTTTGGTCCGAAAATTTTTCGAAGTTTTTTTTGGGTGAAAATTTTTTTGGTCCAAAATTTTTCGAAGTTTTTTTTGGGTGAAAATTTTTTTGGTCCGAAAATTTTTCGAAGTTTTTTTTGGTCCAAAATTTTTTGGTCCAAAAATTTTTCGAAGTTTTTTTGGTCCAAAATTTTTTTGGTCCGAAAATTTTTCGAAGTTTTTTTTGGTCCAAAATTTTTTTGGTCCAAAATTTTTTTGGTCCGAAAATTTTTCGAAGTTTTTTTTGGTCCAAAATTTTTTTGGTCCGAAAATTTTTCGAAGTTTTTTTTGGTCCAAAATTTTTTTGGTCCGAAAATTTTTCGAAGTTTTTTTTGGTCCAACATTTTTTTGGTCCAAAATTTTTTCGAAGTTTTTTTTGGGTGAAAAATTTTTTTGGTCCGAAAATTTTTCGAAGTTTTTTTTGGTCCAAAATTTTTTTGGTCCGAAAATTTTTCGAAGTTTTTTTTGGTCCAAAATTTTTTTGGTCTGAAAATTTTTCGAAGTTTTTTTTGGGTGAAAATTTTTTTGGTCCGAAAATTTTTCGAAGTTTTTTTTGGGTGAAAATTTTTTTGGTCCGAAAATTTTTCGAAGTTTTTTTTGGTCCAAAATTGTTTTGGTCCGAAAATTTTTCGAAGTTTTTTTTTGGTCCAAAATTTTTTTGGTCCGAAAATCTTTCGAAGTTTTTTTTGGGTGAAAATTTTTTTGGTCCGAAATTTTTTCGAAGTTTTTTTTGGGTGAAAATTTTTTTGGTCCGAAAATTATTCAAAGTTTTTTTTGGTCCAAAATTTTTTTGGTCCGAAAATTTTTCGAAGTTTTTTTTGGGTGAAAATTTTTTTGGTCCGAAAATTATTCGAAGTTTTTTTTGGTCCAAAATTTTTTTGGTCCCAAAATTTTTCGAAGTTTTTTTTGGTCCAAAATTTTTTTGGTCCGAAAATTTTTCGAAGTTTTTTTTGGTCCAAAATTTTTTTGGTCTGAAAATTTTTCGAAGTTTTTTTTGGGTGAAAATTTTTTTGGTCCGAAAATTTTTCGAAGTTTTTTTTGGGTGAAAAGTTTTTTTGGTCCGAAAATTTTTCGAAGTTTTTTTTGGTCCAAAATTTTTTTGGTCCGAAAATTTTTCGAAGTTTTTTTTTGGTCCAAAATTTTTTTGGTCCGAAAATCTTTCGAAGTTTTTTTTGGGTGAAAATTTTTTTGGTCCGAAATTTTTTCGAAGTTTTTTTTGGGTGAAAATTTTTTTGGTCCGAAAATTATTCAAAGTTTTTTTTGGTCCAAAATTTTTTTGGTCCGAAAATTTTTCGAAGTTTTTTTTGGGTGAAAATTTTTTTGGTCCGAAAATTATTCGAAGTTTTTTTTGGTCCAAAATTTTTTTGGTCCCAAAATTTTTCGAAGTTTTTTTTGGTCCAAAATTTTTTTGGTCCGAAAATTTTTCGAAGTTTTTTTTGATCCAAAATTTTTTTGGTCCGAAAATTTTTCGAAGTTTTTTTTGGTCCAAAATTTTTTTGGTCCAAAATTTTTTCGAAGTTTTTTGTGGGTGAAAATTTTTTTGGTCCGAAAATTTTTCGAAGTTTTTTTTGGTCCAAAATTTTTTTGGTCCGAAAATTTTTCGAAGTTTTTTTTGGGTGAAAATTTTTTTGGTCCAAAATTTTTCGAAGTTTTTTTTGGGTGAAAATTTTTTTGGTCCGAAAATTTTTCGAAGTTTTTTTTGGTCCAAAATTTTTTGGTCCAAAAATTTTTCGAAGTTTTTTTGGTCCAAAATTTTTTTGGTCCGAAAATTTTTCGAAGTTTTTTTTGGTCCAAAATTTTTTTGGTCCGAAAATTTTTCGAAGTTTTTTTTGGTCCAAAATTTTTTTGGTCCGAAATTTTTTCGAAGTTTTTTTTGGGTGAAAAATTTTTTTGGTCCGAAAATTTTTCGAAGTTTTTTTTGGTCCAAAATTTTTTTGGTCCGAAAATTTTTCGAAGTTTTTTTTGGTCCAAAATTTTTTTGGTCTGAAAATTTTTCGAAGTTTTTTTTGGGTGAAAATTTTTTTGGTCCGAAAATTTTTCGAAGTTTTTTTTGGGTGAAAATTTTTTTGGATGAAAATTTTTCGAAGTTTTTTTTGGTCCAAAATTTTTTTGGTCCGAAAATTTTTCGAAGTTTTTTTTTGGTCCAAAATTTTTTTGGTCCGAAAATCTTTCGAAGTTTTTTTTGGGTGAAAATTTTTTTGGTCCGAAATTTTTTCGAAGTTTTTTTTGGGTGAAAATTTTTTTGGTCCGAAAATTATTCAAAGTTTTTTTTGGTCCAAAATTTTTTTGGTCCGAAAATTTTTCGAAGTTTTTTTTGGGTGAAAATTTTTTTGGTCCGAAAATTATTCGAAGTTTTTTTTGGTCCAAAATTTTTTTGGTCCGAAAATTTTTCGAAGTTTTTTTTGATCCAAAATTTTTTTGGTCCGAAAATTTTTCGAAGTTTTTTTTGGTCCAAAATTTTTTTGGTCCCAAATTTTTCGAAGTTTTTTTTTAGGTGAAAAATTTTTTGGTCCGAAAATTTTTCGAAGTTTTTTTTTAGGTGAAAATTTTTTTGGTCCGAAAATTTTTCGAAGTTTTTTTTGGTCCAAAATTTTTTTGGTCCGGAAATTTTTCGAAGTTTTTTTTGGGTGAAAATTTTTTTGGTGCGATAATTTTTCGAAGTTTTTTTTGGTCCAAAATTTTTTTGGTCCGAAAATTTTTCGAAGTTTTTTTTGGTCCAAAATTTTTTTGGTCAGAAAATTTTTCGAAGTTTTTTTTGGGTAAAAATTTTTTTGGTCTGAAAATTTTTCGAAGTTTTTTTTGGTCCAAAATTTTTTCGGTACCAAAATTTTTCGAAGTTTTTTTTGGTCCAAAATTTTTTGGTCCGAAAATTTTTCAAATTTTTTTTTTGGTCCAAAATTTTTTTGGTCTGAAAATTTTTCGAAGTTTTTTTTGGGTGAAAATGTTTTTGGTCCGAAAATTTTTCGAAGTTTTTTTTGGGTGAAAATTTTTTTGGTCCGAAAATTTTTCGAAGTTTTTTTTGGTCCAAAATTTTTTTGGTCCGAAAATTTTTCGAAGTTTTTTTTGGTCCAAAATTTTTTTGGTCCAAAATTTTTTTGGTCCGAAAATTTTTCGAAGTTTTTTTTGGTCCAAAATTTTTTTGGTCCGAAAATTTTTCGAAGTTTTTTTTGGTCCAAAATTTTTTTGGTCCGAAAATTTTTCGAAGTTTTTTTTGGTCCAACATTTTTTTGGTCCAAAATTTTTTCGAAGTTTTTTTTGGGTGAAAAATTTTTTTGGTCCGAAAATTTTTCGAAGTTTTTTTTGGTCCAAAATTTTTTTGGTCCGAAAATTTTTCGAAGTTTTTTTTGGTCCAAAATTTTTTTGGTCTGAAAATTTTTCGAAGTTTTTTTTGGGTGAAAATTTTTTTGGTCCGAAAATTTTTCGAAGTTTTTTTTGGGTGAAAATTTTTTTGGTCCGAAAATTTTTCGAAGTTTTTTTTGGTCCAAAATTTTTTTGGTCCGAAAATTTTTCGAAGTTTTTTTTTGGTCCAAAATTTTTTTGGTCCGAAAATCTTTCGAAGTTTTTTTTGGGTGAAAATTTTTTTGGTCCGAAATTTTTTCGAAGTTTTTTTTGGGTGAAAATTTTTTTGGTCCGAAAATTATTCAAAGTTTTTTTTGGTCCAAAATTTTTTTGGTCCGAAAATTTTTCGAAGTTTTTTTTGGGTGAAAATTTTTTTGGTCCGAAAATTATTCGAAGTTTTTTTTGGTCCAAAATTTTTTTGGTCCCAAAATTTTTCGAAGTTTTTTTTGGTCCAAAATTTTTTTGGTCCGAAAATTTTTCGAAGTTTTTTTTGGTCCAAAATTTTTTTGGTCTGAAAATTTTTCGAAGTTTTTTTTGGGTGAAAATTTTTTTGGTCCGAAAATTTTTCGAAGTTTTTTTTGGGTGAAAAGTTTTTTTGGTCCGAAAATTTTTCGAAGTTTTTTTTGGTCCAAAATTTTTTTGGTCCGAAAATTTTTCGAAGTTTTTTTTTGGTCCAAAATTTTTTTGGTCCGAAAATCTTTCGAAGTTTTTTTTGGGTGAAAATTTTTTTGGTCCGAAATTTTTTCGAAGTTTTTTTTGGGTGAAAATTTTTTTGGTCCGAAAATTATTCAAAGTTTTTTTTGGTCCAAAATTTTTTTGGTCCGAAAATTTTTCGAAGTTTTTTTTGGGTGAAAATTTTTTTGGTCCGAAAATTATTCGAAGTTTTTTTTGGTCCAAAATTTTTTTGGTCCCAAAATTTTTCGAAGTTTTTTTTGGTCCAAAATTTTTTTGGTCCGAAAATTTTTCGAAGTTTTTTTTGATCCAAAATTTTTTTGGTCCGAAAATTTTTCGAAGTTTTTTTTGGTCCAAAATTTTTTTGGTCCAAAATTTTTTCGAAGTTTTTTGTGGGTGAAAATTTTTTTGGTCCGAAAATTTTTCGAAGTTTTTTTTGGTCCAAAATTTTTTTGGTCCGAAAATTTTTCGAAGTTTTTTTTGGGTGAAAATTTTTTTGGTCCAAAATTTTTCGAAGTTTTTTTTGGGTGAAAATTTTTTTGGTCCGAAAATTTTTCGAAGTTTTTTTTGGTCCAAAATTTTTTGGTCCAAAAATTTTTCGAAGTTTTTTTGGTCCAAAATTTTTTTGGTTCGAAAATTTTTCGAAGTTTTTTTTGGGTGAAAATTTTTTTGGTCCGAAAATTTTTCGAAGTTTTTTTTGGTCCAAAATTTTTTTGGTCCAAAAATTTTTCGAAGTTTTTTTGGTCCAAAATTTTTTTGGTTCGAAAATTTTTCGAAGTTTTTTTTGGGTGAAAATTTTTTTGGTCCGAAAATTTTTCGAAGTTTTTTTTGGTCCAAAATTTTTTTGGTCAGAAAATTTTTCGAAGTTTTTTTTGGGTAAAAATTTTTTTGGTCTGAAAATTTTTCGAAGTTTTTTTTGGTCCAAAATTTTTTCGGTACCAAAATTTTTCGAAGTTTTTTTTGGTCCAAAATTTTTTGGTCCGAAAATTTTTCAAATTTTTTTTTTGGTCCAAAATTTTTTTGGTCTGAAAATTTTTCGAAGTTTTTTTTGGGTGAAAATGTTTTTGGTCCGAAAATTTTTCGAAGTTTTTTTTGGGTGAAAATTTTTTTGGTCCGAAAATTTTTCGAAGTTTTTTTTGGTCCAAAATTTTTTTGGTCTGAAAATTTTTCGAAGTTTTTTTTGGTCCAAAATTTTTTTGGTCTGAAAATTTTTCGAAGTTTTTTTTGATCAAAAATTTTTTGGTCCGAAAATTTTTCGAAGTTTTTTTTGGTCCAAAATTTTTTTGGTCCGAAAATTTTTCGAAGTTTTTTTTGGTCCAAAATTTTTTTGGTCCAAAATTTTTTCAAAGTTTTTTTTGGGTGAAAATTTTTTTGGTCCGAAAATTTTTCGAAGTTTTTTTTGGTCCAAAATTTTTTTGGTCCGAAAATTTTTCGAAGTTTTTTTGGTCCAAAATTTTTTTGGTCTGAAATTTTTTCGAAGTTTTTTTTGGGTGAAAATTTTTTTGGTCCGAAAATTTTTCTAAGTTTTTTTTGGGTGAAAATTTTTTTGGTCCGAAAATTTTTCGAAGTTTTTTTTGGTCCAAAATTTTTTTGGTCCGAAAATTTTTCGAAGTTTTTTTTTGGTCCAAAATTTTTTTGGTCCGAAAATCTTTCGAAGTTTTTTTTGGGTGAAAATTTTTTTGGTCCGAAATTTTTTCGAAGTTTTTTTTGGGTGAAAATTTTTTTGGTCCGAAAATTATTCGAAGTTTTTTTTGGTCCAAAATTTTTTTGGTCCCAAAATTTTTCGAAGTTTTTTTTGGTCCAAAATTTTTTTGGTCCGAAAATTTTTCGAAGTTTTTTATGGTCCAAAATTTTTTTGGTCTGAAAATTTTTCGAAGTTTTTTTTGGGTGAAAATTTTTTTGGTCCGAAAATTTTTCGAAGTTTTTTTTGGGTGAAAATTTTTTTGGTCGGAAAATTTTTCGAAGTTTTTTTTGGTCCAAAATTTTTTTGGTCCGAAAATTTTTCGAAGTTTTTTTTTGGTCCAAAATTTTTTTGGTCCGAAAATTTTTCGAAGTTTTTTTTTGGTCCAAAATTTTTTTGGTCCGAAATTTTTTCGAAGTTTTTTTTGGGTGAAAATTTTTTTGGTCCGAAAATTATTCGAAGTTTTTTTTGGTCCAAAATTTTTTTGGTCCCAAAATTTTTCGAAGTTTTTTTTGGTCCAAAATTTTTTTGGTCTGAAAAATTTTCGAAACTTTTTTTGGTCCGAAAATTTTTCGAAGTTTTTTTTGGTCCAAAAATTTTTTGGTCCGAAAATTTTTCGAAGTTTTTTTTGGTCCAAAATTTTTTTGGTCCGAAAATCTTTCGAAGTTTTTTTTGGGTGAAAATTTTTTTGGTCCGAAATTTTTTCGAAGTTTTTTTTGGGTGAAAATTTTTTGGGTCCGAAAATTTTTCGAAGTTTTTTTTGGGTGAAAATTTTTTTGGTCCGAAAATTTTTCGAAGTTTTTTTTGGTCCAAAATTTTTTTGGTCAGAAAATTTTTAGAAGTTTTTTTTGGGTAAAAATTTTTTTGGTCTGAAAATTTTTCGAAGTTTTTTTTGGTCCAAAATTTTTTCGGTACCAAAATTTTTCGAAGTTTTTTTTGGTCCAAAATTTTTTGGTCCGAAAATTTTTCAAATTTTTTTTTTGGTCCAAAATTTTTTTGGTCTGAAAATTTTTCGAAGTTTTTTTTGGGTGAAAATGTTTTTGGTCCGAAAATTTTTCGAAGTTTTTTTTGGGTGAAAATTTTTTTGGTCCGAAAATTTTTCGAAGTTTTTTTTGGTCCAAAATTTTTTTGGTCCGAAAATTTTTCGAAGTTTTTTTGGTCCAAAATTTTTTTGGTCTGAAAATTTTTCGAAGTTTTTTTTGGTCCAAAATTTTTTTGGTCCAAAATTTTTTCAAAGTTTTTTTTGGGTGAAAATTTTTTTGGTCCGAAAATTTTTCGAAGTTTTTTTTGGTCCAAAATTTTTTTGGTCCGAAAATTTTTCGAAGTTTTTTTGGTCCAAAATTTTTTTGGTCTGAAAATTTTTCGAAGTTTTTTTTGGGTGAAAATTTTTTTGGTCCGAAAATTTTTCTAAGTTTTTTTTGGGTGAAAATTTTTTTGGTCCGAAAATTTTTCGAAGTTTTTTTTGGTCCAAAATTTTTTTGGTCCGAAAATTTTTCGAAGTTTTTTTTTGGTCCAAAATTTTTTTGGTCCGAAAATCTTTCGAAGTTTTTTTTGGGTGAAAATTTTTTTGGTCCGAAAATTTTTCGAAGTTTTTTTTGGTCCAAAATTTTTTTGGTCCGAAAATTTTTCGAAGTTTTTTTTGGGTGAAAATTTTTTTGGTCCAAAATTTTTCGAAGTTTTTTTTGGGTGAAAATTTTTTTGGTCCGAAAATTTTTCGAAGTTTTTTTTGGTCCAAAATTTTTTGGTCCAAAAATTTTTCGAAGTTTTTTTGGTCCAAAATTTTTTTGGTTCGAAAATTTTTCGAAGTTTTTTTTGGGTGAAAATTTTTTTGGTCCGAAAATTTTTCGAAGTTTTTTTTGGTCCAAAATTTTTTTGGTCCAAAAATTTTTCGAAGTTTTTTTGGTCCAAAATTTTTTTGGTGCGAAAATTTTTCGAAGTTTTTTTTGGGTGAAAATTTTTTTGGTCCGAAAATTTTTCGAAGTTTTTTTTGGTCCAAAATTTTTTTGGTCAGAAAATTTTTCGAAGTTTTTTTTGGGTAAAAATTTTTTTGGTCTGAAAATTTTTCGAAGTTTTTTTTGGTCCAAAATTTTTTCGGTACCAAAATTTTTCGAAGTTTTTTTTGGTCCAAAATTTTTTGGTCCGAAAATTTTTCAAATTTTTTTTTTGGTCCAAAATTTTTTTGGTCTGAAAATTTTTCGAAGTTTTTTTTGGGTGAAAATGTTTTTGGTCCGAAAATTTTTCGAAGTTTTTTTTGGGTGAAAATTTTTTTGGTCCGAAAATTTTTCGAAGTTTTTTTTGGTCCAAAATTTTTTTGGTCTGAAAATTTTTCGAAGTTTTTTTTGGTCCAAAATTTTTTTGGTCTGAAAATTTTTCGAAGTTTTTTTTGATCAAAAATTTTTTGGTCCGAAAATTTTTCGAAGTTTTTTTTGGTCCAAAATTTTTTTGGTCCGAAAATTTTTCGAAGTTTTTTTTGGTCCAAAATTTTTTTGGTCCAAAATTTTTTCAAAGTTTTTTTTGGGTGAAAATTTTTTTGGTCCGAAAATTTTTCGAAGTTTTTTTTGGTCCAAAATTTTTTTGGTCCGAAAATTTTTCGAAGTTTTTTTGGTCCAAAATTTTTTTGGTCTGAAATTTTTTCGAAGTTTTTTTTGGGTGAAAATTTTTTTGGTCCGAAAATTTTTCTAAGTTTTTTTTGGGTGAAAATTTTTTTGGTCCGAAAATTTTTCGAAGTTTTTTTTGGTTCAAAATTTTTTTGGTCCGAAAATTTTTCGAAGTTTTTTTTTGGTCCAAAATTTTTTTGGTCCGAAAATCTTTCGAAGTTTTTTTTGGGTGAAAATTTTTTTGGTCCGAAATTTTTTCGAAGTTTTTTTTGGGTGAAAATTTTTTTGGTCCGAAAATTATTCGAAGTTTTTTTTGGTCCAAAATTTTTTTGGTCCCAAAATTTTTCGAAGTTTTTTTTGGTCCAAAATTTTTTTGGTCCGAAAATTTTTCGAAGTTTTTTATGGTCCAAAATTTTTTTGGTCTGAAAATTTTTCGAAGTTTTTTTTGGGTGAAAATTTTTTTGGTCCGAAAATTTTTCGAAGTTTTTTTTGGGTGAAAATTTTTTTGGTCGGAAAATTTTTCGAAGTTTTTTTTGGTCCAAAATTTTTTTGGTCCGAAAATTTTTCGAAGTTTTTTTTTGGTCCAAAATTTTTTTGGTCCGAAAATTTTTCGAAGTTTTTTTTTGGTCCAAAATTTTTTTGGTCCGAAATTTTTTCGAAGTTTTTTTTGGGTGAAAATTTTTTTGGTCCGAAAATTATTCGAAGTTTTTTTTGGTCCAAAATTTTTTTGGTCCCAAAATTTTTCGAAGTTTTTTTTGGTCCAAAATTTTTTTCGTCTGAAAAATTTTCGAAACTTTTTTTGGTCCGAAAATTTTTCGAAGTTTTTTTTGGTCCAAAAATTTTTTGGTCCGAAAATTTTTCGAAGTTTTTTTTGGTCCAAAATTTTTTTGGTCCGAAAATCTTTCGAAGTTTTTTTTGGGTGAAAATTTTTTTGGTCCGAAATTTTTTCGAAGTTTTTTTTGGGTGAAAATTTTTTGGGTCCGAAAATTTTTCGAAGTTTTTTTTGGGTGAAAATTTTTTTGGTCCGAAAATTTTTCGAAGTTTTTTTTGGTCCAAAATTTTTTTGGTCAGAAAATTTTTAGAAGTTTTTTTTGGGTAAAAATTTTTTTGGTCTGAAAATTTTTCGAAGTTTTTTTTGGTCCAAAATTTTTTCGGTACCAAAATTTTTCGAAGTTTTTTTTGGTCCAAAATTTTTTGGTCCGAAAATTTTTCAAATTTTTTTTTTGGTCCAAAATTTTTTTGGTCTGAAAATTTTTCGAAGTTTTTTTTGGGTGAAAATGTTTTTGGTCCGAAAATTTTTCGAAGTTTTTTTTGGGTGAAAATTTTTTTGGTCCGAAAATTTTTCGAAGTTTTTTTTGGTCCAAAATTTTTTTGGTCCGAAAATTTTTCGAAGTTTTTTTTGGTCCAAAATTTTTTTGGTCTGAAAATTTTTCGAAGTTTTTTTTGGTCCAAAATTTTTTTGGTCCAAAATTTTTTCAAAGTTTTTTTTGGGTGAAAATTTTTTTGGTCCGAAAATTTTTCGAAGTTTTTTTTGGTCCAAAATTTTTTTGGTCCGAAAATTTTTTGAAGTTTTTTTGGTCCAAAATTTTTTTGGTCTGAAAATTTTTCGAAGTTTTTTTTGGGTGAAAATTTTTTTGGTCCGAAAATTTTTCTAAGTTTTTTTTGGGTGAAAATTTTTTTGGTCCGAAAATTTTTCGAAGTTTTTTTTGGTCCAAAATTTTTTTGGTCCGAAAATTTTTCGAAGTTTTTTTTTGGTCCAAAATTTTTTTGGTCCGAAAATCTTTCGAAGTTTTTTTTGGGTGAAAATTTTTTTGGTCCGAAAATTTTTCGAAGTTTTTTTTGGTCCAAAATTTTTTTGGTCCGAAAATTTTTCGAAGTTTTTTTTGGGTGAAAATTTTTTTGGTCCAAAATTTTTCGAAGTTTTTTTTGGGTGAAAATTTTTTTGGTCCGAAAATTTTTCGAAGTTTTTTTTGGTCCAAAATTTTTTGGTCCAAAAATTTTTCGAAGTTTTTTTGGTCCAAAATTTTTTTGGTTCGAAAATTTTTCGAAGTTTTTTTTGGGTGAAAATTTTTTTGGTCCGAAAATTTTTCGAAGTTTTTTTTGGTCCAAAATTTTTTTGGTCCAAAAATTTTTCGAAGTTTTTTTGGTCCAAAATTTTTTTGGTGCGAAAATTTTTCGAAGTTTTTTTTGGGTGAAAATTTTTTTGGTCCGAAAATTTTTCGAAGTTTTTTTTGGTCCAAAATTTTTTTGGTCAGAAAATTTTTCGAAGTTTTTTTTGGGTAAAAATTTTTTTGGTCTGAAAATTTTTCGAAGTTTTTTTTGGTCCAAAATTTTTTCGGTACCAAAATTTTTCGAAGTTTTTTTTGGTCCAAAATTTTTTGGTCCGAAAATTTTTCAAATTTTTTTTTTGGTCCAAAATTTTTTTGGTCTGAAAATTTTTCGAAGTTTTTTTTGGGTGAAAATGTTTTTGGTCCGAAAATTTTTCGAAGTTTTTTTTGGGTGAAAATGTTTTTGGTCCGAAAATTTTTCGAAGTTTTTTTTGGGTGAAAATTTTTTTGGTCCGAAAATTTTTCGAAGTTTTTTTTGGTCCAAAATTTTTTTGGTCTGAAAATTTTTCGAAGTTTTTTTTGGTCCAAAATTTTTTTGGTCTGAAAATTTTTCGAAGTTTTTTTTGATCAAAAATTTTTTGGTCCGAAAATTTTTCGAATTTTTTTGGTCCAAAATTTTTTTGGTCCGAAAATTTTTCGAAGTTTTTTTTGGTCCAAAATTTTTTTGGTCCAAAATTTTTTCAAAGTTTTTTTTGGGTGAAAATTTTTTTGGTCCGAAAATTTTTCGAAGTTTTTTTTGGTCCAAAATTTTTTTGGTCCGAAAATTTTTCGAAGTTTTTTTGGTCCAAAATTTTTTTGGTCTGAAATTTTTTCGAAGTTTTTTTTGGGTGAAAATTTTTTTGGTCCGAAAATTTTTCTAAGTTTTTTTTGGGTGAAAATTTTTTTGGTCCGAAAATTTTTCGAAGTTTTTTTTGGTCCAAAATTTTTTTGGTCCGAAAATTTTTCGAAGTTTTTTTTTGGTCCAAAATTTTTTTGGTCCGAAAATCTTTCGAAGTTTTTTTTGGGTGAAAATTTTTTTGGTCCGAAATTTTTTCGAAGTTTTTTTTGGGTGAAAATTTTTTTGGTCCGAAAATTATTCGAAGTTTTTTTTGGTCCAAAATTTTTTTGGTCCCAAAATTTTTCGAAGTTTTTTTTGGTCCAAAATTTTTTTGGTCCGAAAATTTTTCGAAGTTTTTTATGGTCCAAAATTTTTTTGGTCTGAAAATTTTTCTAAGTTTTTTTTGGGTGAAAATTTTTTTGGTCCGAAAATTTTTCTAAGTTTTTTTTGGGTGAAAATTTTTTTGGTCGGAAAATTTTTCGAAGTTTTTTTGGTCCAAAATTTTTTTGGTCCGAAAATTTTTCGAAGTTTTTTTTTGGTCCAAAATTTTTTTGGTCCGAAAATTTTTCGAAGTTTTTTTTTGGTCCAAAATTTTTTTGGTCCGAAATTTTTTCGAAGTTTTTTTTGGGTGAAAATTTTTTTGGTCCGAAAATTATTCGAAGTTTTTTTTGGTCCAAAATTTTTTTGGTCCCAAAATTTTTCGAAGTTTTTTTTGGTCCAAAATTTTTTTGGTCTGAAAAATTTTCGAAACTTTTTTTGGTCCGAAAATTTTTCGAAGTTTTTTTTGGTCCAAAAATTTTTTGGTCCGAAAATTTTTCGAAGTTTTTTTTGGTCCAAAATTTTTTTGGTCCGAAAATCTTTCGAAGTTTTTTTTGGGTGAAAATTTTTTTGGTCCGAAATTTTTTCGAAGTTTTTTTTGGGTGAAAATTTTTTGGGTCCGAAAATTTTTCGAAGTTTTTTTTGGGTGAAAATTTTTTTGGTCCGAAAATTTTTCGAAGTTTTTTTTGGTTCAAAATTTTTTTGGTCAGAAAATTTTTAGAAGTTTTTTTTGGGTAAAAATTTTTTTGGTCTGAAAATTTTTCGAAGTTTTTTTTGGTCCAAAATTTTTTCGGTACCAAAATTTTTCGAAGTTTTTTTTGGTCCAAAATTTTTTGGTCCGAAAATTTTTCAAATTTTTTTTTTGGTCCAAAATTTTTTTGGTCTGAAAATTTTTCGAAGTTTTTTTTGGGTGAAAATGTTTTTGGTCCGAAAATTTTTCGAAGTTTTTTTTGGGTGAAAATTTTTTTGGTCCGAAAATTTTTCGAAGTTTTTTTTGGTCCAAAATTTTTTTGGTCCGAAAATTTTTCGAAGTTTTTTTTGGTCCAAAATTTTTTTGGTCTGAAAATTTTTCGAAGTTTTTTTTGGTCCAAAATTTTTTTGGTCCAAAATTTTTTCAAAGTTTTTTTTGGGTGAAAATTTTTTTGGTCCGAAAATTTTTCGAAGTTTTTTTTGGTCCAAAATTTTTTTGGTCCGAAAATTTTTCGAAGTTTTTTTGGTCCAAAATTTTTTTGGTCTGAAAATTTTTCGAAGTTTTTTTTGGGTGAAAATTTTTTTGGTCCGAAAATTTTTCTAAGTTTTTTTTGGGTGAAAATTTTTTTGGTCCGAAAATTTTTCGAAGTTTTTTTTGGTCCAAAATTTTTTTGGTCCGAAAATTTTTCGAAGTTTTTTTTTGGTCCAAAATTTTTTTGGTCCGAAAATCTTTCGAAGTTTTTTTTGGGTGAAAATTTTTTTGGTCCGAAATTTTTTCGAAGTTTTTTTTGGGTGAAAATTTTTTTGGTCCGAAAATTATTCGAAGTTTTTTTTGGTCCAAAATTTTTTTGGTCCCAAAATTTTTCGAAGTTTTTTTTGGTCCAAAATTTTTTTGGTTCGAAAATTTTTCGAAGTTTTTTTTGGTCCAAAATTTTTTTGGTCTGAAAATTTTTCGAAGTTTTTTTTGGGTGAAAATTTTTTTGGTCCGAAAATTTTTCTAAGTTTTTTTTTGGGTGAAAATTTTTTTGGTCGGAAAATTTTTCGAAGTTTTTTTTGGTCCAAAATTTTTTTGGTCCGAAAATTTTTCGAAGTTTTTTTTGGGTGAAAATTTTTTTGGTCCGAAATTTTTTCGAAGTTTTTTTTGGGTGAAAATTTTTTTGGTCCGAAAATTATTCGAAGTTTTTTTTGGTCCAAAATTTTTTTGGTCCCAAAATTTTTCGAAGTTTTTTTTGGTCCAAAATTTTTTTGGTCTGAAAAATTTTCGAAACTTTTTTTGGTCCGAAAATTTTTCGAAGTTTTTTTTGGTCCAAAAATTTTTTGGTCCGAAAATTTTTCGAAGTTTTTTTTGGTCCAAAATTTTTTTGGTCCGAAAATTTTTCGAAGTTTTTTTTTGGTCCAAAATTTTTTTGGTCCGAAAATCTTTCGAAGTTTTTTTTGGGTGAAAATTTTTTTGGTCCGAAATTTTTTCGAAGTTTTTTTTGGGTGAAAATTTTTTTGGTCCGAAAATTATTCGAAGTTTTTTTTGGTCCAAAATTTTTTTGGTCCGAAAATTTTTCGAAGTTTTTTTTGGTCCAAAATTTTTTTGGTCTGAAAATTTTTCGAAGTTTTTTTTGGGTGAAAATTTTTTTGGTCCGAAAATTTTTCTAAGTTTTTTTTGGGTGAAAATTTTTTTGGTCGGAAAATTTTTCGAAGTTTTTTTTTGGTCCAAAATTTTTTTGGTCCGAAAATTTTTCGAAGTTTTTTTTGGTCCAAAATTTTTTTGGTCCGAAAATTTTTCGAAGTTTTTTTTGGGTGAAAATTTTTTTGGTCCGAAATTTTTTCGAAGTTTTTTTTGGGTGAAAATTTTTTTGGTCCGAAAATTATTCGAAGTTTTTTTTGGTCCAAAATTTTTTTGGTCCGAAAATTTTTCGAAGTTTTTTTTGGGTGAAAATTTTTTTGGTCCAAAATTTTTTCGAAGTTTTTTTTGGGTGAAAATTTTTTTGGTCCGAAAATTTTTCGAAGTTTTTTTTGGTCCAAAATTTTTTTGGTCCGAAATTTTTTCGAAGTTTTTTTTGGGTGAAAATTTTTTTGGTCCGAAAATTATTCGAAGTTTTTTTTGGTCCAAAATTTTTTTGGTCCCAAAATTTTTCGAAGTTTTTTTTGGTCCAAAATTTTTTTGTCCGAAAATTTTTCGAAGTTTTTTTTGGGTGAAAATTTTTTTGGTCCGAAATTTTTTCGAAGTTTTTTTTGGGTGAAAATTTTTTTGGTCCGAAAATTATTCGAAGTTTTTTTTGGTCCAAAATTTTTTTGGTCCCAAAATTTTTCGAAGTTTTTTTTGGTCCAAAATTTTTTTGGTCCGAAAATTTTTCGAAGTTTTTTTTGGTCCAAAATTTTTTTGGTCCGAAAATTTTTCGAAGTTTTTTTTGGTCCAAAATTTTTTTGGTCTGAAAATTTTTCGAAGTTTTTTTTGGGTGAAAATTTTTTTGGTCCGAAAATTTTTCTAAGTTTTTTTTGGGTGAAAATTTTTTTGGTCCGAAATTTTTTCGAAGTTTTTTTTGGGTGAAAATTTTTTTGGTCCGAAAACTTTTCGAAGTTTTTTTTGGTCCAAAATTGTTTTTGGTCCCAAAATTTTTCGAAGTTTTTTTTTGGTCCAAAATTTTTTTGGTCTGAAAATTTTTCGAAGTTTTTTTTTGGTCCAAAATTTTTTTGGTCCGAAAATCTTTCGAAGTTTTTTTTGGGTGAAAATTTTTTTGGTCCGAAATTTTTTCGAAGTTTTTTTTGGGTGAAAATTTTTTTGGTCCGAAAATTATTCGAAGTTTTTTTTGGTCCAAAATTTTTTTGGTCTGAAAATTTTTCGATGTTTTTTTTGGGTGAAAATTTTTTTGGTCCGAAAATTTTTCTAAGTTTTTTTTGGGTGAAAATTTTTTTGGTCGGAAAATTTTTCGAAGTTTTTTTTGGTCCAAAATTTTTTTGGTCCGAAAATTTTTCGAAGTTTTTTTTGGTCCAAAATTTTTTTGGTCCGAAAATTTTTCGAAGTTTTTTTTGGGTGAAAATTTTTTTGGTCCGAAATTTTTTCGAAGTTTTTTTTTGGTCCAAAATTTTTTTGGTCCGAAAATTTTTCGAAGTTTTTTTTTGGTCCAAAATTTTTTTGGTCCGAAAATCTTTCGAAGTTTTTTTTGGGTGAAAATTTTTTTGGTCCGAAATTTTTTCGAAGTTTTTTTTGGGTGAAAATTTTTTTGGTCCGAAAATTATTCGAAGTTTTTTTTGGTCCAAAATTTTTTTGGTCTGAAAATTTTTCGAAGTTTTTTTTGGGTGAAAATTTTTTTGGTCGGAAAATTTTTCGAAGTTTTTTTTGGTCCAAAATTTTTTTGGTCCGAAAATTTTTCGAAGTTTTTTTTGGTCCAAAATTTTTTTGGTCCGAAAATTTTTCGAAGTTTTTTTTGGGTGAAAATTTTTTTGGTCCGAAATTTTTTCGAAGTTTTTTTTGGGTGAAAATTTTTTTGGTCCGAAAATTATTCGAAGTTTTTTTTGGTCCAAAACTTTTTTGGTCCCAAAATTTTTCGAAGTTTTTTTTGGTCCAAAATTTTTTTGGTCCGAAAATTTTTCGAAGTTTTTTTTGGTCCAAAATTTTTTTGGTCCCAAATTTTTCGAAGTTTTTTTTAGGTGAAAATTTTTTTGGTCCGAAAATTTTTCGAAGTTTTTTTTTTAGGTGAAAATTTTTTTGGTCCGAAAATTTTTCGAAGTTTTTTTTGGTCCAAAATTTTTTTGGTCCGGAAATTTTTCGAAGTTTTTTTTGGTCCAAAATTTTTTTGGTCCGAAAATTTTTCGAAGTTTTTTTTGGGTGAAAATTTTTTTGGTCCAAAATTTTTTCGAAGTTTTTTTTGGGTGAAAATTTTTTTGGTCCGAAAATTTTTCGAAGTTTTTTTTGTGTGAAAATTTTTTTGGTCCGAAATTTTTTCGAAGTTTTTTTTGTGTGAAAATTTTTTTGGTCCGAAAATTATTCGAAGTTTTTTTTGGTCCAAAATTTTTTTGGTCCCAAAATTTTTCGAAGTTTTTTTTGGTCCAAAATTTTTTTGGTCCGAAAATTTTTCGAAGTTTTTTTTGGTCCAAAATTTTTTTGGTCTGAAAATTTTTCGAAGTTTTTTTTGGGTGAAAATTTTTTTGGTCCGAAAATTTTTCTAAGTTTTTTTTGGGTGAAAATTTTTTTGGTCCGAAAATTTTTCGAAGTTTTTTTTGGGTGAAAATTTTTTTGGTCCGAAAATTTTTCGAAGTTTTTTTTGGTCCAAAATTTTTTTGGTCCGAAAATTTTTCGAAGTTTTTTTTGGTCCAAAATTTTTTTGGTCCGAAAATTTATCGAAGTTTTTTTTGGTCCAAAATTTTTTTGGTCCGAAAATTTTTCGAAGTTTTTTTTGGTCCAAAATTTTTTTGGTCCAAATTTTTTTCGAAGTTTTTTTTGGGTGAAAAATTTTTTTGGTCCGAAAATTTTTCGAAGTTTTTTTTGGTCCAAAATTTTTTTGGTCCGAAAATTTTTCGAAGTTTTTTTTGGTCCAAAATTTTTTTGGTCTGAAAATTTTTCGAAGTTTTTTTTGGGTGAAAATTTTTTTGGTCCGAAAATTTTTCTAAGTTTTTTTTGGGTGAAAATTTTTTTGGTCCGAAAATTTTTCGAAGTTTTTTTTGGTCCAAAATTTTTTTGGTCCGAAAATTTTTCGAAGTTTTTTTTTGGTCCAAAATTTTTTTGGTCCGAAAATCTTTCGAAGTTTTTTTGGGTGAAAATTTTTTTGGTCCGAAATTTTTTCGAAGTTTTTTTTGGGTGAAAATTTTTTTGGTCCGAAAATTATTCAAAGTTTTTTTTGGTCCAAAATTTTTTTGGTCCCAAAATTTTTCGAAGTTTTTTTTGGTCCAAAATTTTTTTGGTCCGAAAATTTTTCGAAGTTTTTTTTGGGTGAAAATTTTTTTGGTCCGAAAATTATTCGAAGTTTTTTTTGGTCCAAAATTTTTTTGGTCCCAAAATTTTTCGAAGTTTTTTTTGGTCCAAAATTTTTTTGGTCCGAAAATTTTTCGAAGTTTTTTTTGGTCCAAAATTTTTTTGGTCCGAAAATTTTTCGAAGTTTTTTTTGGTCCAAAATTTTTTTGGTCCCAAATTTTTCGAAGTTTTTTTTTAGGTGAAAAATTTTTTGGTCCGAAAATTTTTCGAAGTTTTTTTTTAGGTGAAAATTTTTTTGGTCCGAAAATTTTTCGAAGTTTTTTTTGGTCCAAAATTTTTTTGGTCCGGAAATTTTTTCGAAGTTTTTTTTGGGTGAAAATTTTTTTGGTGCGAAAATTTTTCGAAGTTTTTTTTGGTCCAAAATTTTTTTGGTCCCAAAATTTTTCGAAGTTTTTTTTGGGTGAAAATTTTTTTGGTCCGAAAACTTTTCGAAGTTTTTTTTGGTCCAAAATTTTTTTGGTCCGAAAATTTTTCGAAGTTTTTTTTGGTCCAAAATTTTTTTGGTCCGAAAATTTTTCGAAGTTTTTTTTGGTCCAAAATTTTTTTGGTCCAAAATTTTTTCTAAGTTTTTTTTGGGTGAAAATTTTTTTGGTCGGAAAATTTTTCGAAGTTTTTTTTGGTCCAAAATTTTTTTGGTCCGAAAATTTTTCGAAGTTTTTTTTGGTCCAAAATTTTTTTGGTCCGAAAATTTTTCGAAGTTTTTTTTTGGTCCAAAATTTTTTTGGTCCGAAAATCTTTCGAAGTTTTTTTTGGGTGAAAATTTTTTTGGTCCGAAAATTTTTCGAAGTTTTTTTTGGTCCAAAATTTTTTTGGTCCGAAAATTTTTCGAAGTTTTTTTTGGTCCAAAATTTTTTTGGTCTGAAAATTTTTCGAAGTTTTTTTTGGGTGAAAATTTTTTTGGTCCGAAAATTTTTCTAAGTTTTTTTTGGGTGAAAATTTTTTTGGTCCGAAAATTTTTCGAAGTTTTTTTTGGTCCAAAATTTTTTTGGTCCGAAAATTTTTCGAAGTTTTTTTTTGGTCCAAAATTTTTTTGGTCCGAAAATCTTTCGAAGTTTTTTTGGGTGAAAATTTTTTTGGTCCGAAATTTTTTCGAAGTTTTTTTTGGGTGAAAATTTTTTTGGTCCGAAAATTATTCAAAGTTTTTTTTGGTCCAAAATTTTTTTGGTCCCAAAATTTTTCGAAGTTTTTTTTGGTCCAAAATTTTTTTGGTCCGAAAATTTTTCGAAGTTTTTTTTGGGTGAAAATTTTTTTGGTCCGAAAATTATTCGAAGTTTTTTTTGGTCCAAAATTTTTTTGGTCCCAAAATTTTTCGAAGTTTTTTTTGGTCCAAAATTTTTTTGGTCCGAAAATTTTTCGAAGTTTTTTTTGGTCCAAAATTTTTTTGGTCCGAAAATTTTTCGAAGTTTTTTTTGGTCCAAAATTTTTTTGGTCCCAAATTTTTCGAAGTTTTTTTTTAGGTGAAAAATTTTTTGGTCCGAAAATTTTTCGAAGTTTTTTTTTAGGTGAAAATTTTTTTGGTCCGAAAATTTTTCGAAGTTTTTTTTGGTCCAAAATTTTTTTGGTCCGGAAATTTTTTCGAAGTTTTTTTTGGGTGAAAATTTTTTTGGTGCGAAAATTTTTCGAAGTTTTTTTTGGTCCAAAATTTTTTTGGTCCCAAAATTTTTCGAAGTTTTTTTTGGGTGAAAATTTTTTTGGTCCGAAAACTTTTCGAAGTTTTTTTTGGTCCAAAATTTTTTTGGTCCGAAAATTTTTCGAAGTTTTTTTTGGTCCAAAATTTTTTTGGTCCGAAAATTTTTCGAAGTTTTTTTTGGTCCAAAATTTTTTTGGTCCAAAATTTTTTCTAAGTTTTTTTTGGGTGAAAATTTTTTTGGTCGGAAAATTTTTCGAAGTTTTTTTTGGTCCAAAATTTTTTTGGTCCGAAAATTTTTCGAAGTTTTTTTTGGTCCAAAATTTTTTTGGTCCGAAAATTTTTCGAAGTTTTTTTTTGGTCCAAAATTTTTTTGGTCCGAAAATCTTTCGAAGTTTTTTTTGGGTGAAAATTTTTTTGGTCCGAAATTTTTTCGAAGTTTTTTTTGGGTGAAAATTTTTTTGGTCCGAAAATTATTCGAAGTTTTTTTTGGTCCAAAATTTTTTTGGTCTGAAAATTTTTCGAAGTTTTTTTTGGGTGAAAATTTTTTTGGTCGGAAAATTTTTCGAAGTTTTTTTTGGTCCAAAATTTTTTTGGTCCGAAAATTTTTCGAAGTTTTTTTTGGTCCAAAATTTTTTTGGTCCGAAAATTTTTCGAAGTTTTTTTTGGGTGAAAATTTTTTTGGTCCGAAATTTTTTCGAAGTTTTTTTTGGGTGAAAATTTTTTTGGTCCGAAAATTATTCGAAGTTTTTTTTGGTCCAAAATTTTTTTGGTCCCAAAATTTTTCGAAGTTTTTTTTGGTCCAAAATTTTTTTGGTCCGAAAATTTTTCGAAGTTTTTTTTGGTCCAAAATTTTTTTGGTCCCAAATTTTTCGAAGTTTTTTTTGGTCCAAAATTTTTTTGGTCCGAAAATTTTTCGAAGTTTTTTTTGGGTGAAAATTTTTTTGGTCCAAAATTTTTTCGAAGTTTTTTTTGGGTGAAAATTTTTTTGGTCCGAAAATTTTTCGAAGTTTTTTTTGGTCCAAAATTTTTTTGGTCCGAAATTTTTTCGAAGTTTTTTTTGTGTGAAAATTTTTTTGGTCCGAAAATTATTCGAAGTTTTTTTTGGTCCAAAATTTTTTTGGTCCCAAAATTTTTCGAAGTTTTTTTTGGTCCAAAATTTTTTTGGTCCGAAAATTTTTCGAAGTTTTTTTTGGTCCAAAATTTTTTTGGTCTGAAAATTTTTCGAAGTTTTTTTTGGGTGAAAATTTTTTTGGTCCGAAAATTTTTCTAAGTTTTTTTTGGGTGAAAATTTTTTTGGTCCGAAAATTTTTCGAAGTTTTTTTTGGGTGAAAATTTTTTTGGTCCGAAAATTTTTCGAAGTTTTTTTTGGTCCAAAATTTTTTTGGTCCGAAAATTTTTCGAAGTTTTTTTTGGTCCAAAATTTTTTTGGTCCGAAAATTTATCGAAGTTTTTTTTGGTCCAAAATTTTTTTGGTCCGAAAATTTTTCGAAGTTTTTTTTGGTCCAAAATTTTTTTGGTCCAAATTTTTTTCGAAGTTTTTTTTGGGTGAAAAATTTTTTTGGTCCGAAAATTTTTCGAAGTTTTTTTTGGTCCAAAATTTTTTTGGTCCGAAAATTTTTCGAAGTTTTTTTTGGTCCAAAATTTTTTTGGTCTGAAAATTTTTCGAAGTTTTTTTTGGGTGAAAATTTTTTTGGTCCGAAAATTTTTCTAAGTTTTTTTTGGGTGAAAATTTTTTTGGTCCGAAAATTTTTCGAAGTTTTTTTTGGTCCAAAATTTTTTTGGTCCGGAAATTTTTCGAAGTTTTTTTTTGGTCCAAAATTTTTTTGGTCCGAAAATCTTTCGAAGTTTTTTTGGGTGAAAATTTTTTTGGTCCGAAATTTTTTCGAAGTTTTTTTTGGGTGAAAATTTTTTTGGTCCGAAAATTATTCAAAGTTTTTTTTGGTCCAAAATTTTTTTGGTCCCAAAATTTTTCGAAGTTTTTTTTGGTCCAAAATTTTTTTGGTCCGAAAATTTTTCGAAGTTTTTTTTGGGTGAAAATTTTTTTGGTCCGAAAATTATTCAAAGTTTTTTTTGGTCCAAAATTTTTTTGGTCCCAAAATTTTTCGAAGTTTTTTTTGGTCCAAAATTTTTTTGGTCCGAAAATTTTTCGAAGTTTTTTTTGGTCCAAAATTTTTTTGGTCCGAAAATTTTTCGAAGTTTTTTTTGGTCCAAAATTTTTTTGGTCCCAAATTTTTCGAAGTTTTTTTTTAGGTGAAAAATTTTTTGGTCCGAAAATTTTTCGAAGTTTTTTTTTAGGTGAAAATTTTTTTGGTCCGAAAATTTTTCGAAGTTTTTTTTGGTCCAAAATTTTTTTGGTCCGGAAATTTTTTCGAAGTTTTTTTTGGGTGAAAATTTTTTTGGTGCGAAAATTTTTCGAAGTTTTTTTTGGTCCAAAATTTTTTTGGTCCCAAAATTTTTCGAAGTTTTTTTTGGGTGAAAATTTTTTTGGTCCGAAAATTTTTCGAAGTTTTTTTTGGTCCAAAATTTTTTTGGTCCGAAAATTTTTCGAAGTTTTTTTTGGTCCAAAATTTTTTTGGTCCGAAAATTTTTCGAAGTTTTTTTTGGTCCAAAATTTTTTTGGTCCAAAATTTTTTCGAAGTTTTTTGTGGGTGAAAATTTTTTTGGTCCAAAAATTTTTCGAAGTTTTTTTTGGTCCAAAATTTTTTTGGTCCGAAAATTTTTCGAAGTTTTTTTTGGTCCAAAATTTTTTTGGTCCGAAAATTTTTCGAAGTTTTTTTTGGGTGAAAATTTTTTTGGTCCAACAAAATTTTTCGAAGTTTTTTTTGGGTGAAAATATTTTTGGTCCGAAAATTTTTCGAAGTTTTTTTTGGTCCAAAATTTTTAGGTCCAAAAATTTTTCGAAGTTTTTTTGGTCCAAAATTTTTTTGGTTCGAAAATTTTTCGAAGTTTTTTTGGGTGAAAATTTTTTTGGTCCGAAAATTTTTCGAAGTTTTTTTTGGTCCAAAATTTTTTTGGTCCAAAAATTTTTCGAAGTTTTTTTGGTCCAAAATTTTTTTGGTTCGAAAATTTTTCGAAGTTTTTTTTGGGTGAAAATTTTTTTGGTCCGAAAATTTTTCGAAGTTTTTTTTGGGTGAAAATTTTTTTGGTCCGAAAATTTTTCGAAGTTTTTTTTGGTCCAAAATTTTTTTGGTCAGAAAATTTTTCGAAGTTTTTTTTGGGTAAAAATTTTTTTGGTCTGAAAATTTTTCGAAGTTTTTTTTGGTCCAAAATTTTTTCGGTACCAAAATTTTTCGAAGTTTTTTTTTGTCCAAAATTTTTTGGTCCGAAAATTTTTCAAATTTTTTTTTTGGTCCAAAATTTTTTTGGTCTGAAAATTTTTCGAAGTTTTTTTTGGGTGAAAATGTTTTTGGTCCGAAAATTTTTCGAAGTTTTTTTTGGGTGAAAATTTTTTTGGTCCGAAAATTTTTCGAAGTTTTTTTTGGTCCAAAATTTTTTTGGTCCGAAAATTTTTCGAAGTTTTTTTTGGTCCAAAATTTTTTTGGTCTGAAAATTTTTCGAAGTTTTTTTTGGTCAAAAATTTTTTGGTCCGAAAATTTTTCGAAGTTTTTTTTGGTCCAAAATTTTTTTGGTCCGAAAATTTTTCGAAGTTTTTTTTGGTCCAAAATTTTTTTGGTCCAAAATTTTTTCAAAGTTTTTTTTGGGTGAAAATTTTTTTGGTCCGAAAATTTTTCGAAGTTTTTTTTGGTCCAAAATTTTTTTGGTCCGAAAATTTTTCGAAGTTTTTTTGGTCCAAAATTTTTTTGGTCTGAAAATTTTTCGAAGTTTTTTTTGGGTGAAAATTTTTTTGGTCCGAAAATTTTTCTAAGTTTTTTTTGGGTGAAAATTTTTTTGGTCCGAAAATTTTTCGAAGTTTTTTTTGGTCCAAAATTTTTTGGGTCCGAAAATTTTTCGAAGTTTTTTTTTGGTCCAAAATTTTTTTGGTCCGAAAATCTTTCGAAGTTTTTTTTGGGTGAAAATTTTTTTGGTCCGAAATTTTTTCGAAGTTTTTTTTGGGTGAAAATTTTTTTGGTCCGAAAATTATTCGAAGTTTTTTTTGGTCCAAAATTTTTTTGGTCCCAAAATTTTTCGAAGTTTTTTTTGGTCCAAAATTTTTTTGGTCTGAAAAATTTTCGAAACTTTTTTTGGTCCGAAAATTTTTCGAAGTTTTTTTTGGTCCAAAAATTTTTTGGTCCGAAAATTTTTCGAAGTTTTTTTTGGTCCAAAATTTTTTTGGTCCGAAAATTTTTCGAAGTTTTTTTTTGGTCCAAAATTTTTTTGGTCCGAAAATCTTTCGAAGTTTTTTTTGGGTGAAAATTTTTTTGGTCCGAAATTTTTTCGAAGTTTTTTTTGGGTGAAAATTTTTTTGGTCCGAAAATTATTCGAAGTTTTTTTTGGTCCAAAATTTTTTTGGTCCCAAAATTTTTCGAAGTTTTTTTTGGTCCAAAATTTTTTTGGTCCCAAAATTTTTCGAAGTTTTTTTTGGTCCAAAATTTTTTTGGTCCCAAAATTTTTCGAAGTTTTTTTTGGGTGAAATTTTTTTTGGTCCCAAAATTTTTCGAAGTTTTTTTTGGGTGAAAATTTTTTTGGTCCCAAAGTTTTTCGAAGTTTTTTTTGGGTGAAAAATTTTTTGGTCCCAAAATTTTTTGAAGTTTTTTTTGGGTGGAAATTTTTTTGGTCCCAAAATTTTTCGAAGTTTTTTTTGGTCCAAAATTTTTTTGGTCCCAAAATTTTTCGAAGTTTTTTTTGGGTGAAAATTTTTTTGGTCCCAAAATTTTTCGAAGTTTTTTTTGGGTGAAAATTTTTTTGGTCCCAAAATTTTTTGAAGTTTTTTTTGGGTGAAAATTTTTTTGTTCCCAAAATTTTTCGAAGTTTTTTTTGGTCCAAAATTTTTTTGGTCCCAAAATTTTTCAAAGTTTTTTTTGGGTGAAAAATTTTTTTGGTCCCAAAATTTTTCGAAGTTTTTTTTGGTCCAAAATTTTTTTGGTCCCAAAATTTTTCGAAGTTTTTTTTTGGGTGAAAATTTTTTTGGTCCCAAAATTTTTCGAAGTTTTTTTTGGGTGAAAATTTTTTTGGTCCCAAAATTTTTCGAAGTTTTTTTTGGTCCAAAATTTTTTTGGTCCCAAAATTTTTTGAAATTTTTTTTGGGTGAAAATTTTTTTGGTCCCAAAATTTTTCGAAGTTTTTTTTGGGTGAAAATTTTTTTGGTCCCAAAATTTTTCGAAGTTTTTTTTGGTCCAAAATTTTTTTGGTCCCAAAATTTTTCGAAGTTTTTTTTGGGTGAAAATTTTTTTGGTCCCAAAATTTTTCGAAGTTTTTTTTGGGTGAAAATTTTTTTGGTCCCAAAATTTTTTGAAGTTTTTTTTGGGTGAAAATTTTTTTGGTCCCAAAATTTTTCGAAGTTTTTTTTTGGGTGAAAATTTTTTTGGTCCCAAAATTTTTCGAAGTTTTTTTTGGGTGACAATTTTTTTGGTCCCAAAATTTTTCGAAGTTTTTTTTGGGTGAAAATTTTTTTGGTCCTAAAATTTTTTGAAGTTTTTTTTGGGTGAAAATTTTTTTGGTCCCAAAATTTTTCGAAGTTTGTTTTGGTCCAAAATTTTTTTGGTCCCAAAATTTTTCCAAGTTTTTTTTGGGTGAAAAATTTTTTTGGTCCCAAAATTTTTCGAAGTTTTTTTTGGTCATAAATTTTTTTGGTCCCAAAATTTTTCGAAGTTTTTTTTGGGTGAAAATTTTTTTGGTCCCAAAATTTTTCGAAGTTTTTTTTTGAGTGAAAATTTTTTTGGTCCCAAAATTTTTTGAAGTTTTTTTTGGGTGAAAATTTTTTTGGTCCCAAAATTTTTCGAAGTTTTTTTTGGGTGAAAATTTTTTTGGTCCCAAAATTTTTCGAAGTTTTTTTTGGGTGAAAATTTTTTTGGTCCCAAAATTTTTCGAAGTTTTTTTGGGGTGAAAATTTTTTTGGTCCCAAAATTTTTTGAAGTTTTTTTTGGGTGAAAATTTTTTTGGTCCCAAAATTTTTCGAAGTTTTTTTTTGGGTGAAAATTTTTTTGGTCCCAAAATTTTTCGAAGTTTTTTTTGGGTGACAATTTTTTTGGTCCCAAAATTTTTCGAAGTTTTTTTTGGGTGAAAATTTTTTTGGTCCTAAAATTTTTTGAAGTTTTTTTTGGGTGAAAATTTTTTTGGTCCCAAAATTTTTCGAAGTTTGTTTTGGTCCAAAATTTTTTTGGTCCCAAAATTTTTCCAAGTTTTTTTTGGGTGAAAAATTTTTTTGGTCCCAAAATTTTTCGAAGTTTTTTTTGGTCATAAATTTTTTTGGTCCCAAAATTTTTCGAAGTTTTTTTTGGGTGAAAATTTTTTTGGTCCCAAAATTTTTCGAAGTTTTTTTTTGAGTGAAAATTTTTTTGGTCCCAAAATTTTTCGAAGTTTTTTTTTGGGTGAAAATTTTTTTGGTCCCAAAATTTTTCGAAGTTTTTTTTGGGTGACAATTTTTTTGGTCCCAAAATTTTTCGAAGTTTTTTTTGGGTGAAAATTTTTTTGGTCCTAAAATTTTTTGAAGTTTTTTTTGGGTGAAAATGTTTTTGGTCCCAAAATTTTTCGAAGTTTGTTTTGGTCCAAAATTTTTTTGGTCCCAAAATTTTTCCAAGTTTTTTTTGGGTGAAAAATTTTTTTGGTCCCAAAATTTTTCGAAGTTTTTTTTGGTCATAAATTTTTTTGGTCCCAAAATTTTTCGAAGTTTTTTTTGGGTGAAAATTTTTTTGGTCCCAAATTTTTCGAAGTTTTTTTTAGGTGAAAATTTTTTTGGTCCGAAAATTTTTCGAAGTTTTTTTTTAGGTGAAAATTTTTTTGGTCCGAAAATTTTTCGAAGTTTTTTTTGGTCCAAAATTTTTTTGGTCCGGAAATTTTTCGAAGTTTTTTTTGGTCCAAAATTTTTTTGGTCCGAAAATTTTTCGAAGTTTTTTTTGGGTGAAAATTTTTTTGGTCCAAAATTTTTTCGAAGTTTTTTTTGGGTGAAAATTTTTTTGGTCCGAAAATTTTTCGAAGTTTTTTTTGGTCCAAAATTTTTTTGGTCCGAAATTTTTTCGAAGTTTTTTTTGTGTGAAAATTTTTTTGGTCCGAAAATTATTCGAAGTTTTTTTTGGTCCAAAATTTTTTTGGTCCCAAAATTTTTCGAAGTTTTTTTTGGTCCAAAATTTTTTTGGTCCGAAAATTTTTCGAAGTTTTTTTTGGTCCAAAATTTTTTTGGTCTGAAAATTTTTCGAAGTTTTTTTTGGGTGAAAATTTTTTTGGTCCGAAAATTTTTCTAAGTTTTTTTTGGGTGAAAATTTTTTTGGTCCGAAAATTTTTCGAAGTTTTTTTTGGGTGAAAATTTTTTTGGTCCGAAAATTTTTCGAAGTTTTTTTTGGGTGAAAATTTTTTTGGTCCGAAAATTTTTCGAAGTTTTTTTTGGTCCAAAATTTTTTTGGTCCGAAAATTTTTCGAAGTTTTTTTTGGTCCAAAATTTTTTTGGTCCGAAAATTTATCGAAGTTTTTTTTGGTCCAAAATTTTTTTGGTCCGAAAATTTTTCGAAGTTTTTTTTGGTCCAAAATTTTTTTGGTCCAAATTTTTTTCGAAGTTTTTTTTGGGTGAAAAATTTTTTTGGTCCGAAAATTTTTCGAAGTTTTTTTTGGTCCAAAATTTTTTTGGTCCGAAAATTTTTCGAAGTTTTTTTTGGTCCAAAATTTTTTTGGTCTGAAAATTTTTCGAAGTTTTTTTTGGGTGAAAATTTTTTTGGTCCGAAAATTTTTCTAAGTTTTTTTTGGGTGAAAATTTTTTTGGTCCGAAAATTTTTCGAAGTTTTTTTTGGTCCAAAATTTTTTTGGTCCGAAAATTTTTCGAAGTTTTTTTTTGGTCCAAAATTTTTTTGGTCCGAAAATCTTTCGAAGTTTTTTTGGGTGAAAATTTTTTTGGTCCGAAATTTTTTCGAAGTTTTTTTTGGGTGAAAATTTTTTTGGTCCGAAAATTATTCAAAGTTTTTTTTGGTCCAAAATTTTTTTGGTCCCAAAATTTTTCGAAGTTTTTTTTGGTCCAAAATTTTTTTGGTCCGAAAATTTTTCGAAGTTTTTTTTGGGTGAAAATTTTTTTGGTCCGAAAATTATTCGAAGTTTTTTTTGGTCCAAAATTTTTTTGGTCCCAAAATTTTTCGAAGTTTTTTTTGGTCCAAAATTTTTTTGGTCCGAAAATTTTTCGAAGTTTTTTTTGGTCCAAAATTTTTTTGGTCCGAAAATTTTTCGAAGTTTTTTTTGGTCCAAAATTTTTTTGGTCCCAAATTTTTCGAAGTTTTTTTTTAGGTGAAAAATTTTTTGGTCCGAAAATTTTTCGAAGTTTTTTTTTAGGTGAAAATTTTTTTGGTCCGAAAATTTTTCGAAGTTTTTTTTGGTCCAAAATTTTTTTGGTCCGGAAATTTTTTCGAAGTTTTTTTTGGGTGAAAATTTTTTTGGTGCGAAAATTTTTCGAAGTTTTTTTTGGTCCAAAATTTTTTTGGTCCCAAAATTTTTCGAAGTTTTTTTTGGGTGAAAATTTTTTTGGTCCGAAAATTTTTCGAAGTTTTTTTTGGTCCAAAATTTTTTTGGTCCGAAAATTTTTCGAAGTTTTTTTTGGTCCAAAATTTTTTTGGTCCGAAAATTTTTCGAAGTTTTTTTTGGTCCAAAATTTTTTTGGTCCAAAATTTTTTCGAAGTTTTTTGTGGGTGAAAATTTTTTTGGTCCAAAAATTTTTCGAAGTTTTTTTTGGTCCAAAATTTTTTTGGTCCGAAAATTTTTCGAAGTTTTTTTTGGTCCAAAATTTTTTTGGTCCGAAAATTTTTCGAAGTTTTTTTTGGGTGAAAATTTTTTTGGTCCAACAAAATTTTTCGAAGTTTTTTTTGGGTGAAAATTTTTTTGGTCCGAAAATTTTTCGAAGTTTTTTTTGGTCCAAAATTTTTAGGTCCAAAAATTTTTCGAAGTTTTTTTGGTCCAAAATTTTTTTGGTTCGAAAATTTTTCGAAGTTTTTTTGGGTGAAAATTTTTTTGGTCCGAAAATTTTTCGAAGTTTTTTTTGGTCCAAAATTTTTTTGGTCCAAAAATTTTTCGAAGTTTTTTTGGTCCAAAATTTTTTTGGTTCGAAAATTTTTCGAAGTTTTTTTTGGGTGAAAATTTTTTTGGTCCGAAAATTTTTCGAAGTTTTTTTTGGGTGAAAATTTTTTTGGTCCGAAAATTTTTCGAAGTTTTTTTTGGTCCAAAATTTTTTTGGTCAGAAAATTTTTCGAAGTTTTTTTTGGGTAAAAATTTTTTTGGTCTGAAAATTTTTCGAAGTTTTTTTTGGTCCAAAATTTTTTCGGTACCAAAATTTTTCGAAGTTTTTTTTTGTCCAAAATTTTTTGGTCCGAAAATTTTTCAAATTTTTTTTTTGGTCCAAAATTTTTTTGGTCTGAAAATTTTTCGAAGTTTTTTTTGGGTGAAAATGTTTTTGGTCCGAAAATTTTTCGAAGTTTTTTTTGGGTGAAAATTTTTTTGGTCCGAAAATTTTTCGAAGTTTTTTTTGGTCCAAAATTTTTTTGGTCCAAAATTTTTTCAAAGTTTTTTTTGGGTGAAAATTTTTTTGGTCCGAAAATTTTTCGAAGTTTTTTTTGGTCCAAAATTTTTTTGGTCCGAAAATTTTTCGAAGTTTTTTTGGTCCAAAATTTTTTTGGTCTGAAAATTTTTCGAAGTTTTTTTTGGGTGAAAATTTTTTTGGTCCGAAAATTTTTCTAAGTTTTTTTTGGGTGAAAATTTTTTTGGTCCGAAAATTTTTCGAAGTTTTTTTTGGTCCAAAATTTTTTGGGTCCGAAAATTTTTCGAAGTTTTTTTTTGGTCCAAAATTTTTTTGGTCCGAAAATCTTTCGAAGTTTTTTTTGGGTGAAAATTTTTTTGGTCCGAAATTTTTTCGAAGTTTTTTTTGGGTGAAAATTTTTTTGGTCCGAAAATTATTCGAAGTTTTTTTTGGTCCAAAATTTTTTTGGTCCCAAAATTTTTCAAAGTTTTTTTTGGTCCAAAATTTTTTTGGTCTGAAAAATTTTCGAAACTTTTTTTGGTCCGAAAATTTTTCGAAGTTTTTTTTGGTCCAAAAATTTTTTGGTCCGAAAATTTTTCGAAGTTTTTTTTGGTCCAAAATTTTTTTGGTCCGAAAATTTTTCGAAGTTTTTTTTTGGTCCAAAATTTTTTTGGTCCGAAAATCTTTCGAAGTTTTTTTTGGGTGAAAATTTTTTTGGTCCGAAATTTTTTCGAAGTTTTTTTTGGGTGAAAATTTTTTTGGTCCGAAAATTATTCGAAGTTTTTTTTGGTCCAAAATTTTTTTGGTCCCAAAATTTTTCGAAGTTTTTTTTGGTCCAAAATTTTTTTGGTCCCAAAATTTTTCGAAGTTTTTTTTGGTCCAAAATTTTTTTGGTCCCAAAATTTTTCGAAGTTTTTTTTGGTCCAAAATTTTTTTGGTCCCAAAATTTTTCGAAGTTTTTTTTGGGTGAAATTTTTTTTGGTCCCAAAATTTTTTGAAGTTTTTTTTGGGTGGAAATTTTTTTGGTCCCAAAATTTTTCGAAGTTTTTTTTGGTCCAAAATTTTTTTGGTCCCAAAATTTTTCGAAGTTTTTTTTGGGTGAAAATTTTTTTGGTCCCAAAATTTTTCGAAGTTTTTTTTGGGTGAAAATTTTTTTGGTCCCAAAATTTTTTGAAGTTTTTTTTGGGTGAAAATTTTTTTGTTCCCAAAATTTTTCGAAGTTTTTTTTGGTCCAAAATTTTTTTGGTCCCAAAATTTTTCAAAGTTTTTTTTGGGTGAAAAATTTTTTTGGTCCCAAAATTTTTCGAAGTTTTTTTTGGTGCAAAATTTTTTTGGTCCCAAAATTTTTCGAAGTTTTTTTTTGGGTGAAAATTTTTTTGGTCCCAAAATTTTTCGAAGTTTTTTTTGGGTGAAAATTTTTTTGGTCCCAAAATTTTTCGAAGTTTTTTTTGGTCCAAAATTTTTTTGGTCCCAAAATTTTTTGAAATTTTTTTTGGGTGAAAATTTTTTTGGTCCCAAAATTTTTCGAAGTTTTTTTTGGGTGAAAATTTTTTTGGTCCCAAAATTTTTCGAAGTTTTTTTTGGTCCAAAATTTTTTTGGTCCCAAAATTTTTCGAAGTTTTTTTTGGGTGAAAATTTTTTTGGTCCCAAAATTTTTCGAAGTTTTTTTTGGGTGAAAATTTTTTTGGTCCCAAAATTTTTTGAAGTTTTTTTTGGGTGAAAATTTTTTTGGTCCCAAAATTTTTCGAAGTTTTTTTTTGGGTGAAAATTTTTTTGGTCCCAAAATTTTTCGAAGTTTTTTTTGGGTGACAATTTTTTTGGTCCCAAAATTTTTCGAAGTTTTTTTTGGGTGAAAATTTTTTTGGTCCTAAAATTTTTTGAAGTTTTTTTTGGGTGAAAATTTTTTTGGTCCCAAAATTTTTCGAAGTTTGTTTTGGTCCAAAATTTTTTTGGTCCCAAAATTTTTCCAAGTTTTTTTTGGGTGAAAAATTTTTTTGGTCCCAAAATTTTTCGAAGTTTTTTTTGGTCATAAATTTTTTTGGTCCCAAAATTTTTCGAAGTTTTTTTTGGGTGAAAATTTTTTTGGTCCCAAAATTTTTCGAAGTTTTTTTTTGAGTGAAAATTTTTTTGGTCCCAAAATTTTTTGAAGTTTTTTTTGGGTGAAAATTTTTTTGGTCCCAAAATTTTTCGAAGTTTTTTTTGGGTGAAAATTTTTTTGGTCCCAAAATTTTTCGAAGTTTTTTTTGGGTGAAAATTTTTTTGGTCCCAAAATTTTTCGAAGTTTTTTTGGGGTGAAAATTTTTTTGGTCCCAAAATTTTTCGAAGTTTTTTTTGGGTGAAAATTTTTTTGGTCCCAAAATTTTTTGAAGTTTTTTTTGGGTGGAAATTTTTTTGGTCCCAAAATTTTTCGAAGTTTTTTTTGGTCCAAAATTTTTTTGGTCCCAAAATTTTTCGAAGTTTTTTTTGGGTGAAAATTTTTTTGGTCCCAAAATTTTTCGAAGTTTTTTTTGGGTGAAAATTTTTTTGGTCCCAAAATTTTTTGAAGTTTTTTTTGGGTGAAAATTTTTTTGTTCCCAAAATGTTTCGAAGTTTTTTTTGGTCCAAAATTTTTTTGGTCCCAAAATTTTTTGAAATTTTTTTTGGGTGAAAATTTTTTTGGTCCCAAAATTTTTCGAAGTTTTTTTTGGGTGAAAATTTTTTTGGTCCCAAAATTTTTCGAAGTTTTTTTTGGTCCAAAATTTTTTTGGTCCCAAAATTTTTCGAAGTTTTTTTTGGGTGAAAATTTTTTTGGTCCCAAAATTTTTCGAAGTTTTTTTTGGTCCAAAATTTTTTTGGTCCCAAAATTTTTCGAAGTTTTTTTTTGGTGAAAATTTTTTTGGTCCCAAAATTTTTCGAAGTTTTTTTTTGGTGAAAATTTTTTTGGTCCCAAAATTTTTCGAAGTTTTTTTTGGTCCAAAATTTTTCGAAGTTTTTTTTTGGGTGAAAATTTTTTTGGTCCCAAAATTTTTCGAAGTTTTTTTTGGGTGACAATTTTTTTGGTCCCAAAATTTTTCGAAGTTTTTTTTGGGTGAAAATTTTTTTGGTCCCAAAATTTTTTGAAGTTTTTTTTGGGTGAAAATTTTTTTGGTCCCAAAATTTTTCGAAGTTTTTTTTGGGTGAAAATTTTTTTGGTCCCAAAATTTTTCGAAGTTTTTTTTGGTCCAAAATTTTTTTGGTCCCAAAATTTTTCGAAGTTTTTTTTGGGTGAAAATTTTTTTGGTCCCAAAATTTTTCGAAGTTTTTTTTGGTCCAAAATTTTTTTGGTCCCAAAATTTTTCGAAGTTTTTTTTTGGTGAAAATTTTTTTGGTCCCAAAATTTTTCGAAGTTTTTTTTTGGTGAAAATTTTTTTGGTCCCAAAATTTTTCGAAGTTTTTTTTGGTCCAAAATTTTTCGAAGTTTTTTTTTGGGTGAAAATTTTTTTGGTCCCAAAATTTTTCGAAGTTTTTTTTGGGTGACAATTTTTTTGGTCCCAAAATTTTTCGAAGTTTTTTTTGGTCCAAAATTTTTTTGGTCCCAAAATTTTTCGAAGTTTTTTTTGGTCCAAAATTTTTTTGGTCCCAAAATTTTTCGAAGTTTTTTTTGGGTGAAAATTTTTTTGGTCCCAAAATTTTTCGAAGTTTTTTTTTGGTGAAAATTTTTTTGGTCCCAAAATTTTTCGAAGTTTTTTTTGGGTGAAAATTTTTTTGGTCCCAAAATTTTTTGAAGTTTTTTTTGGGTGAAAATTTTTTTGGTCCCAAAATTTTTCGAAGTTTTTTTTGGGTGAAAATTTTTTTGGGTGAAAATTTTTCGAAGTTTTTTTTGGTCCAAAATTTTTTTGGTCCCAAAATTTTTCGAAGTTTTTTTTGGTCCAAAATTTTTTTGGTCCCAAAATTTTTCGAAGTTTTTTTTGGGTGAAAATTTTTTTGGTCCCAAAATTTTTCGAAGTTTTTTTTGGGTGAAAATTTTTTTGGTCCCAAAATTTTTCGAAGTTTTTTTTTGGTCCAAAATTTTTTTGGTCCCAAAATTTTTTGAAATTTTTTTTGGGTGAAAATTTTTTTGGTCCCAAAATTTTTCGAAGTTTTTTTTGGGTGAAAATTTTTTTGGTCCCAAAATTTTTCGAAGTTTTTTTTGGTCCAAAATTTTTTTGGTCCCAAAATTTTTCGAAGTTTTTTTTGGGTGAAAATTTTTTTGGTCCCAAAATTTTTCGAAGTTTTTTTTGGGTGAAAATTTTTTTGGTCCCAAAATTTTTTGAAGTTTTTTTTGGGTGAAAATTTTTTTGGTCCCAAAATTTTTCGAAGTTTTTTTTGGGTGAAAATTTTTTTGGTCCCAAAATTTTTCGAAGTTTTTTTTGGTTGAAAATTTTTTTGGTCCCAAAATTTTTCGAAGTTTTTTTTGGGTGAAAATTTTTTTGGTCCCAAAATTTTTTGAAGTTTTTTTTGGGTGAAAATTTTTTTGTTCCCAAAATTTTTCGAAGTTTTTTTTGGTCCAAAATTTTTTTGGTCCCAAAATTTTTCAAAGTTTTTTTTGGGTGAAAAATTTTTTTGGTCCCAAAATTTTTCGAAGTTTTTTTTGGTCCAAAATTTTTTTGGTCCCAAAATTTTTCGAAGTTTTTTTTGGGTGAAAATTTTTTTGGTCCCAAAATTTTTCGAAGTTTTTTTTGGGTGAAAATTTTTTTGGTCCCAAAATTTTTCGAAGTTTTTTTTGGTCCAAAATTTTTTTGGTCCCAAAATTTTTTGAAGTTTTTTTTGGGTGAAAATTTTTTTGGTCCAAAAATTTTTCGAAGTTTTTTTTGGTCCAAAATTTTCTTGGTCCCAAAATTTTTCGAAGTTTTTTTTTGGGTCAAAATTTTTTTGGTCCCAAAAATTTTCGAAGTTTTTTTTGGTCCCAAAAATTTTCGAAGTTTTTTTTGGTCCAAAATTTTTTTGGTCCCAAAATTTTTCGAAGTTTTTTTTGGGTGAAAATTTTTTTGGTCCCAAAATTTTTCGAAGTTTTTTTTGGTCCAAAAATTTTTTGGTCCCAAAATTTTTCGAAGTTTTTTTTGGGTGAAAATTTTTTTGGTCCCAAAATGTTTCTAAGTTTTTTTTGGTCCAAAATTTTTTTGGTCCCAAAATTTTTCGAAGTTTTTTTTGGGTGAAAATTTTTTTGGTCCCAAAAATTTTCAAAGTTTTTTTTGGGTGAAAATTTTTTTGGTCCCAAAATTTTTCGAAGTTTTTTTTGGTCCAAAATTTTTTTGGTCCCAAAATTTTTTGAAATTTTTTTTGGGTGAAAATTTTTTTGGTCCCAAAATTTTTCAAAGTTTTTTTTGGGTGAAAATTTTTTTGGTCCCAAAATTTTTCGAAGTTTTTTTTGGTCCAAAATTTTTTTGGTCCCAAAATTTTTCGAAGTTTTTTTTGGGTGAAAATTTTTTGGTCCCAAAATTTTTCGAAGTTTTTTTTGGGTGAAAATTTTTTTGGTCCCAAAATGTTTCTAAGTTTTTTTTGGTCCAAAATTTTTTGGTCCCAAAATTTTTCGAAGTTTTTTTTGGGTGAAAATTTTTTTGGTCCCAAAAATTTTCGAAGTTTCTTTTGGGTGAAAATTTTTTTGGTCCCAAAATTTTTCGAAGTTTTTTTTGGTCCAAAATTTTTTTGGTCCCAAAATTTTTTGAAATTTTTTTTGGGTGAAAATTTTTTTGGTCCCAAAATTTTTCGAAGTTTTTTTTGGGTGAAAATTTTTTTGGTCCCAAAATTTTTCGAAGTTTTTTTTGGTCCAAAATTTTTTTGGTCCCAAAATTTTTCGAAGTTTTTTTTGGGTGAAAATTTTTTTGGTCCCAAAATTTTTCGAAGTTTTTTTTGGGTGAAAATTTTTTTGGTCCCAAAATTTTTCGAAGTTTTTTTTGGTCCAAAATTTTTTTGGTCCCAAAATTTTTCGAAGTTTTTTTTGGGTGAAAATTTTTTTGGTCCCAAAATTTTTCGAAGTTTTTTTTGGTCCAAAATTTTTTTGGTCCCAAAATTTTTCGAAGTTTTTTTTTGGTGAAAATTTTTTTGGTCCCAAAATTTTTCGAAGTTTTTTTTTGGTGAAAATTTTTTTGGTCCCAAAATTTTTCGAAGTTTTTTTTGGGTGACAATTTTTTTGGTCCCAAAATTTTTCGAAGTTTTTTTTGGGTGAAAATTTTTTTGGTCCCAAAATTTTTTGAAGTTTTTTTTGGGTGAAAATTTTTTTGGTCCCAAAATTTTTCGAAGTTTTTTTTGGTCCAAAATTTTTTTGGTCCCAAAATTTTTCAAAGTTTTTTTTGGGTGAAAAATTTTTTTGGTCCCAAAATTTTTCGAAGTTTTTTTTGGTGCAAAATTTTTTTGGTCCCAAAATTTTTCGAAGTTTTTTTTGGGTGAAAATTTTTTTGGTCCCAAAATTTTTCGAAGTTTTTTTTGGGTGAAAATTTTTTTGGTCCCAAAATTTTTCGAAGTTTTTTTTGGTCCAAAATTTTTTTGGTCCCAAAATTTTTCGAAGTTTTTTTTGAGTGAAAATTTTTTTGGTCCCAAAATTTTTTGAAGTTTTTTTTGGTTGAAAATTTTTTTGGTCACAAAATTTTTCGAAGTTTTTTTTGGGTGAAAATTTTTTTGGTCCCAAAATTTTTCGAAGTTTTTTTTGGGTGAAAATTTTTTTGGTCCCAAAATTTTTCGAAGTTTTTTTTGGTCCAAAATTTTTTTGGTCCCAAAATTTTTTGAAATTTTTTTTGGGTGAAAATTTTTTTGGTCCCAAAATTTTTAGAAGTTTTTTTTGGGTGAAATTTTTTTTGGTCCCAAAATTTTTCGAAGTTTTTTTTGGTCCAAAATTTTTTTGGTCCCAAAATTTTTCGAAGTTTTTTTTGGGTGAAAATTTTTTTGGTCCCAAAATTTTTCGAAGTTTTTTTTGGTCCAAAATTTTTTTGGTCCCAAAATTTTTCGAAGTTTTTTTTGGGTGAAAATTTTTTTGGTCCCAAAATTTTTCGAAGTTTTTTTTTGGTGAAAATTTTTTTGGTCCCAAAATTTTTCGAAGTTTTTTTTGGTCCAAAATTTTTTTGGTCCCAAAATTTTTCGAAGTTTTTTTTCGTCCAAAATTTTTTTGGTCCCAAAATTTTTCGAAGTTTTTTTTGGTCCAAAATTTTTTTGGTCCCAAAATTTTTCGAAGTTTTTTTTGGGTGAAAATTTTTTTGGTCCCAAAATTTTTCGAAGTTTTTTTTGGGTGACAATTTTTTTGGTCCCAAAATTTTTCGAAGTTTTTTTTGGGTGAAAATTTTTTTGGTCCCAAAATTTTTCGAAGTTTTTTTTGGTCCAAAATTTTTTTGGTCCCAAAATTTTTCGAAGTTTTTTTTGAGTGAAAATTTTTTTGGTCCCAAAATTTTTTGAAGTTTTTTTTGGGTGAAAATTTTTTTGGTCCCAAAATTTTTCGAAGTTTTTTTTGGGTGAAAATTTTTTTGGTCCCAAAATTTTTCGAAGTTTTTTTTGGGTGACAATTTTTTTGGTCCCAAAATTTTTCGAAGTTTTTTTTGGGTGAAAATTTTTTTGGTCCCAAAATTTTTTGAAGTTTTTTTTGGGTGAAAATTGTTTTGGTCCCAAAATTTTTCGAAGTTTTTTTTGGTCCAAAATTTTTTTGGTCCCAAAATTTTTCCAAGTTTTTTTTGGGTGAAAAATTTTTTTGGTCCCAAAATTTTTCGAAGTTTTTTTTGGTCCAAAATTTTTTTGGTCCCAAAATTTTTCGAAGTTTTTTTTGGTCCAAAATTTTTTTGGTCCCAAAATTTTTCGAAGTTTTTTTTGGGTGAAATTTTTTTTGGTCCCAAAATTTTTCGAAGTTTTTTTTGGTCCAAAATTTTTTTGGTCCCAAAATTTTTCGAAGTTTTTTTTGGGTGAAAATTTTTTTGGTCCCAAAATTTTTCGAAGTTTTTTTTGGTCCAAAATTTTTTTGGTCCCAAAATTTTTCGAAGTTTTTTTTGGGTGAAAATTTTTTTGGTCCCAAAATTTTTCGAAGTTTTTTTTTGGTGAAAATTTTTTTGGTCCCAAAATTTTTCGAAGTTTTTTTTGGTCCAAAATTTTTTTGGTCCCAAAATTTTTCGAAGTTTTTTTTCGTCCAAAATTTTTTTGGTCCCAAAATTTTTCGAAGTTTTTTTTGGTCCAAAATTTTTTTGGTCCCAAAATTTTTCGAAGTTTTTTTTGGGTGAAAATTTTTTTGGTCCCAAAATTTTTCGAAGTTTTTTTTGGGTGACAATTTTTTTGGTCCCAAAATTTTTCGAAGTTTTTTTTGGGTGAAAATTTTTTTGGTCCCAAAATTTTTCGAAGTTTTTTTTGGTCCAAAATTTTTTTGGTCCCAAAATTTTTCGAAGTTTTTTTTGAGTGAAAATTTTTTTGGTCCCAAAATTTTTTGAAGTTTTTTTTGGGTGAAAATTTTTTTGGTCCCAAAATTTTTCGAAGTTTTTTTTGGGTGAAAATTTTTTTGGTCCCAAAATTTTTCGAAGTTTTTTTTGGGTGACAATTTTTTTGGTCCCAAAATTTTTCGAAGTTTTTTTTGGGTGAAAATTTTTTTGGTCCCAAAATTTTTTGAAGTTTTTTTTGGGTGAAAATTTTTTTGGTCCCAAAATTTTTCGAAGTTTTTTTTGGTCCAAAATTTTTTTGGTCCCAAAATTTTTCCAAGTTTTTTTTGGGTGAAAAATTTTTTTGGTCCCAAAATTTTTCGAAGTTTTTTTTGGTCCAAAATTTTTTTGGTCCCAAAATTTTTCGAAGTTTTTTTTGGTCCAAAATTTTTTTGGTCCCAAAATTTTTCGAAGTTTTTTTTGGGTGAAAATTTTTTTGGTCCCAAAATTTTTTGAAGTTTTTTTTGGGTGAAAATTTTTTTGGTCCCAAAATTTTTCGAAGTTTTTTTTTGGGTGAAAATTTTTTTGGTCCCAAAATTTTTCGAAGTTTTTTTTGGGTGACAATTTTTTTGGTCCCAAAATTTTTCGAAGTTTTTTTTGGGTGGAAATTTTTTTGGTCCCAAAATTTTTCGAAGTTTTTTTTGGTCCAAAATTTTTTTGGTCCCAAAATTTTTCGAGGTTTTTTTTGGGTGAAAATTTTTTTGGTCCCAAAATTTTTCGAAGTTTTTTTTGTGTGAAAATTTTTTTGGTCCCAAAATTTTTCGAAGTTTTTTTTGGTCCAAAATTTTTTTGGTCCCAAAATTTTTCGAAGTTTTTTTTGGTCCAAAATTTTTTTGGTCCCAAAATTTTTCGAAGTTTTTTTGGGTGAAAATTTTTTTGGTCCCAAAATTTTTCGAAGTTTTTTTTGGTGAAAATTTTTTTGGTCCCAAAGTTTTTCGAAGTTTTTTTTGGGTGAAAATTTTTTTGGTCCCAAAATTTTTTGAAGTTTTTTTTGGGTGGAAATTTTTTTGGTCCCAAAATTTTTCGAAGTTTTTTTTGGTCCAAAATTTTTTTGGTCCCAAAATTTTTCGAAGTTTTTTTTGGGTGAAAATTTTTTTGGTCCCAAAATTTTTTGAAGTTTTTTTTTGGGTGAAAATTTTTTTGTTCCCAAAATTTTTCGAAGTTTTTTTTGGTCCAAAATTTTTTTGGTCCCAAAATTTTTCAAAGTTTTTTTTGGGTGAAAAATTTTTTTGGTCCCAAAATTTTTCGAAGTTTTTTTTGGTCCAAAATTTTTTTGGTCCCAAAATTTTTCGAAGTTTTTTTTGGGTGAAAATTTTTTTGGTCCCAAAATTTTTCGAAGTTTTTTTTGGGTGAAAATTTTTTTGGTCCCAAAATTTTTCTAAGTTTTTTTTGGTCCAAAATTTTTTTGGTCCCAAAATTTTTTGAAATTTTTTTTGGGTGAAATTTTTTTTGGTCCCAAAATTTTTCGAAGTTTTTTTTGGGTGAAATTTTTTTTGGTCCCAAAATTTTTCGAAGTTTTTTTTGCTCCAAAATTTTTTTGGTCCCAAAATTTTTCGAAGTTTTTTTTGGGTGAAAATTTTTTTGGTCCCAAAATTTTTCGAAGTTTTTTTTGGGTGAAAATTTTTTTGGTCCCAAAATTTTTTGAAGTTTTTTTTGGGTGAAAATTTTTTTGGTCCCAAAATTTTTCGAAGTTTTTTTTGGGTAAAATTTTTTTGGTCCCAAAATTTTTCGAAGTTTTTTTTGGGTGAAAATTTTTTTGGTCCCAAAATTTTTCAAAGTTTTTTTTGGGTGAAAAATTTTTTTGGTCCCAAAATTTTTCGAAGTTTTTTTTGGTCCAAAATTTTTTTGGTCCCAAAATTTTTCGAAGTTTTTTTTGGGTGAAAATTTTTTTGGTCCCAAAATTTTTCGAAGTTTTTTTTGGGTGAAAATTTTTTTGGTCCCAAAATTTTTCTAAGTTTTTTTTGGTCCAAAATTTTTTTGGTCCCAAAATTTTTTGAAATTTTTTTTGTGTGAAAATTTTTTTGGTCCCAAAATTTTTCGAAGTTTTTTTTGGTCCAAAATTTTTTTGGTCCCAAAATTTTTCGAAGTTTTTTTTGGTCCAAAATTTTTTTGGTCCCAAAATTTTTCGAAGTTTTTTTGGGTGAAAATTTTTTTGGTCCCAAAATTTTTCGAAGTTTTTTTTGGTGAAAATTTTTTTGGTCCCAAAGTTTTTCGAAGTTTTTTTTGGGTGAAAATTTTTTTGGTCCCAAAATTTTTTGAAGTTTTTTTTGGGTGAAAATTTTTTTGGTCCCAAAATTTTTTGAAGTTTTTTTTGGGTGAAAATTTTTTTGGTCCCAAAATTTTTTGAAGTTTTTTTTTGGGTGAAAATTTTTTTGTTCCCAAAATTTTTCGAAGTTTTTTTTGGTCCAAAATTTTTTTGGTCCCAAAATTTTTCAAAGTTTTTTTTGGGTGAAAAATTTTTTTGGTCCCAAAATTTTTCGAAGTTTTTTTTGGTCCAAAATTTTTTTGGTCCCAAAATTTTTCGAAGTTTTTTTTGGGTGAAAATTTTTTTGGTCCCAAAATTTTTCGAAGTTTTTTTTGGGTGAAAATTTTTTTGGTCCCAAAATTTTTCTAAGTTTTTTTTGGTCCAAAATTTTTTTGGTCCCAAAATTTTTTGAAATTTTTTTTGGGTGAAATTTTTTTTGGTCCCAAAATTTTTCGAAGTTTTTTTTGGGTGAAATTTTTTTTGGTCCCAAAATTTTTCGAAGTTTTTTTTGCTCCAAAATTTTTTTGGTCCCAAAATTTTTCGAAGTTTTTTTTGGGTGAAAATTTTTTTGGTCCCAAAATTTTTCGAAGTTTTTTTTGGGTGAAAATTTTTTTGGTCCCAAAATTTTTTGAAGTTTTTTTTGGGTGAAAATTTTTTTGGTCCCAAAATTTTTCGAAGTTTTTTTTGGGTAAAATTTTTTTGGTCCCAAAATTTTTCGAAGTTTTTTTTGGGTAAAATTTTTTTGGTCCCAAAATTTTTCGAAGTTTTTTTTGGGTGAAAATTTTTTTGGTCCCAAAATTTTTTGAAGTTTTTTTTGGGTGGAAATTTTTTTGGTCCCAAAATTTTTCGAAGTTTTTTTTGGTCCAAAATTTTTTTGGTCCCAAAATTTTTCAAAGTTTTTTTTGGGTGAAAAATTTTTTTGGTCCCAAAATTTTTCGAAGTTTTTTTTGGTGCAAAATTTTTTTGGTCCCAAAATTTTTCGAAGTTTTTTTTGGGTGAAAATTTTTTTGGTCCCAAAATTTTTCGAAGTTTTTTTTGGTCCAAAATTTTTTTGGTCCCAAAATTTTTTGAAATTTTTTTTGGGTGAAAATTTTTTTGGTCCCAAAATTTTTCGAAGTTTTTTTTGGGTGAAAATTTTTTTGGTCCCAAAATTTTTTGAAGTTTTTTTTGGGTGAAAATTTTTTTTGGTCCCAAAATTTTTCGAAGTTTTTTTTGGTCCAAAATTTTTTTGGTCCCAAAATTTTTCGAAGTTTTTTTTGGGTGAAAATTTTTTTGGTCCCAAAATTTTTCGAAGTTTTTTTTGGGTGAAAATTTTTTTGGTCCCAAAATTTTTCGAAGTTTTTTTTGGTCCAAAATTTTTTTGGTCCCAAAATTTTTTGAAATTTTTTTTGGGTGAAATTTTTTTTGGTCCCAAAATTTTTCGAAGTTTTTTTTGGGTGAAATTTTTTTTGGTCCCAAAATTTTTCGAAGTTTTTTTTGGTCCAAAATTTTTTTGGTCCCAAAATTTTTCGAAGTTTTTTTTGGGTGAAAATTTTTTTGGTCCCAAAATTTTTCGAAGTTTTTTTTGGGTGAAAATTTTTTTGGTCCCAAAATTTTTTGAAGTTTTTTTTGGGTGAAAATTTTTTTGGTCCCAAAATTTTTCGAAGTTTTTTTTGGGTGAAAATTTTTTTGGTCCCAAAATTTTTCGAAGTTTTTTTTGGGTGAAAAGTCCCAAAATTTTTTGAAGTTTTTTTTGGGTGGAAATTTTTTTGGTCCCAAAATTTTTCGAAGTTTTTTTTGGTCCAAAATTTTTTTGGTCCCAAAATTTTTCGAAGGTTTTTTTGGGTGAAAATTTTTTTGGTCCCAAAATTTTTCGAAGTTTTTTTTGGGTGAAAATTTTTTTGGTCCCAAAATTTTTTGAAGTTTTTTTTGGGTGAAAATTTTTTTGTTCCCAAAATTTTTCGAAGTTTTTTTTGGTCCAAAATTTTTTTGGTCCCAAAATTTTTCAAAGTTTTTTTTGGGTGAAAAATTTTTTTGGTCCCAAAATTTTTCGAAGTTTTTTTTGGTGCAAAATTTTTTTGGTCCCAAAATTTTTCGAAGTTTTTTTTGGTCCAAAATTTTTTTGGTCCCAAAATTTTTTGAAATTTTTTTTGGGTGAAAATTTTTTTGGTCCCAAAATTTTTTGAAATTTTTTTTGGGTGAAAATTTTTTTGGTCCCAAAATTTTTCGAAGTTTTTTTTGGGTGAAAATTTTTTTGGTCCCAAAATTTTTTGAAGTTTTTTTTGGGTGAAAATTTTTTTGGTCCCAAAATTTTTCGAAGTTTTTTTTGGTCCAAAATTTTTTTGGTCTGAAAAAGTTTCGAAACTTTTTTTGGTCCGAAAATTTTTCGAAGTTTTTTTTGGTCCAAAAATTTTTTGGTCTGAAAATTTTTCGAAGTTTTTTTTGGTCCAAAATTTTTTTGGTCCCAAAATTTTTTGAAGTTTTTTTTGGGTGGAAATTTTTTTGGTCCCAAAATTTTTCGAAGTTTTTTTTGGTCCAAAATTTTTTTGGTCCCAAAATTTTTCGAAGTTTTTTTTGGGTGAAAATTTTTTTGGTCCCAAAATTTTTCGAAGTTTTTTTTGGGTGAAAATTTTTTTGGTCCCAAAATTTTTTGAAGTTTTTTTTGGGTGAAAATTTTTTTGTTCCCAAAATTTTTCGAAGTTTTTTTTGGTCCAAAATTTTTTTGGTCCCAAAATTTTTCAAAGTTTTTTTTGGGTGAAAAATTTTTTTGGTCCCAAAATTTTTCGAAGTTTTTTTTGGTGCAAAATTTTTTTGGTCCCAAAATTTTTCGAAGTTTTTTTTGGGTGAAAATTTTTTTGGTCCCAAAATTTTTCGAAGTTTTTTTTGGTCCAAAATTTTTTTGGTCCCAAAATTTTTTGAAATTTTTTTTGGGTGAAAATTTTTTTGGTCCCAAAATTTTTCGAAGTTTTTTTTGGGTGAAAATTTTTTTGGTCCCAAAATTTTTTGAAGTTTTTTTTGGGTGAAAATTTTTTTTGGTCCCAAAATTTTTCGAAGTTTTTTTTGGTCCAAAATTTTTTTGGTCCCAAAATTTTTCGAAGTTTTTTTTGGGTGAAAATTTTTTTGGTCCCAAAATTTTTCGAAGTTTTTTTTGGGTGAAAATTTTTTTGGTCCCAAAATTTTTCGAAGTTTTTTTTGGTCCAAAATTTTTTTGGTCCCAAAATTTTTTGAAATTTTTTTTGGGTGAAATTTTTTTTGGTCCCAAAATTTTTCGAAGTTTTTTTTGGGTGAAATTTTTTTTGGTCCCAAAATTTTTCGAAGTTTTTTTTGGTCCAAAATTTTTTTGGTCCCAAAATTTTTCGAAGTTTTTTTTGGGTGAAAATTTTTTTGGTCCCAAAATTTTTCGAAGTTTTTTTTGGGTGAAAATTTTTTTGGTCCCAAAATTTTTTGAAGTTTTTTTTGGGTGAAAATTTTTTTGGTCCCAAAATTTTTCGAAGTTTTTTTTGGGTGAAAATTTTTTTGGTCCCAAAATTTTTCGAAGTTTTTTTTGGGTGAAAAGTCCCAAAATTTTTTGAAGTTTTTTTTGGGTGGAAATTTTTTTGGTCCCAAAATTTTTCGAAGTTTTTTTTGGTCCAAAATTTTTTTGGTCCCAAAATTTTTCGAAGGTTTTTTTGGGTGAAAATTTTTTTGGTCCCAAAATTTTTCGAAGTTTTTTTTGGGTGAAAATTTTTTTGGTCCCAAAATTTTTTGAAGTTTTTTTTGGGTGAAAATTTTTTTGTTCCCAAAATTTTTCGAAGTTTTTTTTGGTCCAAAATTTTTTTGGTCCCAAAATTTTTCAAAGTTTTTTTTGGGTGAAAAATTTTTTTGGTCCCAAAATTTTTCGAAGTTTTTTTTGGTGCAAAATTTTTTTGGTCCCAAAATTTTTCGAAGTTTTTTTTGGTCCAAAATTTTTTTGGTCCCAAAATTTTTTGAAATTTTTTTTGGGTGAAAATTTTTTTGGTCCCAAAATTTTTTGAAATTTTTTTTGGGTGAAAATTTTTTTGGTCCCAAAATTTTTCGAAGTTTTTTTTGGGTGAAAATTTTTTTGGTCCCAAAATTTTTTGAAGTTTTTTTTGGGTGAAAATTTTTTTGGTCCCAAAATTTTTCGAAGTTTTTTTTGGTCCAAAATTTTTTTGGTCTGAAAAATTTTCGAAACTTTTTTTGGTCCGAAAATTTTTCGAAGTTTTTTTTGGTCCAAAAATTTTTTGGTCTGAAAATTTTTCGAAGTTTTTTTTGGTCCAAAATTTTTTTGGTCCGAAAATTTTTCGAAGTTTTTTTTTGGTCCAAAATTTTTTTGGTCCGAAAATCTTTCGAAGTTTTTTTTGGGTGAAAATTTTTTTGGTCCGAAATTTTTTCGAAGTTTTTTTTGGGTGAAAATTTTTTTGGTCCGAAAATTATTCGAAGTTTTTTTTGGTCCAAAATTTTTTTGGTCCCAAAATTTTTCGAAGTTTTTTTTGGTCCAAAATTTTTTTGGTCTGAAAATTTTTCGAAGTTTTTTTTGGGTGAAAATTTTTTTGGTCCCAAAATTTTTCGAAGTTTTTTTTGGTCCAAAATTTTTTTGGTCCCAAAATTTTTCGAAGTTTTTTTTGGTCCAAAATTTTTTTGGTCCCAAAATTTTTCGAAGTTTTTTTTGGGTGAAATTTTTTTTGGTCCCAAAATTTTTCGAAGTTTTTTTTGGGTGAAAATTTTTTTGGTCCCAAAGTTTTTCGAAGTTTTTTTTGGGTGAAAAATTTTTTGGTCCCAAAATTTTTTGAAGTTTTTTTTGGGTGGAAATTTTTTTGGTCCCAAAATTTTTCGAAGTTTTTTTTGGTCCAAAATTTTTTTGGTCCCAAAATTTTTCGAAGTTTTTTTTGGGTGAAAATTTTTTTGGTCCCAAAATTTTTCGAAGTTTTTTTTGGGTGAAAATTTTTTTGGTCCCAAAATTTTTTGAAGTTTTTTTTGGGTGAAAATTTTTTTGTTCCCAAAATTTTTCGAAGTTTTTTTTGGTACAAAATTTTTTTGGTCCCAAAATTTTTCAAAGTTTTTTTTGGGTGAAAAATTTTTTTGGTCCCAAAATTTTTCGAAGTTTTTTTTGGTCCAAAATTTTTTTGGTCCCAAAATTTTTCGAAGTTTTTTTTTGGGTGAAAATTTTTTTGGTCCCAAAATTTTTCGAAGTTTTTTTTGGGTGAAAATTTTTTTGGTCCCAAAATTTTTCGAAGTTTTTTTTGGTCCAAAATTTTTTTGGTCCCAAAATTTTTTGAAATTTTTTTTGGGTGAAAATTTTTTTGGTCCCAAAATTTTTCGAAGTTTTTTTTGGGTGAAAATTTTTTTGGTCCCAAAATTTTTTGAAGTTTTTTTTGGGTGAAAATTTTTTTGGTCCCAAAATTTTTCGAAGTTTTTTTTTGGGTGAAAATTTTTTTGGTCCCAAAATTTTTCGAAGTTTTTTTTGGGTGACAATTTTTTTGGTCCCAAAATTTTTCGAAGTTTTTTTTGGGTGAAAATTTTTTTGGTCCTAAAATTTTTTGAAGTTTTTTTTGGGTGAAAATTTTTTTGGTCCCAAAATTTTTCGAAGTTTGTTTTGGTCCAAAATTTTTTTGGTCCCAAAATTTTTCCAAGTTTTTTTTGGGTGAAAAATTTTTTTGGTCCCAAAATTTTTCGAAGTTTTTTTTGGTCCAAAATTTTTTTGGTCCCAAAATTTTTCGAAGTTTTTTTTGGGTGAAAATTTTTTTGGTCCCAAAATTTTTCGAAGTTTTTTTTTGAGTGAAAATTTTTTTGGTCCCAAAATTTTTTGAAGTTTTTTTTGGGTGAAAATTTTTTTGGTCCCAAAATTTTTCGAAGTTTTTTTTGGGTGAAAATTTTTTTGGTCCCAAAATTTTTCGAAGTTTTTTTTGGGTGAAAATTTTTTTGGTCCCAAAATTTTTCGAAGTTTTTTTTGGGTGAAAATTTTTTTGGTCCCAAAATTTTTCGAAGTTTTTTTTGGGTGAAAATTTTTTTGGTCCCAAAATTTTTTGAAGTTTTTTTTGGGTGGAAATTTTTTTGGTCCCAAAATTTTTCGAAGTTTTTTTTGGTCCAAAATTTTTTTGGTCCCAAAATTTTTCGAAGTTTTTTTTGGGTGAAAATTTTTTTGGTCCCAAAATTTTTCGAAGTTTTTTTTGGGTGAAAATTTTTTTGGTCCCAAAATTTTTTGAAGTTTTTTTTGGGTGAAAATTTTTTTGTTCCCAAAATGTTTCGAAGTTTTTTTTGGTCCAAAATTTTTTTGGTCCCAAAATTTTTCAAAGTTTTTTTTGGGTGAAAAATTTTTTTGGTCCCAAAATTTTTCGAAGTTTTTTTTGGTGCAAAATTTTTTTGGTCCCAAAATTTTTCGAAGTTTTTTTTGGGTGAAAATTTTTTTGGTCCCAAAATTTTTCCAAGTTTTTTTTGGGTGAAAAATTTTTTTGGTCCCAAAATTTTTCGAAGTTTTTTTTGGGTGAAAATTTTTTTGGTCCCAAAATTTTTCGAAGTTTTTTTTGGTCCAAAATTTTCTTGGTCCCAAAATTTTTCGAAGTTTTTTTTTGGGTGAAAATTTTTTTGGTCCCAAAAATTTTCGAAGTTTTTTTTGGTCCAAAATTTTTTTGGTCCCAAAATTTTTCGAAGTTTTTTTTGGGTGAAAATTTTTTTGGTCCCAAAAATTTTCGAAGTTTTTTTTGGGTGAAAATTTTTTTGGTCCCAAAATTTTTCGAAGTTTTTTTTGGGTGAAAATTTTTTTGGTCCCAAAATTTTTCGAAGTTTTTTTTGGTCCAAAATTTTTTTGGTCCCAAAATTTTTTGAAATTTTTTTTGGGTGAAAATTTTTTTGGTCCCAAAATTTTTCGAAGTTTTTTTTGGGTGAAAATTTTTTTGGTCCCAAAATTTTTCGAAGTTTTTTTTGGTCCAAAATTTTTTTGGTCCCAAAATTTTTCGAAGTTTTTTTTGGGTGAAAATTTTTTTGGTCCCAAAATTTTTCGAAGTTTTTTTTGGTCCAAAATTTTTTTGGTCCCAAAATTTTTCGAAGTTTTTTTTTGGTGAAAATTTTTTTGGTCCCAAAATTTTTCGAAGTTTTTTTTTGGTGAAAATTTTTTTGGTCCCAAAATTTTTCGAAGTTTTTTTTGGTCCAAAATTTTTCGAAGTTTTTTTTTGGGTGAAAATTTTTTTGGTCCCAAAATTTTTCGAAGTTTTTTTTGGGTGACAATTTTTTTGGTCCCAAAATTTTTTGAAGTTTTTTTTGGGTGAAAATTTTTTTGGTCCCAAAATTTTTTGAAGTTTTTTTTGGGTGAAAATTTTTTTGGTCCCAAAATTTTTCGAAGTTTTTTTTGGTCCAAAATTTTTTTGGTCCCAAAATTTTTCAAAGTTTTTTTTGGGTGAAAAATTTTTTTGGTCCCAAAATTTTTCGAAGTTTTTTTTGGTGCAAAATTTTTTTGGTCCCAAAATTTTTCGAAGTTTTTTTTGGGTGAAAATTTTTTTGGTCCCAAAATTTTTCGAAGTTTTTTTTGGGTGAAAATTTTTTTGGTCCCAAAATTTTTCGAAGTTTTTTTTGGTCCAAAATTTTTTTGGTCCCAAAATTTTTCGAAGTTTTTTTTGAGTGAAAATTTTTTTGGTCCCAAAATTTTTCGAAGTTTTTTTTGGGTGAAAATTTTTTTGGTCCCAAAATTTTTCAAAGTTTTTTTTGGGTGAAAAATTTTTTTGGTCCCAAAATTTTTCGAAGTTTTTTTTGGTCCAAAATTTTTTTGGTCCCAAAATTTTTCGAAGTTTTTTTTGGGTGAAAATTTTTTTGGTCCCAAAATTTTTCGAAGTTTTTTTTGGGTGAAAATTTTTTTGGTCCCAAAATTTTTCGAAGTTTTTTTTGGTCCAAAATTTTTTTGGTCCCAAAATTTTTTGAAATTTTTTTTGGGTGAAAATTTTTTTGGTCCCAAAATTTTTAGAAGTTTTTTTTGGGTGAAATTTTTTTTGGTCCCAAAATTTTTCGAAGTTTTTTTTGGTCCAAAATGTTTTTGGTCCCAAAATTTTTCGAAGTTTTTTTTGGGTGAAAATTTTTTTGGTCCCAAAATTTTTCGAAGTTTTTTTTGGTCCAAAATTTTTTTGGTCCCAAAATTTTTCAAAGTTTTTTTTTGGGTGAAAATTTTTTTGGTCCCAAAATTTTTCGAAGTTTTTTTTTGGTGAAAATTTTTTTGGTCCCAAAATTTTTCGAAGTTTTTTTTGGGTGAAAATTTTTTTGGTCCCAAAATTTTTTGAAGTTTTTTTTGGGTGAAAATTTTTTTGGTCCCAAAATTTTTCGAAGTTTTTTTTGGGTGAAAATTTTTTTGGGTGAAAATTTTTCGAAGTTTTTTTTGGTCCAAAATTTTTTTGGTCCCAAAATTTTTCGAAGTTTTTTTTGGTCCAAAATTTTTTTGGTCCCAAAATTTTTCGAAGTTTTTTTTGGGTGAAAATTTTTTTGGTCCCAAAATTTTTCGAAGTTTTTTTTGGGTGAAAATTTTTTTGGTCCCAAAATTTTTCGAAGTTTTTTTTTGAGTGAAAATTTTTTTGGTCCCAAAATTTTTTGAAGTTTTTTTTGGGTGAAAATTGTTTTGTTCCCAAAATTTTTCGAAGTTTTTTTTGGGTGAAAATTTTTTTGGTCCCAAAATTTTTCGAAGTTTTTTTTGGGTGAAAATTTTTTTGGTCCCAAAATTTTTCGAAGTTTTTTTTGGGTGAAAATTTTTTTGTTCCCAAAATGTTTCGAAGTTTTTTTTGGTCCAAAATTTTTTTGGTCCCAAAATTTTTCAAAGTTTTTTTTGGGTGAAAAATTTTTTTGGTCCCAAAATTTTTCGAAGTTTTTTTTGGTGCAAAATTTTTTTGGTCCCAAAATTTTTCGAAGTTTTTTTTGGGTGAAAATTTTTTTGGTCCCAAAATTTTTCCAAGTTTTTTTTGGGTGAAAAATTTTTTTGGTCCCAAAATTTTTCGAAGTTTTTTTTGGGTGAAAATTTTTTTGGTCCCAAAATTTTTCGAAGTTTTTTTTGGTCCAAAATTTTTTTGGTCCCAAAATTTTTTGAAGTTTTTTTTGGGTGAAAATTTTTTTGGTCCCAAAATTTTTCGAAGTTTTTTTTGGTCCAAAATTTTCTTGGTCCCAAAATTTTTCGAAGTTTTTTTTTGGGTGAAAATTTTTTTGGTCCCAAAAATTTTCGAAGTTTTTTTTTGGTCCAAAATTTTTTTGGTCCCAAAATTTTTCGAAGTTTTTTTTGGGTGAAAATTTTTTTGGTCCCAAAATTTTTCGAAGTTTTTTTTGGTCCAAAAATTTTTTGGTCCCAAAATTTTTCGAAGTTTTTTTTGGGTGAAAATTTTTTTGGTCCCAAAATGTTTCTAAGTTTTTTTTGGTCCAAAATTTTTTTGGTCCCAAAATTTTTCGAAGTTTTTTTTGGGTGAAAATTTTTTTGGTCCCAAAAATTTTCGAAGTTTTTTTTGGGTGAAAATTTTTTTGGTCCCAAAATTTTTCGAAGTTTTTTTTGGGTGAAAATTTTTTTGGTCCCAAAATTTTTCGAAGTTTTTTTTGGTCCAAAATTTTTTTGGTCCCAAAATTTTTTGAAATTTTTTTTGGGTGAAAATTTTTTTGGTCCCAAAATTTTTCGAAGTTTTTTTTGGGTGAAAATTTTTTTGGTCCCAAAATTTTTCGAAGTTTTTTTTGGTCCAAAATTTTTTTGGTCCCAAAATTTTTCGAAGTTTTTTTTGGGTGAAAATTTTTTTGGTCCCAAAATTTTTCGAAGTTTTTTTTGGTCCAAAATTTTTTTGGTCCCAAAATTTTTCGAAGTTTTTTTTTGGTGAAAATTTTTTTGGTCCCAAAATTTTTCGAAGTTTTTTTTGGTCCAAAATTTTTCGAAGTTTTTTTTGGTCCAAAATTTTTCGAAGTTTTTTTTTGGGTGAAAATTTTTTTGGTCCCAAAATTTTTCGAAGTTTTTTTTGGGTGACAATTTTTTTGGTCCCAAAATTTTTCGAAGTTTTTTTTGGGTGAAAATTTTTTTGGTCCCAAAATTTTTTGAAGTTTTTTTTGGGTGAAAATTTTTTTGGTCCCAAAATTTTTCGAAGTTTTTTTTGGTCCAAAATTTTTTTGGTCCCAAAATTTTTCAAAGTTTTTTTTGGGTGAAAAATTTTTTTGGTCCCAAAATTTTTCGAAGTTTTTTTTGGTGCAAAATTTTTTTGGTCCCAAAATTTTTCGAAGTTTTTTTTGGTCCAAAATTTTTTTGGTCCCAAAATTTTTCGAAGTTTTTTTTGGGTGAAAATTTTTTTGGTCCCAAAATTTTTCGAAGTTTTTTTTGGTCCAAAATTTTTTTGGTCCCAAAATTTTTCGAAGTTTTTTTTGAGTGAAAATTTTTTTGGTCCCAAAATTTTTTGAAGTTTTTTTTGGTTGAAAATTTTTTTGGTCACAAAATTTTTCGAAGTTTTTTTTGGGTGAAAATTTTTTTGGTCCCAAAATTTTTCAAAGTTTTTTTTGGGTGAAAAATTTTTTTGGTCCCAAAATTTTTCGAAGTTTTTTTTGGTCCCAAAATTTTTCGAAGTTTTTTTTGGGTGAAAATTTTTTTGGTCCCAAAATTTTTCGAAGTTTTTTTTGGGTGAAAATTTTTTTGGTCCCAAAATTTTTCGAAGTTTTTTTTGGTCCAAAATTTTTTTGGTCCCAAAATTTTTTGAAATTTTTTTTGGGTGAAAATTTTTTTGGTCCCAAAATTTTTAGAAGTTTTTTTTGGGTGAAATTTTTTTTGGTCCCAAAATTTTTCGAAGTTTTTTTTGGTCCAAAATTTTTTTGGTCCCAAAATTTTTCGAAGTTTTTTTTGGGTGAAAATTTTTTTGGTCCCAAAATTTTTCGAAGTTTTTTTTGGTCCAAAATTTTTTTGGTCCCAAAATTTTTCGAAGTTTTTTTTGGGTGAAAATTTTTTTGGTCCCAAAATTTTTCGAAGTTTTTTTTTGGTGAAAATTTTTTTGGTCCCAAAATTTTTCGAAGTTTTTTTTGGGTGAAAATTTTTTTGGTCCCAATATTTTTTGAAGTTTTTTTTGGGTGAAAATTTTTTTGGTCCCAAAATTTTTCGAAGTTTTTTTTGGGTGAAAATTTTTTTGGGTGAAAATTTTTCGAAGTTTTTTTTGGTCCAAAATTTTTTTGGTCCCAAAATTTTTCGAAGTTTTTTTTGGTCCAAAATTTTTTTGGTCCCAAAATTTTTCGAAGTTTTTTTTGGGTGAAAATTTTTTTGGTCCCAAAATTTTTCGAAGTTTTTTTTTGGTGAAAATTTTTTTGGTCCCAAAATTTTTCGAAGTTTTTTTTGGGTGAAAATTTTTTTGGTCCCAAAATTTTTTGAAGTTTTTTTTGGGTGAAAATTTTTTTGGTCCCAAAATTTTTCGAAGTTTTTTTTGGGTGAAAATTTTTTTGGGTGAAAATTTTTCGAAGTTTTTTTTGGTCCAAAATTTTTTTGGTCCCAAAATTTTTCGAAGTTTTTTTTGGTCCAAAATTTTTTTGGTCCCAAAATTTTTCGAAGTTTTTTTTGGGTGAAAATTTTTTTGGTCCCAAAATTTTTCGAAGTTTTTTTTGGGTGAAAATTTTTTTGGTCCCAAAATTTTTCGAAGTTTTTTTTTGGTCCAAAATTTTTTGAAATTTTTTTTGGGTGAAAATTTTTTTGGTCCCAAAATTTTTCGAAGTTTTTTTTGGGTGAAAATTTTTTTGGTCCCAAAATTTTTCGAAGTTTTTTTTGGTCCAAAATTTTTTTGGTCCCAAAATTTTTCGAAGTTTTTTTTGGGTGAAAATTTTTTTGGTCCCAAAATTTTTTGAAGTTTTTTTTGGGTGAAAATTTTTTTGGTCCCAAAATTTTTCGAATTTTTTTTTGGGTGAAAATTTTTTTGGTCCCAAAATTTTTCGAAGTTTTTTTTGGGTGAAAATTTTTTTGGTCCCAAAATTTTTCGAAGTTTTTTTTGGGTGAAAATTTTTTTGGTCCCAAAATTTTTTGAAGTTTTTTTTGGGTGGAAATTTTTTTGGTCCCAAAATTTTTCGAAGTTTTTTTTGGTCCAAAATTTTTTTGGTCCCAAAATTTTTCGAAGTTTTTTTTGGGTGAAAATTTTTTTGGTCCCAAAATTTTTCGAAGTTTTTTTTGGGTGAAAATTTTTTTGGTCCCAAAATTTTTTGAAGTTTTTTTTGGGTGAAAATTTTTTTGTTCCCAAAATTTTTCGAAGTTTTTTTTGGTCCAAAATTTTTTTGGTCCCAAAATTTTTCGAAGTTTTTTTTGGGTGAAAATTTTTTTGGTCCCAAAATTTTTTGAAGTTTTTTTTGGGTGAAAATTTTTTTAGTCCCAAAATTTTTCGAAGTTTTTTTTGGGTGAAAATTTTTTTGGGTGAAAATTTTTCGAAGATTTTTTTGGTCCAAAATTTTTTTGGTCCCAAAATTTTTCGAAGTTTTTTTTGGTCCAAAATTTTTTTGGTCCCAAAATTTTTCGAAGTTTTTTTTGGGTGAAAATTTTTTTGGTCCCAAAATTTTTCGAAGTTTTTTTTGGGTGAAAATTTTTTTGGTCCCAAAATTTTTCGAAGTTTTTTTTTGGTCCAAAATTTTTTTGGTCCCAAAATTTTTTGAAATTTTTTTTGGGTGAAAATTTTTTTGGTCCCAAAATTTTTCGAAGTTTTTTTTGGGTGAAAATTTTTTTGGTCCCAAAATTTTTCGAAGTTTTTTTTGGGTGAAAATTTTTTTGGTCCCAAAATTTTTCGAAGTTTTTTTTGGGTGAAAATTTTTTTGGTCCCAAAATTTTTTGAAGTTTTTTTTGGGTGAAAATTTTTTTGTTCCCAAAATTTTTCGAAGTTTTTTTTGGTCCAAAATTTTTTTGGTCCCAAAATTTTTCGAAGTTTTTTTTGGGTGAAAATTTTTTTGGTCCCAAAATTTTTTGAAGTTTTTTTTGGGTGAAAATTTTTTTGGTCCCAAAATTTTTCGAAGTTTTTTTTGGGTGAAAATTTTTTTGGGTGAAAATTTTTCGAAGTTTTTTTTGGTCCAAAATTTTTTTGGTCCCAAAATTTTTCGAAGTTTTTTTTGGTCCAAAATTTTTTTGGTCCCAAAATTTTTCGAAGTTTTTTTTGGGTGAAAATTTTTTTGGTCCCAAAATTTTTCGAAGTTTTTTTTGGGTGAAAATTTTTTTGGTCCCAAAATTTTTCGAAGTTTTTTTTTGGTCCAAAATTTTTTTGGTCCCAAAATTTTTTGAAATTTTTTTTGGGTGAAAATTTTTTTGGTCCCAAAATTTTTCGAAGTTTTTTTTGGGTGAAAATTTTTTTGGTCCCAAAATTTTTCGAAGTTTTTTTTGGTCCAAAATTTTTTTGGTCCCAAAATTTTTCGAAGTTTTTTTTGGGTGAAAATTTTTTTGGTCCCAAAATTTTTCGAAGTTTTTTTTGGGTGAAAATTTTTTTGGTCCCAAAATTTTTTGAAGTTTTTTTTGGGTGAAAATTTTTTTGGTCCCAAAATTTTTCGAAGTTTTTTTTGGGTGAAAATTTTTTTGGTCCCAAAATTTTTCGAAGTTTTTTTTGGGTGAAAATTTTTTTGGTCCCAAAATTTTTCGAAGTTTTTTTTGGGTGAAAATTTTTTTGGTCCCAAAATTTTTCGAAGTTTTTTTTGGGTGAAAATTTTTTTGGTCCCAAAATTTTTCGAAGTTTTTTTTGGTCCAAAATTTTTTTGGTCCCAAAATTTTTCGAAGTTTTTTTTGGGTGAAAATTTTTTTGGTCCCAAAATTTTTCGAAGTTTTTTTTGGGTGAAAATTTTTTTGGTCCCAAAATTTTTTGAAGTTTTTTTTGGTCCAAAATTTTTTTGGTCCCAAAATTTTTTGAAATTTTTTTTGGGTGAAAATTTTTTTGGTCCCAAAATTTTTCGAAGTTTTTTTTGGGTGAAAATTTTTTTGGTCCCAAAATTTTTCGAAGTTTTTTTTGGTCCAAAATTTTTTTGGTCCCAAAATTTTTTGAAGTTTTTTTTGGTCCAAAATTTTTTTGGTCCCAAAATTTTTCGAAGTTTTTTTTGGGTGAAAATTTTTTTGGTCCCAAAATTTTTCGAAGTTTTTTTTGGGTGAAAATTTTTTTGGTCCCAAAATTTTTCGAAGTTTTTTTTGGGTGAAAATTTTTTTGGTCCCAAAATTTTTCGAAGTTTTTTTTGGGTGAAAATTTTTTTGGTCCCAAAATTTTTCGAAGTTTTTTTTGGGTGAAAATTTTTTTGGTCCCAAAATTTTTCGAAGTTTTTTTTGGGTGAAAATTTTTTTGGTCCCAAAATTTTTTGAAGTTTTTTTTGGGTGGAAATTTTTTTGGTCCCAAAATTTTTCGAAGTTTTTTTTGGTCCAAAATTTTTTTGGTCCCAAAATTTTTCGAAGTTTTTTTTGGGTGAAAATTTTTTTGGTCCCAAAATTTTTCGAAGTTTTTTTTGGGTGAAAATTTTTTTGGTCCCAAAATTTTTTGAAGTTTTTTTTGGGTGAAAATTTTTTTGTTCCCAAAATTTTTCGAAGTTTTTTTTGGTCCAAAATTTTTTTGGTCCCAAAATTTTTCAAAGTTTTTTTTGGGTGAAAAATTTTTTTGGTCCCAAAATTTTTCGAAGTTTTTTTTGGTGCAAAATTTTTTTGGTCCCAAAATTTTTCGAAGTTTTTTTTGGGTGAAAATTTTTTTGGTCCCAAAATTTTTCGAAGTTTTTTTTGGTCCAAAATTTTTTTGGTCCCAAAATTTTTTGAAATTTTTTTTGGGTGAAAATTTTTTTGGTCCCAAAATTTTTCGAAGTTTTTTTTGGGTGAAAATTTTTTTGGTCCCAAAATTTTTCGAAGTTTTTTTTGGTCCAAAATTTTTTTGGTCCCAAAATTTTTTGAAGTTTTTTTTGGGTGAAAATTTTTTTGGTCCCAAAATTTTTCGAAGTTTTTTTTGGTCCAAAATTTTCTTGGTCCCAAAATTTTTCGAAGTTTTTTTTTGGGTCAAAATTTTTTTGGTCCCAAAAATTTTCGAAGTTTTTTTTGGTCCCAAAAATTTTCGAAGTTTTTTTTGGTCCAAAATTTTTTTGGTCCCAAAATTTTTCGAAGTTTTTTTTGGGTGAAAATTTTTTTGGTCCCAAAATTTTTCGAAGTTTTTTTTGGTCCAAAAATTTTTTGGTCCCAAAATTTTTCGAAGTTTTTTTTGGGTGAAAATTTTTTTGGTCCCAAAATGTTTCTAAGTTTTTTTTGGTCCAAAATTTTTTTGGTCCCAAAATTTTTCGAAGTTTTTTTTGGGTGAAAATTTTTTTGGTCCCAAAAATTTTCGAAGTTTTTTTTGGGTGAAAAGTTTTTTGGTCCCAAAATTTTTCGAAGTTTTTTTTGGTCCAAAATTTTTTTGGTCCCAAAATTTTTTGAAATTTTTTTTGGGTGAAAATTTTTTTGGTCCCAAAATTTTTCGAAGTTTTTTTTGGGTGAAAATTTTTTTGGTCCCAAAATTTTTCGAAGTTTTTTTTGGTCCAAAATTTTTTTGGTCCCAAAATTTTTCGAAGTTTTTTTTGGGTGAAAATTTTTTGGTCCCAAAATTTTTCGAAGTTTTTTTTTGGTGAAAATTTTTTTGGTCCCAAAATTTTTCGAAGTTTTTTTTTGGTGAAAATTTTTTTGGTCCCAAAATTTTTCGAAGTTTTTTTTGGGTGACAATTTTTTTGGTCCCAAAATTTTTCGAAGTTTTTTTTGGGTGAAAATTTTTTTGGTCCCAAAATTTTTTGAAGTTTTTTTTGGGTGAAAATTTTTTTGGTCCCAAAATTTTTCGAAGTTTTTTTTGGTCCAAAATTTTTTTGGTCCCAAAATTTTTCAAAGTTTTTTTTGGGTGAAAAATTTTTTTGGTCCCAAAATTTTTCGAAGTTTTTTTTGGTGCAAAATTTTTTTGGTCCCAAAATTTTTCGAAGTTTTTTTTGGGTGAAAATTTTTTTGGTCCCAAAATTTTTCGAAGTTTTTTTTGGGTGAAAATTTTTTTGGTCCCAAAATTTTTCGAAGTTTTTTTTGGTCCAAAATTTTTTTGGTCCCAAAATTTTTCGAAGTTTTTTTTGAGTGAAATTTTTTTTGGTCCCAAAATTTTTTGAAGTTTTTTTTGGTTGAAAATTTTTTTGGTCCCAAAATTTTTCGAAGTTTTTTTTGGGTGAAAATTTTTTTGGTCCCAAAATTTTTCGAAGTTTTTTTTGGCTGAAAATTTTTTTGGTCCCAAAATTTTTCGAAGTTTTTTTTGGTCCAAAATTTTTTTGGTCCCAAAATTTTTTGAAATTTTTTTTGGGTGAAAATTTTTTTGGTCCCAAAATTTTTAGAAGTTTTTTTTGGGTGAAATTTTTTTTGGTCCCAAAATTTTTCGAAGTTTTTTTTGGTCCAAAATTTTTTTGGTCCCAAAATTTTTCGAAGTTTTTTTTGGGTGAAAATTTTTTTGGTCCCAAAATTTTTCGAAGTTTTTTTTGGTCCAAAATTTTTTTGGTCCCAAAATTTTTCGAAGTTTTTTTTGGGTGAAAATTTTTTTGGTCCCAAAATTTTTCGAAGTTTTTTTTTGGTGAAAATTTTTTTGGTCCCAAAATTTTTCGAAGTTTTTTTTGGTCCAAAATTTTTTTGGTCCCAAAATTTTTCGAAGTTTTTTTTCGTCCAAAATTTTTTTGGTCCCAAAATTTTTCGAAGTTTTTTTTGGTCCAAAATTTTTTTGGTCCCAAAATTTTTCGAAGTTTTTTTTGGGTGAAAATTTTTTTGGTCCCAAAATTTTTCGAAGTTTTTTTTGGGTGACAATTTTTTTGGTCCCAAAATTTTTCGAAGTTTTTTTTGGGTGAAAATTTTTTTGGTCCCAAAATTTTTCGAAGTTTTTTTTGGTCCAAAATTTTTTTGGTCCCAAAATTTTTCGAAGTTTTTTTTGAGTGAAAATTTTTTTGGTCCCAAAATTTTTTGAAGTTTTTTTTGGGTGAAAATTTTTTTGGTCCCAAAATTTTTCGAAGTTTTTTTTGGGTGAAAATTTTTTTGGTCCCAAAATTTTTCGAAGTTTTTTTTGGGTGAAAATTTTTTTGGTCCCAAAATTTTTCGAAGTTTTTTTTGGGTGAAAATTTTTTTGGTCCCAAAATTTTTTGAAGTTTTTTTTGGGTGAAAATTTTTTTGGTCCCAAAATTTTTCGAAGTTTTTTTTGGTCCAAAATTTTTTTGGTCCCAAAATTTTTCGAAGTTTTTTTTGGGTGAAAAATTTTTTTGGTCCCAAAATTTTTCGAAGTTTTTTTTGGTCCAAAATTTTTTTGGTCCCAAAATTTTTCGAAGTTTTTTTTGGTCCAAAATTTTTTTGGTCCCAAAATTTTTCGAAGTTTTTTTTGGGTGAAAATTTTTTTGGTCCCAAAATTTTTTGAAGTTTTTTTTGGGTGAAAATTTTTTTGGTCCCAAAATTTTTCGAAGTTTTTTTTTGGGTGAAAATTTTTTTGGTCCCAAAATTTTTCGAAGTTTTTTTTGGGTGACAATTTTTTTGGTCCCAAAATTTTTCGAAGTTTTTTTTGGGTGGAAATTTTTTTGGTCCCAAAATTTTTCGAAGTTTTTTTTGGTCCAAAATTTTTTTGGTCCCAAAATTTTTCGAGGTTTTTTTTGGGTGAAAATTTTTTTGGTCCCAAAATTTTTCGAAGTTTTTTTTTTTGAAAATTTTTTTGGTCCCAAAATTTTTCGAAGTTTTTTTTGGTCCAAAATTTTTTTGGTCCCAAAATTTTTCGAAGTTTTTTTTGGTCCAAAATTTTTTTGGTCCCAAAATTTTTCGAAGTTTTTTTTGGGTGAAAATTTTTTTGGTCCCAAAATTTTTCGAAGTTTTTTTTGGTGAAAATTTTTTTGGTCCCAAAGTTTTTCGAAGTTTTTTTTGGGTGAAAATTTTTTTGGTCCCAAAATTTTTTGAAGTTTTTTTTGGGTGGAAATTTTTTTGGTCCCAAAATTTTTCGAAGTTTTTTTTGGTCCAAAATTTTTTTGGTCCCAAAATTTTTCGAAGTTTTTTTTGGGTGAAAATTTTTTTGGTCCCAAAATTTTTCGAAGTTTTTTTTGGTCCAAAATTTTTTTGGTCCCAAAATTTTTCGAAGTTTTTTTTGGGTGAAAATTTTTTTGGTCCCAAAATTTTTCGAAGTTTTTTTTGGTGAAAATTTTTTTGGTCCCAAAGTTTTTCGAAGTTTTTTTTGGGTGAAAATTTTTTTGGTCCCAAAATTTTTTGAAGTTTTTTTTGGGTGGAAATTTTTTTGGTCCCAAAATTTTTCGAAGTTTTTTTTGGTCCAAAATTTTTTTGGTCCCAAAATTTTTCGAAGTTTTTTTTGGGTGAAAATTTTTTTGGTCCCAAAATTTTTCGAAGTTTTTTTTGGGTGAAAATTTTTTTGGTCCCAAAATTTTTTGAAGTTTTTTTTGGGTGAAAATTTTTTTGTTCCCAAAATTTTTCGAAGTTTTTTTTGGTCCAAAATTTTTTTGGTCCCAAAATTTTTCAAAGTTTTTTTTGGGTGAAAAATTTTTTTGGTCCCAAAATTTTTCGAAGTTTTTTTTGGTCCAAAATTTTTTTGGTCCCAAAATTTTTCGAAGTTTTTTTTGGGTGAAAATTTTTTTGGTCCCAAAATTTTTCGAAGTTTTTTTTGGGTGAAAATTTTTTTGGTCCCAAAATTTTTCTAAGTTTTTTTTGGTCCAAAATTTTTTTGGTCCCAAAATTTTTTGAAATTTTTTTTGGGTGAAATTTTTTTTGGTCCCAAAATTTTTCGAAGTTTTTTTTGGGTGAAATTTTTTTTGGTCCCAAAATTTTTCGAAGTTTTTTTTGCTCCAAAATTTTTTTGGTCCCAAAATTTTTCGAAGTTTTTTTTGGGTGAAAATTTTTTTGGTCCCAAAATTTTTCGAAGTTTTTTTTGGGTGAAAATTTTTTTGGTCCCAAAATTTTTTGAAGTTTTTTTTGGGTGAAAATTTTTTTGGTCCCAAAATTTTTCGAAGTTTTTTTTGGGTGAAAATTTTTTTGGTCCCAAAATTTTTTGAAGTTTTTTTTGGGTGGAAATTTTTTTGGTCCCAAAATTTTTCGAAGTTTTTTTTGGTCCAAAATTTTTTTGGTCCCAAAATTTTTCGAAGTTTTTTTTGGGTGAAAATTTTTTTGGTCCCAAAATTTTTCGAAGTTTTTTTTGGGTGAAAATTTTTTTGGTCCCAAAATTTTTTGAAGTTTTTTTTGGGTGAAAATTTTTTTGTTCCCAAAATTTTTCGAAGTTTTTTTTGGTCCAAAATTTTTTTGGTCCCAAAATTTTTCAAAGTTTTTTTTGGGTGAAAAATTTTTTTGGTCCCAAAATTTTTCGAAGTTTTTTTTGGTCCAAAATTTTTTTGGTCCCAAAATTTTTCGAAGTTTTTTTTGGGTGAAAATTTTTTTGGTCCCAAAATTTTTCGAAGTTTTTTTTGGGTGAAAATTTTTTTGGTCCCAAAATTTTTCTAAGTTTTTTTTGGTCCAAAATTTTTTTGGTCCCAAAATTTTTTGAAATTTTTTTTGGGTGAAATTTTTTTTGGTCCCAAAATTTTTCGAAGTTTTTTTTGGGTGAAATTTTTTTTGGTCCCAAAATTTTTCGAAGTTTTTTTTGCTCCAAAATTTTTTTGGTCCCAAAATTTTTCGAAGTTTTTTTTGGGTGAAAATTTTTTTGGTCCCAAAATTTTTCGAAGTTTTTTTTGGGTGAAAATTTTTTTGGTCCCAAAATTTTTTGAAGTTTTTTTTGGGTGAAAATTTTTTTGGTCCCAAAATTTTTCGAAGTTTTTTTTGGGTGAAAATTTTTTTGGTCCCAAAATTTTTCGAAGTTTTTTTTGGGTGAAAATTTTTTTGGTCCCAAAATTTTTTGAAGTTTTTTTTGGGTGGAAATTTTTTTGGTCCCAAAATTTTTCGAAGTTTTTTTTGGTGCAAAATTTTTTTGGTCCCAAAATTTTTCGAAGTTTTTTTTGGGTGAAAATTTTTTTGGTCCCAAAATTTTTTGAAGTTTTTTTTGGGTGAAAATTTTTTTGGTCCCAAAATTTTTTGAAGTTTTTTTTGGGTGAAAATTTTTTTGTTCCCAAAATTTTTCGAAGTTTTTTTTGGTCCAAAATTTTTTTGGTCCCAAAATTTTTCAAAGTTTTTTTTGGGTGAAAATTTTTTTGGTCCCAAAATTTTTCGAAGTTTTTTTTGGGTGAAAATTTTTTTGGTCCCAAAATTTTTCTAAGTTTTTTTTGGTCCAAAATTTTTTTGGTCCCAAAATTTTTTGAAATTTTTTTTGGGTGAAATTTTTTTTGGTCCCAAAATTTTTCGAAGTTTTTTTTGGGTGAAATTTTTTTTGGTCCCAAAATTTTTCGAAGTTTTTTTTGGTCCAAAATTTTTTTGGTCCCAAAATTTTTCGAAGTTTTTTTTGGGTGAAAATTTTTTTGGTCCCAAAATTTTTCGAAGTTTTTTTTGGGTGAAAATTTTTTTGGTCCCAAAATTTTTTGAAGTTTTTTTTGGGTGAAAATTTTTTTGGTCCCAAAATTTTTCGAAGTTTTTTTTGGGTGAAAATTTTTTTGGTCCCAAAATTTTTCGAAGTTTTTTTTGGGTGAAAATTTTTTTGGTCCCAAAATTTTTTGAAGTTTTTTTTGGGTGGAAATTTTTTTGGTCCCAAAATTTTTCGAAGTTTTTTTTGGTCCAAAATTTTTTTGGTCCCAAAATTTTTCGAAGTTTTTTTTGGGTGAAAATTTTTTTGGTCCCAAAATTTTTCGAAGTTTTTTTTGGGTGAAAATTTTTTTGGTCCCAAAATTTTTTGAAGTTTTTTTTGGGTGAAAATTTTTTTGTTCCCAAAATTTTTCGAAGTTTTTTTTGGTCCAAAATTTTTTTGGTCCCAAAATTTTTCAAAGTTTTTTTTGGGTGAAAAATTTTTTTGGTCCCAAAATTTTTCGAAGTTTTTTTTGGTGCAAAATTTTTTTGGTCCCAAAATTTTTCGAAGTTTTTTTTGGGTGAAAATTTTTTTGGTCCCAAAATTTTTCGAAGTTTTTTTTGGTCCAAAATTTTTTTGGTCCCAAAATTTTTTGAAATTTTTTTTGGGTGAAAATTTTTTTGGTCCCAAAATTTTTCGAAGTTTTTTTTGGGTGAAAATTTTTTTGGTCCCAAAATTTTTTGAAGTTTTTTTTGGGTGAAAATTTTTTTGGTCCCAAAATTTTTCGAAGTTTTTTTTGGTCCAAAATTTTTTTGGTCCCAAAATTTTTCCAAGTTTTTTTTGGGTGAAAAATTTTTTTGGTCCCAAAATTTTTCGAAGTTTTTTTTGGTCCAAAATTTTTTTGGTCCCAAAATTTTTCGAAGTTTTTTTTGGTCCAAAATTTTTTTGGTCCCAAAATTTTTCGAAGTTTTTTTTGGGTGAAAATTTTTTTGGTCCCAAAATTTTTTGAAGTTTTTTTTGGGTGAAAATTTTTTTGGTCCCAAAATTTTTCGAAGTTTTTTTTTGGGTGAAAATTTTTTTGGTCCCAAAATTTTTCGAAGTTTTTTTTGGGTGACAATTTTTTTGGTCCCAAAATTTTTCGAAGTTTTTTTTGGGTGGAAATTTTTTTGGTCCCAAAATTTTTCGAAGTTTTTTTTGGTCCAAAATTTTTTTGGTCCCAAAATTTTTCGAGGTTTTTTTTGGGTGAAAATTTTTTTGGTCCCAAAATTTTTCGAAGTTTTTTTTGTGTGAAAATTTTTTTGGTCCCAAAATTTTTCGAAGTTTTTTTTGGTCCAAAATTTTTTTGGTCCCAAAATTTTTTGAAGTTTTTTTTGGGTGGAAATTTTTTTGGTCCCAAAATTTTTCGAAGTTTTTTTTGGTCCAAAATTTTTTTGCTCCCAAAATTTTTCGAAGTTTTTTTTGGGTGAAAATTTTTTTGGTCCCAAAATTTTTCGAAGTTTTTTTTGGGTGAAAATTTTTTTGGTCCCAAAATTTTTCGAAGTTTTTTTTGGTCCAAAATTTTTTTGGTCCCAAAATTTTTCGAAGTTTTTTTTGGGTGAAAATTTTTTTGGTCCCAAAATTTTTCGAAGTTTTTTTTTGGTGAAAATTTTTTTGGTCCCAAAATTTTTCGAAGTTTTTTTTGGTCCAAAATTTTTTTGGTCCCAAAATTTTTCGAAGTTTTTTTTCGTCCAAAATTTTTTTGGTCCCAAAATTTTTCGAAGTTTTTTTTGGTCCAAAATTTTTTTGGTCCCAAAATTTTTCGAAGTTTTTTTTGGGTGAAAATTTTTTTGGTCCCAAAATTTTTCGAAGTTTTTTTTGGGTGACAATTTTTTTGGTCCCAAAATTTTTCGAAGTTTTTTTTGGGTGAAAATTTTTTTGGTCCCAAAATTTTTCGAAGTTTTTTTTGGTCCAAAATTTTTTTGGTCCCAAAATTTTTCGAAGTTTTTTTTGAGTGAAAATTTTTTTGGTCCCAAAATTTTTTGAAGTTTTTTTTGGGTGAAAATTTTTTTGGTCCCAAAATTTTTCGAAGTTTTTTTTGGGTGAAAATTTTTTTGGTCCCAAAATTTTTCGAAGTTTTTTTTGGGTGACAATTTTTTTGGTCCCAAAATTTTTCGAAGTTTTTTTTGGGTGAAAATTTTTTTGGTCCCAAAATTTTTTGAAGTTTTTTTTGGGTGAAAATTTTTTTGGTCCCAAAATTTTTCGAAGTTTTTTTTGGTCCAAAATTTTTTTGGTCCCAAAATTTTTCCAAGTTTTTTTTGGGTGAAAAATTTTTTTGGTCCCAAAATTTTTCGAAGTTTTTTTTGGTCCAAAATTTTTTTGGTCCCAAAATTTTTCGAAGTTTTTTTTGGGTGAAAATTTTTTTGGTCCCAAAATTTTTCGAAGTTTTTTTTGGGTGAAAATTTTTTTGGTCCCAAAATTTTTTGAAGTTTTTTTTGGGTGAAAATTTTTTTGGTCCCAAAATTTTTCGAAGTTTTTTTTTGGGTGAAAATTTTTTTGGTCCCAAAATTTTTCGAAGTTTTTTTTGGGTGACAATTTTTTTGGTCCCAAAATTTTTCGAAGTTTTTTTTGGGTGGAAATTTTTTTGGTCCCAAAATTTTTCGAAGTTTTTTTTGGTCCAAAATTTTTTTGGTCCCAAAATTTTTCGAGGTTTTTTTTGGGTGAAAATTTTTTTGGTCCCAAAATTTTTCGAAGTTTTTTTTGTGTGAAAATTTTTTTGGTCCCAAAATTTTTCGAAGTTTTTTTTGGTCCAAAATTTTTTTGGTCCCAAAATTTTTCGAAGTTTTTTTTGGTCCAAAATTTTTTTGGTCCCAAAATTTTTCGAAGTTTTTTTTGGGTGAAAATTTTTTTGGTCCCAAAATTTTTCGAAGTTTTTTTTGGTGAAAATTTTTTTGGTCCCAAAGTTTTTCGAAGTTTTTTTTGGGTGAAAATTTTTTTGGTCCCAAAATTTTTTGAAGTTTTTTTTGGGTGGAAATTTTTTTGGTCCCAAAATTTTTCGAAGTTTTTTTTGGTCCAAAATTTTTTTGGTCCCAAAATTTTTCGAAGTTTTTTTTGGGTGAAAATTTTTTTGGTCCCAAAATTTTTCGAAGTTTTTTTTGGGTGAAAATTTTTTTGGTCCCAAAATTTTTTGAAGTTTTTTTTGGGTGAAAATTTTTTTGTTCCCAAAATTTTTCGAAGTTTTTTTTGGTCCAAAATTTTTTTGGTCCCAAAATTTTTCAAAGTTTTTTTTGGGTGAAAAATTTTTTTGGTCCCAAAATTTTTCGAAGTTTTTTTTGGTCCAAAATTTTTTTGGTCCCAAAATTTTTCGAAGTTTTTTTTGGGTGAAAATTTTTTTGGTCCCAAAATTTTTCGAAGTTTTTTTTGGGTGAAAATTTTTTTGGTCCCAAAATTTTTCTAAGTTTTTTTTGGTCCAAAATTTTTTTGGTCCCAAAATTTTTTGAAATTTTTTTTGGGTGAAATTTTTTTTGGTCCCAAAATTTTTCGAAGTTTTTTTTGGGTGAAATTTTTTTTGGTCCCAAAATTTTTCGAAGTTTTTTTTGCTCCAAAATTTTTTTGGTCCCAAAATTTTTTTTGGGTGAAAATTTTTTTGGTCCCAAAATTTTTCGAAGTTTTTTTTGGGTGAAAATTTTTTTGGTCCCAAAATTTTTTGAAGTTTTTTTTGGGTGAAAATTTTTTTGGTCCCAAAATTTTTCGAAGTTTTTTTTGGGTGAAAATTTTTTTGGTCCCAAAATTTTTCGAAGTTTTTTTTGGGTGAAAATTTTTTTGGTCCCAAAATTTTTTGAAGTTTTTTTTGGTCCAAAATTTTTTTGGTCCCAAAATTTTTCGAAGTTTTTTTTGGTCCAAAATTTTTTTGGTCCCAAAATTTTTCGAAGTTTTTTTTGGGTGAAAATTTTTTTGGTCCCAAAATTTTTCGAAGTTTTTTTTGGTGAAAATTTTTTTGGTCCCAAAGTTTTTCGAAGTTTTTTTTGGGTGAAAATTTTTTTGGTCCCAAAATTTTTTGAAGTTTTTTTTGGGTGGAAATTTTTTTGGTCCCAAAATTTTTCGAAGTTTTTTTTGGTCCAAAATTTTTTTGGTCCCAAAATTTTTCGAAGTTTTTTTTGGGTGAAAATTTTTTTGGTCCCAAAATTTTTCGAAGTTTTTTTTGGGTGAAAATTTTTTTGGTCCCAAAATTTTTTGAAGTTTTTTTTGGGTGAAAATTTTTTTGTTCCCAAAATTTTTCGAAGTTTTTTTTGGTGAAAATTTTTTTGGTCCCAAAGTTTTTCGAAGTTTTTTTTGGGTGAAAATTTTTTTGGTCCCAAAATTTTTTGAAGTTTTTTTTGGGTGGAAATTTTTTTGGTCCCAAAATTTTTCGAAGTTTTTTTTGGTCCAAAATTTTTTTGGTCCCAAAATTTTTCGAAGTTTTTTTTGGGTGAAAATTTTTTTGGTCCCAAAATTTTTCGAAGTTTTTTTTGGGTGAAAATTTTTTTGGTCCCAAAATTTTTTGAAGTTTTTTTTGGGTGAAAATTTTTTTGTTCCCAAAATTTTTCGAAGTTTTTTTTGGTCCAAAATTTTTTTGGTCCCAAAATTTTTCAAAGTTTTTTTTGGGTGAAAAATTTTTTTGGTCCCAAAATTTTTCGAAGTTTTTTTTGGTCCAAAATTTTTTTGGTCCCAAAATTTTTCGAAGTTTTTTTTGGGTGAAAATTTTTTTGGTCCCAAAATTTTTCGAAGTTTTTTTTGGTCCAAAATTTTTTTGGTCCCAAAATTTTTTGAAATTTTTTTTGGGTGAAATTTTTTTTGGTCCCAAAATTTTTCGAAGTTTTTTTTGGGTGAAATTTTTTTTGGTCCCAAAATTTTTCGAAGTTTTTTTTGCTCCAAAATTTTTTTGGTCCCAAAATTTTTCGAAGTTTTTTTTGGGTGAAAATTTTTTTGGTCCCAAAATTTTTCGAAGTTTTTTTTGGGTGAAATTTTTTTTGGTCCCAAAATTTTTTGAAGTTTTTTTTGGGTGAAAATTTTTTTGGTCCCAAAATTTTTCGAAGTTTTTTTTGGGTGAAAATTTTTTTGGTCCCAAAATTTTTCGAAGTTTTTTTTGGGTGAAAATTTTTTTGGTCCCAAAATTTTTTGAAGTTTTTTTTGGGTGGAAATTTTTTTGGTCCCAAAATTTTTCGAAGTTTTTTTTGGTGCAAAATTTTTTTGGTCCCAAAATTTTTCGAAGTTTTTTTTGGGTGAAAATTTTTTTGGTCCCAAAATTTTTCGAAGTTTTTTTTGGGTGAAAATTTTTTTGGTCCCAAAATTTTTCGAAGTTTTTTTTGGGTGAAAATTTTTTTGGTCCCAAAATTTTTTGAAGTTTTTTTTGGGTGAAAATTTTTTTGTTCCCAAAATTTTTCGAAGTTTTTTTTGGTCCAAAATTTTTTTGGTCCCAAAATTTTTCAAAGTTTTTTTTGGGTGAAAAATTTTTTTGGTCCCAAAATTTTTCGAAGTTTTTTTTGGTGCAAAATTTTTTTGGTCCCAAAATTTTTCGAAGTTTTTTTTGGGTGAAAATTTTTTTGGTCCCAAAATTTTTCGAAGTTTTTTTTGGTCCAAAATTTTTTTGGTCCCAAAATTTTTTGAAATTTTTTTTGGGTGAAAATTTTTTTGGTCCCAAAATTTTTCGAAGTTTTTTTTGGGTGAAAATTTTTTTGGTCCCAAAATTTTTTGAAGTTTTTTTTGGGTGAAAATTTTTTTTGGTCCCAAAATTTTTCGAAGTTTTTTTTGGTCCAAAATTTTTTTGGTCCCAAAATTTTTCGAAGTTTTTTTTGGGTGAAAATTTTTTTGGTCCCAAAATTTTTCGAAGTTTTTTTTGGGTGAAAATTTTTTTGGTCCCAAAATTTTTCTAAGTTTTTTTTGGTCCAAAATTTTTTTGGTCCCAAAATGTTTTGAAATTTTTTTTGGGTGAAATTTTTTTTGGTCCCAAAATTTTTCGAAGTTTTTTTTGGGTGAAATTTTTTTTGGTCCCAAAATTTTTCGAAGTTTTTTTTGGTCCAAAATTTTTTTGGTCCCAAAATTTTTCGAAGTTTTTTTTGGGTGAAAATTTTTTTGGTCCCAAAATTTTTCGAAGTTTTTTTTGGGTGAAAATTTTTTTGGTCCCAAAATTTTTTGAAGTTTTTTTTGGGTGAAAATTTTTTTGGTCCCAAAATTTTTCGAAGTTTTTTTTGGGTGAAAATTTTTTTGGTCCCAAAATTTTTCGAAGTTTTTTTTGGGTGAAAATTTTTTTGGTCCCAAAATTTTTTGAAGTTTTTTTTGGGTGGAAATTTTTTTGGTCCCAAAATTTTTCGAAGTTTTTTTTGGTCCAAAATTTTTTTGGTCCCAAAATTTTTCGAAGTTTTTTTTGGGTGAAAATTTTTTTGGTCCCAAAATTTTTCGAAGTTTTTTTTGGGTGAAAATTTTTTTGGTCCCAAAATTTTTTGAAGTTTTTTTTGGGTGAAAATTTTTTTGTTCCCAAAATTTTTCGAAGTTTTTTTTGGTCCAAAATTTTTTTGGTCCCAAAATTTTTCAAAGTTTTTTTTGGGTGAAAAATTTTTTTGGTCCCAAAATTTTTCGAAGTTTTTTTTGGTGCAAAATTTTTTTGGTCCCAAAATTTTTCGAAGTTTTTTTTGGGTGAAAATTTTTTTGGTCCCAAAATTTTTCGAAGTTTTTTTTGGTCCAAAATTTTTTTGGTCCCAAAATTTTTTGAAATTTTTTTTGGGTGAAAATTTTTTTGGTCCCAAAATTTTTCGAAGTTTTTTTTGGGTGAAAATTTTTTTGGTCCCAAAATTTTTTGAAGTTTTTTTTGGGTGAAAATTTTTTTGGTCCCAAAATTTTTCGAAGTTTTTTTTGGTCCAAAATTTTTTTGGTCCCAAAATTTTTCCAAGTTTTTTTTGGGTGAAAAATTTTTTTGGTCCCAAAATTTTTCGAAGTTTTTTTTGGTCCAAAATTTTTTTGGTCCCAAAATTTTTCGAAGTTTTTTTTGGTCCAAAATTTTTTTGGTCCCAAAATTTTTCGAAGTTTTTTTTGGGTGAAAATTTTTTTGGTCCCAAAATTTTTTGAAGTTTTTTTTGGGTGAAAATTTTTTTGGTCCCAAAATTTTTCGAAGTTTTTTTTTGGGTGAAAATTTTTTTGGTCCCAAAATTTTTCGAAGTTTTTTTTGGGTGACAATTTTTTTGGTCCCAAAATTTTTCGAAGTTTTTTTTGGGTGGAAATTTTTTTGGTCCCAAAATTTTTCGAAGTTTTTTTTGGTCCAAAATTTTTTTGGTCCCAAAATTTTTCGAGGTTTTTTTTGGGTGAAAATTTTTTTGGTCCCAAAATTTTTCGAAGTTTTTTTTGTGTGAAAATTTTTTTGGTCCCAAAATTTTTCGAAGTTTTTTTTGGTCCAAAATTTTTTTGGTCCCAAAATTTTTTGAAGTTTTTTTTGGGTGGAAATTTTTTTGGTCCCAAAATTTTTCGAAGTTTTTTTTGGTCCAAAATTTTTTTGGTCCCAAAATTTTTCGAAGTTTTTTTTGGGTGAAAATTTTTTTGGTCCCAAAATTTTTCGAAGTTTTTTTTGGGTGAAAATTTTTTTGGTCCCAAAATTTTTTGAAGTTTTTTTTTGGGTGAAAAATTTTTTTGGTCCCAAAATTTTTCGAAGTTTTTTTTGGTCCAAAATTTTTTTGGTCCCAAAATTTTTCGAAGTTTTTTTTGGGTGAAAATTTTTTTGGTCCCAAAATTTTTCGAAGTTTTTTTTGGGTGAAAATTTTTTTGGTCCCAAAATTTTTCGAAGTTTTTTTTGGTCCAAAATTTTTTTGGTCCCAAAATTTTTCGAAGTTTTTTTTGGGTGAAAATTTTTTTGGTCCCAAAATTTTTCGAAGTTTTTTTTGGGTGAAAATTTTTTTGGTCCCAAAATTTTTTGAAGTTTTTTTTGGGTGAAAATTTTTTTGGTCCCAAAATTTTTCGAAGTTTTTTTTTGGGTGAAAATTTTTTTGGTCCCAAAATTTTTCGAAGTTTTTTTTGGTCCAAAATTTTTTTGGTCCCAAAATTTTTCAAAGTTTTTTTTGGGTGAAAAATTTTTTTGGTCCCAAAATTTTTTGAAATTTTTTTTGTGTGAAATTTTTTTTGGTCCCAAAATTTTTCGAAGTTTTTTTTGGGTGAAAATTTTTTTGGTCCCAAAATTTTTCGAAGTTTTTTTTGGTCCAAAATTTTTTTGGTCCCAAAATTTTTCGAAGTTTTTTTTGGGTGAAAATTTTTTTGGTCCCAAAATTTTTCGAAGTTTTTTTTGGGTGAAAATTTTTTTGGTCCCAAAATTTTTTGAAGTTTTTTTTGGGTGAAAATTTTTTTGGTCCCAAAATTTTTCGAAGTTTTTTTTTGGGTGAAAATTTTTTTGGTCCCAAAATTTTTCGAAGTTTTTTTTGGGTGACAATTTTTTTGGTCCCAAAATTTTTCGAAGTTTTTTTTGGGTGAAAATTTTTTTGGTCCCAAAATTTTTTGAAGTTTTTTTTGGGTGAAAATTTTTTTGGTCCCAAAATTTTTCGAAGTTTTTTTTGGTCCAAAATTTTTTTGGTCCCAAAATTTTTCCAACTTTTTTTTGGGTGAAAAATTTTTTTGGTCCCAAAATTTTTCGAAGTTTTTTTTGGGTGAAAATTTTTTTGGTCCCAAAATTTTTCGAAGTTTTTTTTGGGTGAAAATTTTTTTGGTCCCAAAATTTTTTGAAGTTTTTTTTGGGTGGAAATTTTTTTGGTCCCAAAATTTTTCGAAGTTTTTTTTGGTCCAAAATTTTTTTGGTCCCAAAATTTTTCGAAGTTTTTTTTGGGTGAAAATTTTTTTGGTCCCAAAATTTTTCGAAGTTTTTTTTGGGTGAAAATTTTTTTGGTCCCAAAATTTTTTGAAGTTTTTTTTGGGTGAAAATTTTTTTGTTCCCAAAATTTTTCGAAGTTTTTTTTGGTCCAAAATTTTTTTGGTCCCAAAATTTTTCAAAGTTTTTTTTGGGTGAAAAATTTTTTTGGTCCCAAAATTTTTCGAAGTTTTTTTTGGTGCAAAATTTTTTTGGTCCCAAAATTTTTCGAAGTTTTTTTTGGGTGAAAATTTTTTTGGTCCCAAAATTTTTCGAAGTTTTTTTTGGGTGAAAATTTTTTTGGTCCCAAAATTTTTCGAAGTTTTTTTTGGTCCAAAATTTTTTTGGTCCCAAAATTTTTCGAAGTTTTTTTTGGGTGAAAATTTTTTTGGTCCCAAAATTTTTCGAAGTTTTTTTTGGGTGAAAATTTTTTTGGTCCCAAAATTTTTTGAAGTTTTTTTTGGGTGAAAATTTTTTTGGTCCCAAAATTTTTCGAAGTTTTTTTTTGGGTGAAAATTTTTTTGGTCCCAAAATTTTTCGAAGTTTTTTTTGGTCCAAAATTTTTTTGGTCCCAAAATTTTTCAAAGTTTTTTTTGGGTGAAAAATTTTTTTGGTCCCAAAATTTTTCGAAGTTTTTTTTGGTCCAAAATTTTTTTGGTCCCAAAATTTTTCGAAGTTTTTTTTGGGTGAAAATTTTTTTGGTCCCAAAATTTTTCGAAGTTTTTTTTGGGTGAAAATTTTTTTGGTCCCAAAATTTTTCTAAGTTTTTTTTGGTCCAAAATTTTTTTGGTCCCAAAATTTTTTGAAATTTTTTTTGGGTGAAATTTTTTTTGGTCCCAAAATTTTTCGAAGTTTTTTTTGGGTGAAAATTTTTTTGGTCCCAAAATTTTTCGAAGTTTTTTTTGGGTGAAAATTTTTTTGGTCCCAAAATTTTTTGAAGTTTTTTTTGGGTGAAAATTTTTTTGGTCCCAAAATTTTTCGAAGTTTTTTTTTGGGTGAAAATTTTTTTGGTCCCAAAATTTTTCGAAGTTTTTTTTGGGTGACAATTTTTTTGGTCCCAAAATTTTTCGAAGTTTTTTTTGGGTGAAAATTTTTTTGGTCCCAAAATTTTTTGAAGTTTTTTTTGGGTGAAAATTTTTTTGGTCCCAAAATTTTTCGAAGTTTTTTTTGGTCCAAAATTTTTTTGGTCCCAAAATTTTTCCAACTTTTTTTTGGGTGAAAAATTTTTTTGGTCCCAAAATTTTTCGAAGTTTTTTTTGGGTGAAAATTTTTTTGGTCCCAAAATTTTTCGAAGTTTTTTTTGGGTGAAAATTTTTTTGGTCCCAAAATTTTTTGAAGTTTTTTTTGGGTGGAAATTTTTTTGGTCCCAAAATTTTTCGAAGTTTTTTTTGGTCCAAAATTTTTTTGGTCCCAAAATTTTTCGAAGTTTTTTTTGGGTGAAAATTTTTTTGGTCCCAAAATTTTTCGAAGTTTTTTTTGGGTGAAAATTTTTTTGGTCCCAAAATTTTTTGAAGTTTTTTTGGGTGAAAATTTTTTTGTTCCCAAAATTTTTCGAAGTTTTTTTTGGTCCAAAATTTTTTTGGTCCCAAAATTTTTCAAAGTTTTTTTTGGGTGAAAAATTTTTTTGGTCCCAAAATTTTTCGAAGTTTTTTTTGGTGCAAAATTTTTTTGGTCCCAAAATTTTTCGAAGTTTTTTTTGGGTGAAAATTTTTTTGGTCCCAAAATTTTTCGAAGTTTTTTTTGGTCCAAAATTTTTTTGGTCCCAAAATTTTTTGAAATTTTTTTTGGGTGAAAATTTTTTTGGTCCCAAAATTTTTCGAAGTTTTTTTTGGGTGAAAATTTTTTTGGTCCCAAAATTTTTCGAAGTTTTTTTTGGTCCAAAATTTTTTTGGTCCCAAAATTTTTTGAAGTTTTTTTTGGGTGAAAATTTTTTTGGTCCCAAAATTTTTCGAAGTTTTTTTTGGTCCAAAATTTTCTTGGTCCCAAAATTTTTCGAAGTTTTTTTTTGGGTGAAAATTTTCTTGGTCCCAAAATTTTTCGAAGTTTTTTTTTGGGTGAAAATTTTTTTGGTCCCAAAAATTTTCGAAGTTTTTTTTGGTCCAAAATTTTTTTGGTCCCAAAATTTTTCGAAGTTTTTTTTGGGTGAAAATTTTTTTGGTCCCAAAATGTTTCTAAGTTTTTTTTGGTCCAAAATTTTTTTGGTCCCAAAATTTTTCGAAGTTTTTTTTGGGTGAAAATTTTTTTGGTCCCAAAAATTTTCGAAGTTTTTTTTGGGTGAAAATTTTTTTGGTCCCAAAATTTTTCGAAGTTTTTTTTGGGTGAAAATTTTTTTGGTCCCAAAATTTTTCGAAGTTTTTTTTGGTCCAAAATTTTTTTGGTCCCAAAATTTTTTGAAATTTTTTTTGGGTGAAAATTTTTTTGGTCCCAAAATTTTTCGAAGTTTTTTTTGGGTGAAAATTTTTTTGGTCCCAAAATTTTTCGAAGTTTTTTTTGGTCCAAAATTTTTTTGGTCCCAAAATTTTTCGAAGTTTTTTTTTGGGTGAAAATTTTTTTGGTCCCAAAATTTTTCGAAGTTTTTTTTGGTCCAAAATTTTTTTGGTCCCAAAATTTTTCGAAGTTTTTTTTTGGTGAAAATTTTTTTGGTCCCAAAATTTTTCGAAGTTTTTTTTTGGTGAAAATTTTTTTGGTCCCAAAATTTTTCGAAGTTTTTTTTTCTCCAAAATTTTTTTGGTCCCAAAATTTTTCGAAGTTTTTTTTGGGTGAAAATTTTTTTGGTCCCAAAATTTTTCGAAGTTTTTTTTGGGTGAAAATTTTTTTGGTCCCAAAATTTTTCGAAGTTTTTTTTTGGGTGAAAATTTTTTTGGTCCCAAAATTTTTCGAAGTTTTTTTTGGGTGACAATTTTTTTGGTCCCAAAATTTTTCGAAGTTTTTTTTGGGTGAAAATTTTTTTGGTCCCAAAATTTTTTGAAGTTTTTTTTGGGTGAAAATTTTTTTGGTCCCAAAATTTTTCGAAGTTTTTTTTGGTCCAAAATTTTTTTGGTCCCAAAATTTTTCCAACTTTTTTTTGGGTGAAAAATTTTTTTGGTCCCAAAATTTTTCGAAGTTTTTTTTGGGTGAAAATTTTTTTGGTCCCAAAATTTTTCGAAGTTTTTTTTGGGTGAAAATTTTTTTGGTCCCAAAATTTTTTGAAGTTTTTTTTGGGTGGAAATTTTTTTGGTCCCAAAATTTTTCGAAGTTTTTTTTGGTCCAAAATTTTTTTGGTCCCAAAATTTTTCGAAGTTTTTTTTGGGTGAAAATTTTTTTGGTCCCAAAATTTTTCGAAGTTTTTTTTGGGTGAAAATTTTTTTGGTCCCAAAATTTTTTGAAGTTTTTTTTGGGTGAAAATTTTTTTGTTCCCAAAATTTTTCGAAGTTTTTTTTGGTCCAAAATTTTTTTGGTCCCAAAATTTTTCAAAGTTTTTTTTGGGTGAAAAATTTTTTTGGTCCCAAAATTTTTCGAAGTTTTTTTTGGTGCAAAATTTTTTTGGTCCCAAAATTTTTCGAAGTTTTTTTTGGGTGAAAATTTTTTTGGTCCCAAAATTTTTCGAAGTTTTTTTTGGGTGAAAATTTTTTTGGTCCCAAAATTTTTCGAAGTTTTTTTTGGTCCAAAATTTTTTTGGTCCCAAAATTTTTCGAAGTTTTTTTTGGGTGAAAATTTTTTTGGTCCCAAAATTTTTCGAAGTTTTTTTTGGGTGAAAATTTTTTTGGTCCCAAAATTTTTTGAAGTTTTTTTTGGGTGAAAATTTTTTTGGTCCCAAAATTTTTCGAAGTTTTTTTTTGGGTGAAAATTTTTTTGGTCCCAAAATTTTTCGAAGTTTTTTTTGGTCCAAAATTTTTTTGGTCCCAAAATTTTTCAAAGTTTTTTTTGGGTGAAAAATTTTTTTGGTCCCAAAATTTTTCGAAGTTTTTTTTGGTCCAAAATTTTTTTGGTCCCAAAATTTTTCGAAGTTTTTTTTGGGTGAAAATTTTTTTGGTCCCAAAATTTTTCGAAGTTTTTTTTGGGTGAAAATTTTTTTGGTCCCAAAATTTTTCTAAGTTTTTTTTGGTCCAAAATTTTTTTGGTCCCAAAATTTTTTGAAATTTTTTTTGGGTGAAATTTTTTTTGGTCCCAAAATTTTTCGAAGTTTTTTTTGGGTGAAAATTTTTTTGGTCCCAAAATTTTTCGAAGTTTTTTTTGGTCCAAAATTTTTTTGGTCCCAAAATTTTTCGAAGTTTTTTTTGGGTGAAAATTTTTTTGGTCCCAAAATTTTTCGAAGTTTTTTTTGGGTGAAAATTTTTTTGGTCCCAAAATTTTTTGAAGTTTTTTTTGGGTGAAAATTTTTTTGGTCCCAAAATTTTTCGAAGTTTTTTTTTGGGTGAAAATTTTTTTGGTCCCAAAATTTTTCGAAGTTTTTTTTGGGTGACAATTTTTTTGGTCCCAAAATTTTTCGAAGTTTTTTTTGGGTGAAAATTTTTTTGGTCCCAAAATTTTTTGAAGTTTTTTTTGGGTGAAAATTTTTTTGGTCCCAAAATTTTTCGAAGTTTTTTTTGGTCCAAAATTTTTTTGGTCCCAAAATTTTTCCAACTTTTTTTTGGGTGAAAAATTTTTTTGGTCCCAAAATTTTTCGAAGTTTTTTTTGGGTGAAAATTTTTTTGGTCCCAAAATTTTTCGAAGTTTTTTTTGGGTGAAAATTTTTTTGGTCCCAAAATTTTTTGAAGTTTTTTTTGGGTGGAAATTTTTTTGGTCCCAAAATTTTTCGAAGTTTTTTTTGGTCCAAAATTTTTTTGGTCCCAAAATTTTTCGAAGTTTTTTTTGGGTGAAAATTTTTTTGGTCCCAAAATTTTTCGAAGTTTTTTTTGGGTGAAAATTTTTTTGGTCCCAAAATTTTTTGAAGTTTTTTTTGGGTGAAAATTTTTTTGTTCCCAAAATTTTTCGAAGTTTTTTTTGGTCCAAAATTTTTTTGGTCCCAAAATTTTTCAAAGTTTTTTTTGGGTGAAAAATTTTTTTGGTCCCAAAATTTTTCGAAGTTTTTTTTGGTGCAAAATTTTTTTGGTCCCAAAATTTTTCGAAGTTTTTTTTGGGTGAAAATTTTTTTGGTCCCAAAATTTTTCGAAGTTTTTTTTGGTCCAAAATTTTTTTGGTCCCAAAATTTTTTGAAATTTTTTTTGGGTGAAAATTTTTTTGGTCCCAAAATTTTTCGAAGTTTTTTTTGGGTGAAAATTTTTTTGGTCCCAAAATTTTTCGAAGTTTTTTTTGGTCCAAAATTTTTTTGGTCCCAAAATTTTTTGAAGTTTTTTTTGGGTGAAAATTTTTTTGGTCCCAAAATTTTTCGAAGTTTTTTTTGGTCCAAAATTTTCTTGGTCCCAAAATTTTTCGAAGTTTTTTTTTGGGTGAAAATTTTCTTGGTCCCAAAATTTTTCGAAGTTTTTTTTTGGGTGAAAATTTTTTTGGTCCCAAAAATTTTCGAAGTTTTTTTTGGTCCAAAATTTTTTTGGTCCCAAAATTTTTCGAAGTTTTTTTTGGGTGAAAATTTTTTTGGTCCCAAAATGTTTCTAAGTTTTTTTTGGTCCAAAATTTTTTTGGTCCCAAAATTTTTCGAAGTTTTTTTTGGGTGAAAATTTTTTTGGTCCCAAAAATTTTCGAAGTTTTTTTTGGGTGAAAATTTTTTTGGTCCCAAAATTTTTCGAAGTTTTTTTTGGGTGAAAATTTTTTTGGTCCCAAAATTTTTCGAAGTTTTTTTTGGTCCAAAATTTTTTTGGTCCCAAAATTTTTTGAAATTTTTTTTGGGTGAAAATTTTTTTGGTCCCAAAATTTTTCGAAGTTTTTTTTGGGTGAAAATTTTTTTGGTCCCAAAATTTTTCGAAGTTTTTTTTGGTCCAAAATTTTTTTGGTCCCAAAATTTTTCGAAGTTTTTTTTTGGGTGAAAATTTTTTTGGTCCCAAAATTTTTCGAAGTTTTTTTTGGTCCAAAATTTTTTTGGTCCCAAAATTTTTCGAAGTTTTTTTTTGGTGAAAATTTTTTTGGTCCCAAAATTTTTCGAAGTTTTTTTTTGGTGAAAATTTTTTTGGTCCCAAAATTTTTCGAAGTTTTTTTTTCTCCAAAATTTTTTTGGTCCCAAAATTTTTCGAAGTTTTTTTTGGGTGAAAATTTTTTTGGTCCCAAAATTTTTCGAAGTTTTTTTTTGGGTGAAAATTTTTTTGGTCCCAAAATTTTTCGAAGTTTTTTTTGGGTGACAATTTTTTTGGTCCCAAAATTTTTCGAAGTTTTTTTTGGGTGAAAATTTTTTTGGTCCCAAAATTTTTCGAAGTTTTTTTTGGTCCAAAATTTTTTTGGTCCCAAAATTTTTCCAAGTTTTTTTTGGGTGAAAAATTTTTTTGGTCCCAAAATTTTTCGAAGTTTTTTTTGGTCCAAAATTTTTTTGGTCCCAAAATTTTTCGAAGTTTTTTTTGGGTGAAAATTTTTTTGGTCCCAAAATTTTTCGAAGTTTTTTTTTGAGTGAAAATTTTTTTGGTCCCAAAATTTTTTGAAGTTTTTTTTGGGTGAAAATTTTTTTGGTCCCAAAATTTTTCGAAGTTTTTTTTGGGTGAAAATTTTTTTGGTCCCAAAATTTTTCGAAGTTTTTTTTGGTCCAAAATTTTTTTGGTCCCAAAATTTTTCGAAGTTTTTTTTGAGTGAAAATTTTTTTGGTCCCAAAATTTTTTGAAGTTTTTTTTGGTTGAAAATGTTTTTGGTCACAAAATTTTTCGAAGTTTTTTTTGGGTGAAAATTTTTTTGGTCCCAAAATTTTTCGAAGTTTTTTTTGGTCCAAAATTTTTTTGGTCCCAAAATTTTTCGAAGTTTTTTTTGGGTGAAAATTTTTTTGGTCCCAAAATTTTTCGAAGTTTTTTTTGGGTGAAAATTTTTTTGGTCCCAAAATTTTTCGAAGTTTTTTTTGGGTGAAAATTTTTTTGGTCCGAAAATTTTTCGAAGTTTTTTTTGGGTGAAAATTTTTTTGGGTGAAAATTTTTTTGGTCCGAAAATTTTTCGAAGTTTTTTTTGGTCCAAAATTTTTTGGTTCGAAAATTTTTCGAAGTTTTTTTTGGTCCAAAATTTTTTTGGTTCGAAAATTTTTCGAAGTTTTTTTTGGGTGAAAATTTTTTTGGTCCGAAAATTTTTCGAAGTTTTTTTTGGTCCAAAATTTTTTTGGTCCGAAAATTTTTCGAAGTTTTTTTTAGGTGAAAATTTTTTTGGTCCGAAAATTTTTCAAAGTTTTTTTTAGGTGAAAATTTTTTTGGTCCGAAAATTTTTCGAAGTTTTTTTTGGGTGAAAATTTTTTTGGTCCGAAAATTTTTCGAAGTTTTTTTTGGGTGAAAATTTTTTTGGTCCGAAAATTTTTCGAAGTTTTTTTTAGGTGAAAATTTTTTTGGTCCGAAAATTTTTCGAAGTTTTTTTTGGGTGAAAATTTTTTTGGTCCGAAAATTTTTCGAAGTTTTTTTTGGTCCAAAATTTTTTTGGTCCGAAAATTTTTCAAAGTTTTTTTTGGGTGAAAATTTTTTTGGTCCGAAATTTTTTCGAAGTTTTTTTTGGGTGAAAATTTTCTTGGTCCGAAAATTTTTCGAAGTTTTATTGGGGTGAAAATTTTTTTGGTCCAAAATTTTTTTTGTCCGCAAATTTTTCAAACTTTTTTTTGGGTCCAAAGTTTTTTTGGTCCGAAAATTTTTCGAAGTTTTTTTTTGGGTGAAAATTTTTTTGGTCCGAAAATTTTTCGAAGTTTTTTTTGGTCCAAAATTTTTTTGGTCCGAAAATTTTTCAAAGTTTTTTTTGGGTGAAAATTTTTTTGGTCCGAAATTTTTTCGAAGTTTTTTTTGGGTGAAAATTTTCTTGGTCCGAAAATTTTTCGAAGTTTTATTGGGGTGAAAATTTTTTTGGTCCAAAATTTTTTTTGTCCGCAAATTTTTCAAACTTTTTTTTGGGTCCAAAGTTTTTTTGGTCCGAAAATTTTTCGAAGTTTTTTTTTGGGTGAAAATTTTTTTGGTCCGAAAATTTTTCGAAGTTTTTTTTTGGGTGAAAATTTTTTTGGTTCGAAAATTTTTCGAAGTTTTTTTTGGTCCAAAATTTTTTTGGTCCGAAAATTTTTCGAAGTTTTTTTTGGTCCAAAATTTTTTTGGTCCGAAAATTTTCCGAAGTTTTTTTTGGTCCAAAATTTTTTTGGTCCGAAAATTTTTCGAAGTTTTTTTTGGGTGAAAATTGTTTTGGTCCGAAAATTTTTCGAAGTTTTTTTTGGGTGAAAATTTTTTTGGTCCGAAAATTTTTTCGAAGTTTTTTTTGGGTGAAAATTTTTTTGGTCCAAAAATTTTTCGAAGTTTTTTTTTGGGTGAAAATTTTTTTGGTCCAAAATTTTTTTGGTCCGAAAATTTTTCGAAGTTTTTTTTGGTCCAAAATTATTTTTGTCCGAAAATTTTTCGAAGTTTTTTTTGGTCCAAAATTTTTTTGGTCCAAAATTTTTTTGGTCCAAAATTTTTTTGGTCCGAAAATTTTTCAAAGTTTTTTTTTGGGTGAAAATCTTTTTGGTCCAAAATTTTTTTGGTCCGAAAATTTTTCGAAGTTTTTTTTGGTCCAAAATTATTTTTGTCCGAAAATTTTTCGAAGTTTTTTTTGGTCCAAAATTCTTTTGGTCCGAAAATTTTTCGAAGTTTTTTTTGGGTGAAAATTTTTTTGGTCCGAAATTTTTTCGAATTTTTTTTTGGGTGAAAATGTTTTTGGTCCGAAAATTTTTCGAAGTTTTTTTTGGTCCAACATTTTTTTGTCCGAAAATTTTTCGAAGTTTTTTTTGGTCCAAAATTTTTTTGGTCCGAAAATTTTTCGAAGTTTTTTTTGGGTGAAAATTTTTTTGGTCCGAAAATTTTTCGAAGTTTTTTTTGGTCCAAAATTTTTTGGTTCGAAAATTTTTCGAAGTTTTTTTTGGTCCAAAATTTTTTTGGTTCGAAAATTTTTCGAAGTTTTTTTTGGGTGAAAATTTTTTTGGTCCGAAAATTTTTCGAAGTTTTTTTTGGGTGAAAATTTTTTTGGTCCGAAAATTTTTCGAAGTTTTTTTTAGGTGAAAATTTTTTTGGTCCGAAAATTTTTCGAAGTTTTTTTTGGGTGAAAATTTTTTTGGTCCGAAAATTTTTCGAAGTTTTTTTTGGTCCAAAATTTTTTTGGTCCGAAAATTTTTCGAAGTTTTTTTTGGGTGAAAATTTTTTTGGTCCGAAAATTTTTCGAAGTTTTTTTTGGTCCAAAATTTTTTGGTTCGAAAATTTTTCGAAGTTTTTTTTGGTCCAAAATTTTTTTGGTTCGAAAATTTTTCGAAGTTTTTTTTTGGGTGAAAATTTTTTTGGTCCGAAAATTTTTCGAAGTTTTTTTTGGTCCAAAATTTTTTTGGTCCGAAAATTTTTCGAAGTTTTTTTTGGGTGAAAATTTTTTTGGTCCGAAAATTTTTCGAAGTTTTTTTTGGGTGAAAATTTTTTTGGTCCGAAAATTTTTCGAAGTTTTTTTTGGTCCAAAATTTTTTTGGTCCGAAAATTTTTCAAAGTTTTTTTTGGGTGAAAATTTTTTTGGTCCGAAATTTTTTCGAAGTTTTTTTTGGGTGAAAATTTTCTTGGTCCGAAAATTTTTCGAAGTTTTATTGGGGTGAAAATTTTTTTGGTCCAAAATTTTTCGAAGTTTTTTTTGGTCCAAAATTTTTTTGGTCCCAAAATTTTTCGAAGTTTTTTTTGGGTGAAAATTTTTTTGGTCCGAAAATTTTTCGAAGTTTTTTTTGGTCCAAAATTTTTTGGTTCGAAAATTTTTCGAAGTTTTTTTTGGTCCAAAATTTTTTTGGTTCGAAAATTTTTCGAAGTTTTTTTTGGGTGAAAATTTTTTTGGTCCGAAAATTTTTCGAAGTTTTTTTTGGTCCAAAATTTTTTTGGTCCGAAAATTTTTCGAAGTTTTTTTTAGGTGAAAATTTTTTTGGTCCGAAAATTTTTCAAAGTTTTTTTTAGGTGAAAATTTTTTTGGTCCGAAAATTTTTCGAAGTTTTTTTTGGGTGAAAATTTTTTTGGTCCGAAAATTTTTCGAAGTTTTTTTTAGGTGAAAATTTTTTTGGTCCGAAAATTTTTCGAAGTTTTTTTTGGGTGAAAATTTTTTTGGTCCGAAAATTTTTCGAAGTTTTTTTTGGTCCAAAATTTTTTTGGTCCGAAAATTTTTCGAAGTTTTTTTTGGGTGAAAATTTTTTTGGTCCGAAAATTTTTCGAAGTTTTTTTTGGTCCAAAATTTTTTGGTCCGAAAATTTTTCGAAGTTTTTTTTGGTCCAAAATTTTTTTGGTCCGAAAATTTTTCAAAGTTTTTTTTGGGTGAAAATTTTTTTGGTCCGAAATTTTTTCGAAGTTTTTTTTGGGTGAAAATTTTCTTGGTCCGAAAATTTTTCGAAGTTTTATTGGGGTGAAAATTTTTTTGGTCCAAAATTTTTTTTGTCCGCAAATTTTTCAAACTTTTTTTTGGGTCCAAAGTTTTTTTGGTCCGAAAATTTTTCGAAGTTTTTTTTTGGGTGAAAATTTTTTTGGTCCGAAAATTTTTCGAAGTTTTTTTTTGGGTGAAAATTTTTTTGGTTCGAAAATTTTTCGAAGTTTTTTTTGGTCCAAAATTTTTTTGGTCCGAAAATTTTTCGAAGTTTTTTTTGGTCCAAAATTTTTTTGGTCCGAAAATTTTCCGAAGTTTTTTTTGGTCCAAAATTTTTTTGGTCCGAAAATTTTTCGAAGTTTTTTTTGGGTGAAAATTGTTTTGGTCCGAAAATTTTTCGAAGTTTTTTTTGGGTGAAAATTTTTTTGGTCCGAAAATTTTTTCGAAGTTTTTTTTGGGTGAAAATTTTTTTGGTCCAAAAATTTTTCGAAGTTTTTTTTTGGGTGAAAATTTTTTTGGTCCAAAATTTTTTTGGTCCGAAAATTTTTCGAAGTTTTTTTTGGTCCAAAATTATTTTTGTCCGAAAATTTTTCGAAGTTTTTTTTGGTCCAAAATTTTTTTGGTCCAAAATTTTTTTGGTCCAAAATTTTTTTGGTCCGAAAATTTTTCAAAGTTTTTTTTTGGGTGAAAATCTTTTTGGTCCAAAATTTTTTTGGTCCGAAAATTTTTCGAAGTTTTTTTTGGTCCAAAATTATTTTTGTCCGAAAATTTTTCGAAGTTTTTTTTGGTCCAAAATTCTTTTGGTCCGAAAATTTTTCGAAGTTTTTTTTGGGTGAAAATTTTTTTGGTCCGAAATTTTTTCGAATTTTTTTTTGGGTGAAAATGTTTTTGGTCCGAAAATTTTTCGAAGTTTTTTTTGGTCCAACATTTTTTTGTCCGAAAATTTTTCGAAGTTTTTTTTGGGTGAAAATTTTTTTGGTCCGAAAATTTTTCGAAGTTTTTATTGGGTGAAATTTTTTTTGGTCCGAAAATTCTTCGAAGTTTTTTTTGGTCCAAAATTTTTTTTGTCCGAAAATTTTTCAAAGTTTTTTTTGGGTGAAAATTTTTTTTGGTCCGAAATTTTTTCGAACGTTTTTTTGGTCCAAAATTTTTTTGGTCCGAAAATTTTTCGAAGTTTTTTTTGGTCCAAAAATTTTTTCGTCCGAAAATTTTTCGAAGTTTTTTTTGGGTGAAAATTTTTTTGGTCCGAAAATTTTTCGAAGTTTTTTTTGGGTGAAAATTTTTTTGGTCCGAAAATTTTTCGAAGTTTTTTTTGGTCCAAAATTTCTTTGGTCCGAAAATTTTTCGAAGTTTTTTTTGGGTGAAAATTTTTTTGGTCCGAAAATTTTTCGAAGTTTTTTTTGTCCGAAAATTTTTCGAAGTTTTTTTTGGGTGAAAATTTATTTGGTCCGAAAATTTTTCGAAGTTTTTATTGGGTGAAATTTTTTTTGGTCCGAATATTCTTCGAAGTTTTTTTTTGGTCCAAAATTTTTTTTGTCCGAAAATTTTTCGAAGTTTTTTTGGGTGAAAATTTTTTTTGGTCCGAAATTTTTTCGAACGTTTTTTTGGTCCAAAATTTTTTTGGTCCGAAAATTTTTCGAAGTTTTTTTTGGTCCAAAATTTTTTTGGTCCGAAAATTTTTCGAAGTTTTTTTTGGTCCAAAATTTTTTTGGTACGAAAATTTTTCGAAGTTTTTTTTGGGTGAAAATTTTTTTGGTCCGAAAATTTTTCGAAGTTTTTTTTGGTCCAAAATTTTTTTGGTCCGAAAATTTTTCGAAGTTTTTTTTGGTCCAAAATTTTTTTGGTCTGAAAGTTTTCCGAAGTTTTTTTTGCTCCAAAATTTTTTTGGTCCCAAAATTTTTCGAAGTTTTTTTTGGGTGAAAATTTTTTTGGTCCCAAAATTTTTCGAAGTTTTTTTTGGGTGAAAATTTTTTTGGTCCGAAAATTTTTCGAAGTTTTTTTTGGGTGAAAATTTTTTTGGTCCGAAAATTTTTCGAAGTTTTCTTTGGTCCAAAATTTTTTTGGTCCGAAAATTTTTCGAAGTTTTTTTTGGTCAAAAATTTTTTTGGTCCGAAAATTTTTCGAAGTTTTTTTTGGGTGAAAATTTTTTTGGTCCGAAAATTTTTCGAAGTTTTTTTTGGGTGAAAATTTTTTTGGTCCGAAAATTTTTTCGAAGTTTTTTTTGGGTGAAAATTTTTTTGGTCCAAAAATTTTTCGAAGTTTTTTTTTGGGTGAAATTTTTTTTGGTCCAAAAATTTTTTTGTCCGAAAATTTTTCGAAGTTTTTTTTGGTCCAAAATTTTTTTGGTCCGAAAATTTTTCGAAGTTTTTTTTGGGTGAAAATTTTTTTGGTCCGAAATTTTTTCGAATTTTTTTTTGGGTGAAAATGTTTTTGGTCCGAAAATTTTTCGAAGTTTTTTTTGTTCCAACATTTTTTTGGTCCGAAAATTTTTCGAAGTTTTTTTTGGGTGAAAATTTTTTTGGTCCGAAAATTTTTCGAATTTTTTTTTGGGTGAAAATGTTTTTGGTCCGAAAATTTTTCGAAGTTTTTTTTGTTCCAACATTTTTTTGGTCCGAAAATTTTTCGAAGTTTTTTTTGGGTGAAAATTTTTTTTGTCCGAAAATTTTTCGAAGTTTTTTTTGGGTGAAAATTTTTTTTGGTCCGAAATTTTTTCGAACGTTTTTTTAGTCCAAAAATTTTTTGGTCCGAAAATTTTTCGAAGTTTTTTTTTGGGTGAAAATTTTTTTGGTCCGAAAATTTTTCGAAGTTTTTTTTTGGGTGAAAATTTTTTTGGTCCGAAAATTTTTCGAAGTTTTTTTTGGTCCAAAATTTTTTTGGTCCGAAAATTTTTCGAAGTTTTTTTTGGGTGAAAATTTTTTTGGTCCGAAAATTTTTCGAAGTTTTTTTTGTCCGAAAATTTTTCGAAGTTTTTTTTGGGTGAAAATTTGTTTGGTCCGAAAATTTTTCGAAGTTTTTATTGGGTGAAATTTTTTTTGGTCCGAAAATTCTTCGAAGTTTTTTTTGGTCCAAAATTTTTTTTTCCGAAAATTTTTCGAAGTTTTTTTTGGGTGAAAATTTTTTTTGGTCCGAAATTTTTTCGAACGTTTTTTTGGTCCAAAATTTTTTTGGTCCGAAAATTTTTCGAAGTTTTTTTTGGTCCAAAATTTTTTTGGTCCGAAAATTTTTCGAAGTTTTTTTTGGTCCAAAATTTTTTTGGTCCGAAAATTTTTCGAAGTTTTTTTTGGGTGAAAATTTTTTTGGTCCGAAAATTTTTCGAAGTTTTTTTTGGGTGAACATTTTTTTTGGTCCGAAATTTTTTCGAACGTTTTTTTGGTCCAAAATTTTTTTGGTCCGAAAATTTTTCGAAGTTTTTTTGGTCCAAAATTTTTTTGGTCCGAAAATTTTTCGAAGTTTTTTTTGGGTGAAAATTTTTTTGGTCCGAAAATTTTTCGAAGTTTTTTTTGGTCCAAAATTTTTTTGGTCCGAAAATTTTTCGAAGTTTTTTTTGGTCCAAAATTTTTTTGGTCTGAAAGTTTTCCGAAGTTTTTTTTGGTCCAAAATTTTTTTGGTCCGAAAATTTTTCGAAGTTTTTTTTGGGTGAAAATTTTTTTGGTCCGAAAATTTTTCGAAGTTTTTTTTGGACCAAAATTTTTTTGATCCGAAAATTTTTCGAAGTTTTTTTTGGGTGAAAATTTTTTTGGTCCGAAAATTTTTCGAAGTTTTTTTTGGGCGAAAATTTTTCGAAGTTTTTTTTGGGTGAAAATTTGTTTGGTCCGAAAATTTTTCGAAGTTTTTATTGGGTGAAATTTTTTTTGGTCCGAAAATTCTTCGAAGTTTTTTTTGGTCCAAAATTTTTTTTGTCCGAAAATTTTTCGAAGTTTTTTTTGAGTGAAAATTTTTTTTGGTCCGAAATTTTTTCGAACGTTTTTTTGGTCCAAAATTTTTTTGGTCCGAAAATTTTTCGAAGTTTTTTTTGGTCCAAAATTTTTTTGGTCCGAAAATTTTTCGAAGTTTTTTTTGGTCCAAAATTTTTTTGGTCCGAAAATTTTTCGAAGTTTTTTTTGTCCGAAAATTTTTCGAAGTTTTTTTTGGGTGAAAATTTTTTTGGTCCGAAAATTTTTCGAAGTTTTTTTTGGACCAAAATTTTTTTGATCCGAAAATTTTTCGAAGTTTTTTTTGGGTGAAAATTTTTTTGGTCCGAAAATTTTTCGAAGTTTTTTTTGGGCGAAAATTTTTCGAAGTTTTTTTTGGGTGAAAATTTGTTTGGTCCGAAAATTTTTCGAAGTTTTTATTGGGTGAAATTTTTTTTGGTCCGAAAATTCTTCGAAGTTTTTTTTGGTCCAAAATTTTTTTTGTCCGAAAATTTTTCGAAGTTTTTTTTGAGTGAAAATTTTTTTTGGTCCGAAATTTTTTCGAACGTTTTTTTGGTCCAAAATTTTTTTGGTCCGAAAATTTTTCGAAGTTTTTTTTGGTCCAAAATTTTTTTGGTCCGAAAATTTTTCGAAGTTTTTTTTGGTCCAAAATTTTTTTGGTCCGAAAATTTTTCGAAGTTTTTTTTGGGTGAAAATTGTTTTGGTCCGAAAATTTTTCGAAGTTTTTTTTGGTCCAAAATTTTTTTGATCCGAAAATTTTTCGAAGTTTTTTTTGGGTGAAAATTGTTTTGGTCCGAAAATTTTTTCGAAGTTTTTTTTGGGTGAAAATTTTTTTGGTCCAAAAATTTTTCGAAGTTTTTTTTTGGGTGAAAATTTTTTTGGTCCAAATTTTTTTTTGTCCGCAAATTTTTCGAAGTTTTTTTTGGGTCCAAAATTTTTTTGGTCCGAAAATTTTTCGAAGTTTTTTTTGGGTGAAAATTTTTTTGGTCCGAAAATTTTTCGAAGTTTTTTTTGGGCGAAAATTTTTCGAAGTTTTTTTTGGGTGAAAATTTGTTTGGTCCGAAAATTTTTCGAAGTTTTTATTGGGTGAAATTTTTTTTGGTCCGAAAATTCTTCGAAGTTTTTTTTGGTCCAAAATTTTTTTTGTCCGAAAATTTTTCGAAGTTTTTTTTGAGTGAAAATTTTTTTTGGTCCGAAATTTTTTCGAACGTTTTTTTGGTCCAAAATTTTTTTGGTCCGAAAATTTTTCGAAGTTTTTTTTGGTCCAAAATTTTTTTGGTCCGAAAATTTTTCGAAGTTTTTTTTGGTCCAAAATTTTTTTGGTCCGAAAATTTTTCGAAGTTTTTTTTGTCCGAAAATTTTTCGAAGTTTTTTTTGGGTGAAAATTTTTTTGGTCCGAAAATTTTTCGAAGTTTTTTTTGGACCAAAATTTTTTTGATCCGAAAATTTTTCGAAGTTTTTTTTGGGTGAAAATTTTTTTGGTCCGAAAATTTTTCGAAGTTTTTTTTGGGCGAAAATTTTTCGAAGTTTTTTTTGGGTGAAAATTTGTTTGGTCCGAAAATTTTTCGAAGTTTTTATTGGGTGAAATTTTTTTTGGTCCGAAAATTTTTCGAAGTTTTTTTTGGTCCAAAATTTTTTTGATCCGAAAATTTTTCGAAGTTTTTTTTGGGTGAAAATTGTTTTGGTCCGAAAATTTTTTCGAAGTTTTTTTTGGGTGAAAATTTTTTTGGTCCAAAAATTTTTCGAAGTTTTTTTTTGGGTGAAAATTTTTTTGGTCCAAATTTTTTTTTGTCCGCAAATTTTTCGAAGTTTTTTTTGGGTCCAAAATTTTTTTGGTCCGAAAATTTTTCGAAGTTTTTTTTGGGTGAAAATTTTTTTGGTCCGAAAATTTTTCGAAGTTTTTTTTGGGCGAAAATTTTTCGAAGTTTTTTTTGGGTGAAAATTTGTTTGGTCCGAAAATTTTTCGAAGTTTTTATTGGGTGAAATTTTTTTTGGTCCGAAAATTCTTCGAAGTTTTTTTTGGTCCAAAATTTTTTTTGTCCGAAAATTTTTCGAAGTTTTTTTTGAGTGAAAATTTTTTTTGGTCCGAAATTTTTTCGAACGTTTTTTTGGTCCAAAATTTTTTTGGTCCGAAAATTTTTCGAAGTTTTTTTTGGTCCAAAATTTTTTTGGTCCGAAAATTTTTCGAAGTTTTTTTTGGTCCAAAATTTTTTTGGTCCGAAAATTTTTCGAAGTTTTTTTTGTCCGAAAATTTTTCGAAGTTTTTTTTGGGTGAAAATTTTTTTGGTCCGAAAATTTTTCGAAGTTTTTTTTGGACCAAAATTTTTTTGATCCGAAAATTTTTCGAAGTTTTTTTTGGGTGAAAATTTTTTTGGTCCGAAAATTTTTCGAAGTTTTTTTTGGGCGAAAATTTTTCGAAGTTTTTTTTGGGTGAAAATTTGTTTGGTCCGAAAATTTTTCGAAGTTTTTATTGGGTGAAATTTTTTTTGGTCCGAAAATTCTTCGAAGTTTTTTTTGGTCCAAAATTTTTTTTGTCCGAAAATTTTTCGAAGTTTTTTTTGAGTGAAAATTTTTTTTGGTCCGAAATTTTTTCGAACGTTTTTTTGGTCCAAAATTTTTTTGGTCCGAAAATTTTTCGAAGTTTTTTTTGGTCCAAAATTTTTTTGGTCCGAAAATTTTTCGAAGTTTTTTTTGGTCCAAAATTTTTTTGGTCCGAAAATTTTTCGAAGTTTTTTTTGGGTGAAAATTGTTTTGGTCCGAAAATTTTTCGAAGTTTTTTTTGGTCCAAAATTTTTTTGATCCGAAAATTTTTCGAAGTTTTTTTTGGGTGAAAATTTTTTTGGTCCGAAAATTTTTTCGAAGTTTTTTTTGGGTGAAAATTTTTTTGGTCCAAAAATTTTTCGAAGTTTTTTTTTGGGTGAAAATTTTTTTGGTCCAAATTTTTTTTTGTCCGCAAATTTTTCGAAGTTTTTTTTGGGTCCAAAATTTTTTTGGTCCGAAAATTTTTCGAAGTTTTTTTTGGGTGAAAATTTTTTTTGTCCAAAAATTTTTCGAAGTTTTTTTTGGGTGAAAATTTGTTTGGTCCGAAAATTTTTCGAAGTTTTTATTGGGTGAAATTTTTTTTGGTCCGAAAATTCTTCGAAGTTTTTTTTGGTCCAAAATTTTTTTTGTCCGAAAATTTTTCGAAGTTTTTTTTGGGTGAAAATTTTTTTTGGTCCGACATTTTTTCGAACGTTTTTTTAGTCCAAAATTTTTTTGGTCCGAAAATTTTTCGAAGTTTTTTTTGGTCCAAAATTTTTTTGGTCCGAAAATTTTTCGAAGTTTTTTTTGGTCCAAAATTTTTTTGGTCCGAAAATTTTTCGAAGTTTTTTTTGGTCCAAAATTTTTTTGGTCCGAAAATTTTTCGAAGTTTTTTTTGGTCCAAAATTTTTTTGGTCCGAAAATTTTTCGAAGTTTTTTTTGGTCCAAAATTTTTTTGGTCTGAAAGTTTTCCGAAGTTTTTTTTGGTCCAAAATTTTTTTGGTCCGAAAATTTTTCGAAGTTTTTTTTGGGTGAAAATTTTTTTGGTCCGAAAATTTTTCGAAGTTTTTTTTGGTCCAAAATTTTTTTGATCCGAAAATTTTTCGAAGTTTTTTTTGGGTGAAAATTTTTTTGGTCCGAAAATTTTTCGAAGTTTTTTTTGGGTGAAAATTTTTTTGGTCCGAAAATTTTTTCGAAGTTTTTTTTGGGTGAAAATTTTTTTGGTCCAAAAATTTTTCGAAGTTTTTTTTTTGGGTGAAAATTTTTTTGGTCCAAATTTTTTTTTGTCCGCAAATTTTTCGAAGTTTTTTTTGGGTCCAAAATTTTTTTGGTCCGAAAATTTTTCGAAGTTTTTTTTGGGTGAAAATTGTTTTGGTCCGAAAATTTTTCGAAGTTTTTTTTGGGTGAAAATTTTTTTGGTCCGAAAATTTTTCAAAGTTTTTTTTGGGTGAAAATTTTTTTGGTCCGAAAATTTTTCGAAGTTTTTTTTGGGTGAAAATTTTTTTGGTCCGAAAATTTTTCTAAGTTTTTTTTGGTCCAAAATTTATTTGGTCCGAAAATTTTTCGAAGTTTTTTTTGGGTGAAAATTTTTTTGGTCCGAAAATTTTTCTAAGTTTTTTTTGGTCCAAAATTTATTTGGTCCAAAAATTTTTCAAAGTTTTTTTTGGGTGAAAATTTTTTTGGTCCGAAATTTTTTCGAAGTTTTTTTTGGGTGAAAATTTTCTTGGTCTGAAAATTTTTCGAAGTTTTTTTGGGGTGAAAATTTTTTTGGTCCAAAATTTTTTTTGTCCGCAAATTTTTCGAAGTTTTTTTTGGGTCCAAAGTTTTTTTGGTCCGAAAATTTTTCGAACGTTTTTTTGGTCCAAAATTTTTTTGGTCCGAAAATTTTTCGAAGTTTTTTTTGGGTGAAAATTTTTTTGGTCCGAAAATTTTTCGAAGTTTTTTTTGGGTGAAAATTTTTTTGGTCCGAAAATTTTTTCGAAGTTTTTTTTGGGTGAAAATTTTTTTGGTCCAAAAATTTTTCGAAGTTTTTTTTTGGGTGAAAATTTTTTTGGTCCAAATTTTTTTTTGTCCGCAAATTTTTCGAAGTTTTTTTTGGGTCCAAAATTTTTTTGTTCCGAAAATTTTTCGAAGTTTTTTTTGGGTGAAAATTGTTTTGGTCCGAAAATTTTTCGAAGTTTTTTTTGGGTGAAAATTTTTTTGGTCCGAAAATTTTTCGAAGTTTTTTTTGGGTGAAAATTTTTTTGGTCCGAAAATTTTTCTAAGTTTTTTTTGGTCCAAAATTTTTTTGGTCCGAAAATTTTTCTAAGTTTTTTTTGGTCCAAAATTTTTTTGGTCCGAAAATTTTTCAAAGTTTTTTTTGGGTGAAAATTTTTTTGGTCCGAAAATTTTTCGAAGTTTTTTTGGGGTGAAAATTTTTTTGGTCCAAAATTTTTTTTGTCCGCAAATTTTTCGAAGTTTTTTTTCGGTCCAAAGTTTTTTTGGTCCGAAAATTTTTCGAACGTTTTTTTGGTCCAAAATTTTTTTGGTCCGAAAATTTTTCGAAGTTTTTTTTGGTCCAAAATTTTTTTGGTCCGAAAATTTTTCGAAGTTTTTTTTGGTCCAAAATTTTTTTGGTCCGAAAATTTTCCGAAGTTTTTTTTGGTCCAAAATTTTTTTGGTCCGAAAATTTTTCGAAGTTTTTTTTGGGTGAAAATTTTTTTGGTCCGAAAATTTTATGAAGTTTTTTTTGGGTGAAAATTTTTTTGGTCCGAAAATTTTTTCGAAGTTTTTTTTGGGTGAAAATTTTTTTGGTCCAAAAATTTTTCGAAGTTTTTTTTTGGGTGAAAATTTTTTTGGTCCAAAATTTTTTTGGTCCGAAAATTTTTCGAAGTTTTTTTTGGTCCAAAATTATTTTTGTCCGAAAATTTTTCGAAGTTTTTTTTGGTCCAAAATTTTTTTGGTCCGAAATTTTTTCGAATTTTTTTTTTGGGTGAAAATGTTTTTGGTCCGAAAATTTTTCGAAGTTTTTTTTGGTCCAACATTTTTTTGGTCCGAAAATTTTTCGAAGTTTTTTTTGGGTGAAAATTTTTTTGGTCCGAAAATTTTTCTAAGTTTTTTTTGGTCCAAAATTTTTTTGGTCCGAAAATTTTTCAAAGTTTTTTTTGGGTGAAAATTTTTTTGGTCCGAAAATTTTTCGAAGTTTTTTTGGGGTGAAAATTTTTTTGGTCCAAAATTTTTTTTGTCCGCAAATTTTTCGAAGTTTTTTTTGGGTCCAAAGTTTTTTTGGTCCGAAAATTTTTCGAACGTTTTTTTGGTCCAAAATTTTTTTGGTCCGAAAATTTTTCGAAGTTTTTTTTGGTCCAAAATTTTTTTGGTCCGAAAATTTTTCGAAGTTTTTTTTGGTCCAAAATTTTTTTGGTCCGAAAATTTTCCGAAGTTTTTTTTGGTCCAAAATTTTTTTGGTCCGAAAATTTTTCGAAGTTTTTTTTGGGTGAAAATTTTTTTGGTCCGAAAATTTTTCGAAGTTTTTTTTGGGTGAAAATTTTTTTGGTCCGAAAATTTTTTCGAAGTTTTTTTTGGGTGAAAATTTTTTTGGTCCAAAAATTTTTCGAAGTTTTTTTTTGGGTGAAAATTTTTTTGGTCCAAAATTTTTTTGGTCCGAAAATTTTTCGAAGTTTTTTTTGGTCCAAAATTATTTTTGTCCGAAAATTTTTCGAAGTTTTTTTTGGTCCAAAAATTTTTTGGTCCGAAATTTTTTCGAATTTTTTTTTTGGGTGAAAATGTTTTTGGTCCGAAAATTTTTCGAAGTTTTTTTTGGTCCAACATTTTTTTGGTCCGAAAATTTTTCGAAGTTTTTTTTGGGTGAAAATTTTTTTGGTCCGAAAATTTTTCGAAGTTTTTTTTGGTCCAAAAATTTTTTAGTCCGAAAATTTTTCGGAGTTTTTTTTTGGGTGAAAATTTTTTTGGTCCGAAAATTTTTCGAAGTTTTTTTTGGGTGAAAATTTTTTTGGTCCGAAAATTTTTCGAAGTTTTTTTTGGGTGAAAATTTTTTTGGTCCGAAAATTTTTCGAAGTTTTTTTTGGGTGAAAATTTTTTTGGTCCAAAATTTTTTTTGTCCGATAATTTTTCGAAGTTTTTTTTGGTCCAAAATTTTTTTGGTCCGAAAATTTTTCGAAGTTTTTTTTGGTCCAAATTTTTTTTTTTTACGAAAATTTTTCAAAGTTTTTTTTTGGTCCAAAATTTTTTTGGTCCGAAAATTTTTCGAAGTTTTTTTTGGTCCAAAATTTTTTTGGTCCGAAAATTTTTCGAAGTTTTTTTTGGGTGAAAATTTTTTTGGTCCGAAAATTTTTCGAAGTTTTTTTTTGGGTGAAAATTTTTTTGGTCCAAAATTTTTTTGGTCCGAAAATTTTTTGAAGTTTTTTTTGGGTGAAAATTTTTTTGGTCCGAAAATTTTTCGAAGTTTTTTTTGGTCCAAAATTTTTCGAAGTTTTTTTTGGGTGAAAATTTCTTTGGTCCGAAAATTTTTCGTAGTTTTTATTGGGTGAAATTTTTTTTGGTCCGAAAATTCTTCGAAGTTTTTTTTGGTCCAAAATTTTTTTTGTCCGAAAATTTTTAGAAGTTTTTTTTGGGTGAAAATTTTTTTTGGTCCGAAATTTTTTCGAACGTTTTTTTGGTCCAAAATTTTTTTGGTCCGAAAATTTTTCGAAGTTTTTTTTGGTCCAAAATTTTTTTGGTCCGAAAATTTTTCGAAGTTTTTTTTGGTCCAAAATTTTTTTGGTCCGAAAATTTTTCTAAGTTTTTTTTGGGTGAAAATTTTTTTGGTCCGAAATTTTTTCGAATTTTTTTTTTGGGTGAAAATGTTTTTGGTCCGAAAATTTTTCGAAGTTTTTTTTGGTCCAACATTTTTTTGGTCCGAAAATTTTTCGAAGTTTTTTTTGGGTGAAAATTTTTTTGGTCCGAAAATTTTTCGAAGTTTTTTTTGGTCCAAAAATTTTTTAGTCCGAAAATTTCTCGGAGTTTTTTTTTGGGTGAAAATTTTTTTGGTCCGAAAATTTTTCGAAGTTTTTTTTGGGTGAAAATTTTTTTGGTCCGAAAATTTTTCGAAGTTTTTTTTGGTCCAAAATTTTTTTGGTCCGAAAATTTTTCGAAGTTTTTTTGGGTGAAAATTTTTTTGGTCCGAAAATTTTTCGAAGTTTTTTTTGTCCGAAAATTTTTCGAAGTTTTTTTTGGGTGAAAATTTTTTTGGTCCGAAAATTTTTCGAAGTTTTTTTTGGGTGAAAATTTTTTTGGTCCAAAATTTTTTTTGTCCGATAATTTTTCGAAGTTTTTTTTGGTCCAAAATTTTTTTGGTCCGAAAATTTTTCGAAGTTTTTTTTGGTCCAAAATTTTTTTTTTTACGAAAATTTTTCAAAGTTTTTTTTGGTCCAAAATTTTTTTGGTCCGAAAATTTTTCGAAGTTTTTTTTGGTCCAAAATTTTTTTGGTCCGAAAATTTTTCGAAGTTTTTTTGGGTGAAAATTTTTTTGGTCCGAAAATTTTTCGAAGTTTTTTTTGGGTGAAAATTTTTTTGGTCCGAAAATTTTTCGAAGTTTTTTTTGGTCCAAAATTTTTTTGGTCCGAAAATTTTTCGAAGTTTTTTTGGGTGAAAATTTTTTTGGTCCGAAAATTTTTCGAAGTTTTTTTTGTCCGAAAATTTTTCGAAGTTTTTTTTGGGTGAAAATTTTTTTGGTCCGAAAATTTTTCGAAGTTTTTTTTGGGTGAAAATTTTTTTGGTCCAAAATTTTTTTTGTCCGATAATTTTTCGAAGTTTTTTTTGGTCCAAAATTTTTTTGGTCCGAAAATTTTTCGAAGTTTTTTTTGGTCCAAAATTTTTTTGGTCCGAAAATTTTTTGAAGTTTTTTTTGGGTGAAAATTTTTTTGGTCCGAAAATTTTTCGAAGTTTTTTTTTGGGTGAAAATTTTTTTGGTCCGAAAATTTTTTGAAGTTTTTTTTGGGTGAAAATTTTTTTGGTCCGAAAATTTTTCGAAGTTTTTTTTGGTCCAAAATTTTTCGAAGTTGTTTTTGGGTGAAAATTTCTTTGGTCCGAAAATTTTTCGTAGTTTTTATTGGGTGAAATTTTTTTTGGTCCGAAAATTCTTCGAAGTTTTTTTTGGTCCAAAATTTTTTTTGTCCGAAAATTTTTAGAAGTTTTTTTTGGGTGAAAATTTTTTTTGGTCCGAAATTTTTTCGAACGTTTTTTTGGTCCAAAATTTTTTTGGTCCGAAAATTTTTCGAAGTTTTTTTTGGTCCAAAATTTTTTTGGTCCGAAAATTTTTCGAAGTTTTTTTTGGTCCAAAATTTTTTTGGTCCGAAAATTTTTCGAAGTTTTTTTTTGGTGAAAATTTTTTTGGTCCGAAAATTTTTCGAAGTTTTTTTTGGTCCAAAATTTTTTTGGTCCGAAAATTTTTCGAAGTTTTTTTTTGGTCCAAAATTTTTTTGGTCCGAAAATTTTCCGAAGTTTTTTTTGGTCCAAAATTTTTTTGGTCCGAAAATTTTTCGAAGTTTTTTTTGGGTGAAATTTTTTTTGGTCCGAAAATTTTTCGAAGTTTTTTTTGGTCCAAAATTTTTTTGATCCGAAAATTTTTCGAAGTTTTTTTTGGGTGAAAATTTTTTTGGTCCGAAAATTTTTCGAAGTTTTTTTTGGGTGAAATTTTTTTGGTCCGAAAATTTTTCGAAGTTTTTTTTGGTCCAAAATTTTTTTGATCCGAAAATTTTTCGACGTTTTTTTTGGGTGAAAATTTTTTTGGTCCGAAAATTTTTCGAAGTTTTTTTTTGGGTGAAAATTTTTTTGGTCCAAAATTTTTTTGGTCCGAAAATTTTTCGAAGTTTTTTTTGGTCCAAAATTATTTTTGTCCGAAAATTTTTCGAAGTTTTTTTTGGTCCAAATTTTTTTTGGTCCGAAAATTTTTCTAAGTTTTTTTTGGGTGAAAATTTTTTTGGTCCGAAATTTTTTCGAATTTTTTTTTTGGGTGAAAATGTTTTTGGTCCGAAAATTTTTCGAAGTTTTTTTTGGTCCAACATTTTTTTGGTCCGAAAATTTTTCGAAGTTTTTTTTGGGTGAAAATTTTTTTGGTCCGAAAATTTTTCGAAGTTTTTTTTGGTCCAAAAATTTTTTAGTCCGAAAATTTCTCGGAGTTTTTTTTTGGGTGAAAATTTTTTTGGTCCGAAAATTTTTCGAAGTTTTTTTTGGGTGAAAATTTTTTTGGTCCGAAAATTTTTCGAAGTTTTTTTTGGTCCAAAATTTTTTTGGTCCGAAAATTTTTCGAAGTTTTTTTGGGTGAAAATTTTTTTGGTCCGAAAATTTTTCGAAGGTTTTTTTGTCCGAAAATTTTTCGAAGTTTTTTTTGGGTGAAAATTTTTTTGGTCCGAAAATTTTTCGAAGTTTTTTTTGGGTGAAAATTTTTTTGGTCCAAAATTTTTTTTGTCCGATAATTTTTCGAAGTTTTTTTTGGTCCAAAATTTTTTTGGTCCGAAAATTTTTCGAAGTTTTTTTTGGTCCAAAATTTTTTTTTTTACGAAAATTTTTCAAAGTTTTTTTTGGTCCAAAATTTTTTTGGTCCGAAAATTTTTCGAAGTTTTTTTTGGTCCAAAATTTTTTTGGTCCGAAAATTTTTCGAAGTTTTTTTGGGTGAAAATTTTTTTGGTCCGAAAATTTTTCGAAGTTTTTTTTGGGTGAAAATTTTTTTGGTCCAAAATTTTTTTTGTCCGATAATTTTTCGAAGTTTTTTTTGGTCCAAAATTTTTTTGGTCCGAAAATTTTTTGAAGTTTTTTTTGGGTGAAAATTTTTTTGGTCCAAAATTTTTTTGGTCCGAAAATTTTTTGAAGTTTTTTTTGGGTGAAAATTTTTTTGGTCCGAAAATTTTTCGAAGTTTTTTTTGGTCCAAAATTTTTCGAAGTTTTTTTTGGGTGAAAATTTCTTTGGTCCGAAAATTTTTCGTAGTTTTTATTGGGTGAAATTTTTTTTGGTCCGAAAATTCTTCGAAGTTTTTTTTGGTCCAAAATTTTTTTTGTCCGAAAATTTTTAGAAGTTTTTTTTGGGTGAAAATTTTTTTTGGTCCGAAATTTTTTCGAACGTTTTTTTGGTCCAAAATTTTTTTGGTCCGAAAATTTTACGAAGTTTTTTTTGGTCCAAAATTTTTTTGGTCCGAAAATTTTTCGAAGTTTTTTTTGGTCCAAAATTTTTTTGGTCCGAAAATTTTTCGAAGTTTTTTTTGGTCCAAAATTTTTTTGGTCCGAAAATTTTTCGAAGTTTTTTTTTGGTCCAAAATTTTTTTGGTCCGAAAATTTTCCGAAGTTTTTTTTGGTCCAAAATTTTTTTGGTCCGAAAATTTTTCGAAGTTTTATTGGGTGAAATTTTTTTTGGTCCGAAAATTTTTCGAAGTTTTTTTTGGTCCAAAATTTTTTTGATCCGAAAATTTTTCGAAGTTTTTTTTGGGTGAAAATTTTTTTGGTTCGAAAATTTTTCGAAGTTTTTTTTGGTCCAAAATTTTTTTGGTCCGAAAATTTTTCGAAGTTTTTTTTGGGTGAAAATTTTTTTTGGTCCGAAATTTTTTCGAAGTTTTTTTTGGTCCAAAATTTTTTTGGTCCGAAAATTTTTCGAAGTTTTTTTTGGTCCAAAATTTTTTTGGTCCGAAAATTTTTCGAAGTTTTTTTTGGGTGAAATTTTTTTGGGTACGAAAATTTTTCGAAGACACCAAGGCCAATTGCCCGAGGACTCTACCTCTGAGCCACCCGTGCCCACATGGTCTTTGGGGGAGCTTTTGCATCCTTTGTATTTCATTCAATCTAGTTCTTCACAGGCCAAAACTAAAGGGGAGGCTCCCCAAGAAGACCGCCCGGGCCCGGTCTCGAACCGGCGACCTTCGGCGCTCCGAAGACCCCAAGGGCAATTGCCCGAGGACTCTACCTCTGAGCCACCCATGCCCACATAGTCTTTGGGGGAGCTTTTGCATCTTTTGTATTTCGTTCAATCTAGTTCTTCACAGGCCAAAACTAAAGGGGAGGCTCCCCAAGAAGACCGCCCGGGCCCGGTCTCGAACCGGCGACCTTCGGCGCTCCGAAGAACCCAAGGCCAATTGCCCGAGGACTCTACCTCTGAGCCACCCGTGCCCACATGTTCCATGGGGGAGCTTTTGCATCCTTTGTATTTCGTTCAATCTAGTTCTTCACACGCCAAAACTAAAGGGGAGGCTCCCCAAGAAGACCGCCCAGGCCCGGTCTCGAACCGGCGACCTTCGGCGCTCCGAAGACCCCAAGGCCAATTGCCCGAGGACTCTACCTCTGAGCCACCCGTGCCCACATGGTCTTTGGGGGAGCTTTTGCATCCTTTGTATTTCGTTCAATCTAGTTCTTCACAGGCCAAAACTAAAGGGGAGGCTCCCCAAGAAGACCGCCCGGGACCGGTCTCGAACCGGCGACCTTCGGCGCTCCGAAGACCCAAAGGCCAATTGCCCGAGGACTCTACCTCTGAGCCACCCGTGCCCACATAGTCTTTGGGGGAGCTTTTGCATCCTTTGCATTTCGTTCAATCTAGTTCTTCACAGGCCAAAACTAAAGGGGAGGCTCCCCAAGAAGACTGCCCGGGCCCGGTCTCGAACCGGCGACCTTCGGCGCTCCGAAGACCCCAAGGCCAATTGCCCGAGGACTCTACCTCTGAGCCACCCGTGCCCACATGGTCTTTGGGGGAGCTTTTGCATCCTTTGTATTTCGTTCAATCTAGTTCTTCACAGGCCAAAACTAAAGGGGAGGCTCCCCAAGAAGACCGCCCGGGCCCGGTCTCGAACCGGCGACCTTCGGCGCTCCGAAGACCCCAAGGCCAATTGCCCGAGGACTCTACCTCTGAGCCACCCGTGCCCACATGGTCCATGGGGGAGCTTTTGCATCCTTTGTATTTCGTTCAATCTAGTTCTTCACAGGCCAAAACTAAAGGGGAGGCTCCCCAAGAAGACCCCCCGGGCGCGGTCTCGAACCGGCGACCTTCGGCGCTCCGAAGACCCCAATGCCAATTGCCCGAGGACTCTACCTCTGAGCCACCCGTGCCCACATGGTCTTTGGGGGAGCTTTTGCATCCTTTGTATTTCGTTCAATCTAGTTCTTCACAGGCCAAAACTAAAGGGGAGGCCCCCCAAGAAGCCCGCCCGGGCCCGGTCTCGAACCGGCGACCTTCGGCGCTCCGAAGACCCCAAGGCCAATTGCCCGAGGACTCTACCTCTGAGCCACCCGTGCCCACATAGTCTTTGGGGGAGCTTTTGCATCCTTTGCATGTCATTCAATCTAGTTCTTCACAGGCCAAAACTAAAGGGGAGAATCCCCAAGAAGACCGCTCGGGCCCGGTCTCGAACCGGCGACCTTCGGCGCTCCGAAGACCCCAAGGCCAATTGCCCGAGGACTCTACCTCTGAGCCACCCGTGCCCACATGGTCTTTGGGGGGCTTTTGCATCCTTTGTATTTCGTTCAATCTAGTTCTTCACAGGCCAAAACTAAAGGGGAGGCTCCCCAAGAAGACCGCCCGGGCCCGGTCTCGAACCGGCGACCTTAGGCGCTCCGAAGACCCCAAGGCCAATTGCCCGAGGACTCTACCTCTGAGCCACCCGTGCCCACATGGTCTTTGGGGGAGCTTTTGCATCCTTTGTATTTCGTTCAATCTAGTTCTTCACAGGCCAAAACTAAAGGGGAGGCTCCCCAAGAAAACCTCCCGGGCCCGGTCTCGAACCGGCGACCTTCGGCGCTCCGAAGACCCCAAGGCCAATTGCCCGAGGACTCTACCTCTGAGCCACCCGTGCCCACATGGTCCATGGGGGAGCTTTTGCATCCTTTGTATTTCGTTCAATCTAGTTCTTCACAGGCCAAAACTAAAGGGGAGGCTCCCCAAGAAGACCGCCCGGGCGCGGTCTCGAACCGGCGACCTTCGGCGCTCCGAAGACCCCAAGGCCAATTGCCCGAGGACTCTACCTCTGAGCCACCCGTGCCCACATGGTCTTTGGGGGAGCTTTTGCATCCTTTGTATTTCGTTCAATCTAGTTCTTCACAGGCCAAAACTAAAGGGGAGGCTCCCCAAGAAGACCGCCCGGGCCCGGTCTCGAACCGGTGACCTTCGGCGCTCCGAAGACCCCAGGACCAATTGCCCGAGGACTCTACCTCTGAGCCACCCGTGCCCACATTGTCTTTGGGGGAGCTTTTGCATCCTTTGCATGTCATTCAATCTAGTTCTTCACAGGCCAAAACTAAAGGGGAGGCTCCCCAAGAAGACCGCTCGGGCCCGGTCTCGAACCGGCGACCTTCGGCGCTCCGAAGACCCCAAGGCCGATTGCCCGAGGACTCTACCTCTGAGCCACCCGTGCCCACATGGTCTTTGGGGGGCTTTTGCATCCTTTGTATTTCGTTCAATCTAGTTCTTCACAGGCCAAAACTAAAGGGGAGGCTCCCCAAGAAGACCGCCCGGGCCCGGTCTCGAACCGGCGACCTTCGGCGACCTTCAGCGCTCCAAGGCCAATTGCCCGAGGACTCTACCTCTGAGCCACCCGTGCCCACATGGTCTTTGGGGGAGCTTTTGCATCCTTTGTATTTCGTTCAATCTAGTTCTTCACAGGCCAAAACTAAAGGGGAGGCTCCCCAAGAAGACCGCCCGGGCCCGGTCTCGAACCGGTGACCTTCGGCGCTCCGAAGACCCCAGGACCAATTGCCCGAGGACTCTACCTCTGAGCCACCCGTGCCCACATAGTCTTTGGGGGAGCTTTTGCATCCTTTGCATGTCATTCAATCTAGTTCTTCACAGGCCAAAACTAAAGGGGAGGCTCCCCAAGAAGACCGCTCGGGCCCGGTCTCGAACCGGCGACCTTCGGCGCTCCGAAGACCCCAAGGCCGATTGCCCGAGGACTCTACCTCTGAGCCACCCGTGCCCACATGGTCTTTGGAGGAGCTTTTGCATCCTTTGTATTTCGTTCAATCTAGTTCTTCACAGGCCAAAACTAAAGGGGAGGCTCCCCAAGAAGACCGCCCGGGCCCGGTCTCGAACCGGCGACCTTCGGCGCTCCGAAGACCCCAAAGCCAATTGCCCGAGGACTCTACCTCTGAGCCACCCGTGCCCACATGGTCTTTGGGGGAGCTTTTGCGTCCTTTGTATTTCGTTCAATCTAGTTCTTCACAGGCCAAAACTAAAGGGAAGGCTCCCCAAGAGGACCGCCCGGGCCCGGTCTCGAACCGGCGACCTTCAGCGCTCCAAGGCCAATTGCCCGAGGACTCTACCTCTGAGCCACCCGTGCCCACATGGTCTTTGGGGGAGCTTTTGCATCCTTTGTATTTCGTTCAATCTAGTTCTTCACAGGCCAAAACTAAAGGGGAGGCTCCCCAAGAAGACCGCCCGGGCCCGGTCTCGAACCGGTGACCTTCGGCGCTCCGAAGACCCTAGGACCAATTGCCCGAGGACTCTACCTCTGAGCCACCCGTGCCCACATAGTCTTTGGGGGAGCTTTTGCATCCTTTGCATGTCATTCAATCTAGTTCTTCACAGGCCAAAACTAAAGGGGAGGCTCCCCAAGAAGACCGCCCAGGCCCGGTCTCGGACTGGCGACCTTCGGCGCTCCGAAGACCCCAAGGCCAATTGCCCGAGGACTCTACCTCTGAGCCACCCGTGCCCACATGGTCTTTGGGGGAGCTTTTGCATCCTTTGTATTTCGTTCAATCTAGTTCTTCACAGGCCAAAACTAAAGGGGAGGCTCCCCAAGAAGACCGCCCTGGCCCGGTCTCTAACCGGCGACCTTCGGCTCTCCGAAGACCCCAAGGCCAATTGCCCGAGGACTCTACCTCTGAGCCACCCGTGCCCACATGGTCTTTAGGGGAGCTTTTGCATCGTTTGTATTTCGTTCAATCTAGTTCTTCACAGGACAAAACTAAAGGGGAGGCTCCCCAATAAGACCGCCCTGGCCCGGTCTCGAACCGGCGACCTTCGGCGCTCCGAAGACCCCAGGGCCATTTGCCCGAGGACTCTACCTCTGAGCCACCCGTGCCCACATGGTCTTTGGGGGAGCTTTTGCATCCTTTGTATTTCGTTCAATCTAGTTCTTCACAGGCCAAAACTAAAGGGGAGGCTCCCCAAGAAGACCGCCCGGGCCCGGTCTCGAACCGGCGACCTTCGGCGCTCCGAAGACCCCAAGGCCAATTGCCCAAGGACTCTACCTCTGAGCCACCCGTGCCCACATGGTGTTTGGGGGAGCTTTTGCATCCTTTGTATTTCGTTCAATCTAGTTCTTCACAGGCCAAAACTAAAGGGGAGGCTACCCAAGAAGACCGCCCGGGCCCGGTCTCGAACCGGCGACTTGAAGACCCCAAGGCCAATTGCCCGAGGACTCTAGCTCTGAGCCACCCGTGCCCACATGGTTTTTGGGAGAGCTTTTGCATCCTTTGTATTTCTTTCAATCTAGTTCTTCACAGGCCAAAACTAAAGGGGAGGCTCCCCAAGAAGACCGCCCGGGCCCGGTCTCGAACCGGCGACCTTCGGCGCTCCGAAGACCCCAAGGCCAATTGCCCGAGGACTCGACCTCTGAGCCACCCGTGCCCACATGGTCTTTGGGGGAGCTTTTGCATCCTTTGTATTTCGTTCAATCTAGTTCTTCATAGGCCAAAACTAAAGGGGAGGCTCCCCAAGAAGACCGCCCGGGCTCGGTCATGAACCAGCGACCTTCGGCACTCCGAAGACCCCAAGGCCAATTGCACGAGGACTCTACCTCTGAGCCACCCGTGCCCACATGGTCTTTGGGGGAGCTTTTGCATCGTTTGTATTTCGTTCAATCTAGTTCTTCACAGGCCAAAACTAAAGGAGAGGCTCCCCAAGAAGACCGCCCGGGCACGGTCTCAAACCGGCGACCTTCGGCGCTCCGAAGACCCCAAGGCCAATTGCCCGAGGACTCTACCTCTGAGCCACCCGTGCCCACGTGGTCTTTGGGGGAGCTTTTGCATCCTTTGTATTTCGTTCAATCTAGTTCTTCACAGGCCAAAACTAAAGGGGAGGCTCCCCAAGAAGACCGCCCTGGCCCGGTCTCGAACCGGCGACCTTCGGCGCTCCGAAGACCCCAAGGCCAATTGCCCGATGACTCTACCTCTGAGCCACCCGTGCCCACATGGTTTTTGGGGAGCTTTTGCATCCTTTGTATTTCGTTCAATCTAGTTCTTCACAGGCCAAAACTAAAGGGGAGGCTCCCCAAGAAGACCGCCCGGGCTCGGTCTCGAACCGGCGACCTTCGGCGCTCCGAAGACCCTACCTCTGAGCCACCCGTGCCCACATGTTCTTTGGTGGAGCTTTTGCATCCTTTGTATTTCATTCAATCTAGTTCTTCACAGGACAAAACTAAAGGGGAGGCTCCCCAAGAAGACCGCCCTGGCCCGGTCTCGAACCGGCGACCTTCGGCGCTCCGAAGACCCCAAGGCCAATTGCCCGAGGACTCTACCTCTGAGCCACCCGTGCCCACATGGTCTTTGGGCGAGCTTTTGCATCCTTTGTATTTCGTTCAATCTAGTTCTTCACAGGCCAAAACTAAAGGGGAGGCTCCCCAAGAAGACCGCCCGGGCCCGGTCTCGAACCGGCGACCTTCAGCGAAGACCCCAAGGCCAATTGCCCGAGGACTCTACCTCTGAACCACCCGTGCCCACATGGTCTTTGGGGGAGCTTTTGCATCCTTTGTATTTCGTTCAATCTAGTTCTTCACAGGCCAAAACTAAAAGGGAGGCTCCCCAAGAACACCGCCCGGGCCCGGTCTCGAAACAGCGACCTTCGGCGCTCCGAAGACCCCAAGGCCAATTGCCCGAGGACTCTACCTCTGACCCACCCGTGCCCACATGGTGTTTGGGGGAGCTTTTGCATCCTTTGTATTTCGTTCAATCTAGTTCTTCACAGGCCAAAACTAAAGGGGAGGCTCCCCAAGAAGACCGCCCGGGCCCGGTCTCGAACCGGCGACCTTCGGCGCTCCAAAGACCCCAAGGCCAATTGCCCGAGGACTCTACCTCTGACCCACCCGTGCCCACATGGTCTTTGGGGGAGCTTTTGCATCCTTTGTATTTCGTTCAATCTAGTTCTTCACAGGCCAAAACTAAAGGGGAGGCTCCCCAAGAAGACAGCCCGGGCCCGGTCTCGAACCGGCGACCTTCGGCGCTCCGAAGACCCCAAGGCCAATTGCCCGAGGACTCCACCTCTGAGCCACCCGTGCCCACATGGTCTTTGGGGGAGCTTTTGCATCCTTTGTATTTCGTTCAATCTAGTTCTTCACAGGCCAAAACTAAAGGGGAGGCTCCCCAAGAAGACCGCCCGGGCCCGGTCTCGAACCGGTGACCTTCGGCGCTCCGAAGACCCCAAGGCCAATTGCCCGAGGACTCTATCTCTGAGCCACCCATGCCCACATGGTCTTTGGGGGAGCTTTTGCATCCTTTGTATTTCGTTCAATCTAGTTCTTCAAAGGCCAAAACTAAAGGGGAGGCTCCCCTAGAAGACCGCCCGGGGCCGGTCTCGAACCGACAATCTTCGGTGCTCCGAAGACCCAAAAGCCAATTGCCCGAGGACTCTACCTCTGAGCCACCCGTGCCCACATGGTCTTTTGGGGGAGCTTTTGCGTCCTTTGTATTTCGTTCAATCTAGTTCTTCACAGGCCAAAACTAAAGGGGAGGCTCCCCAAGAAGACCGCCCGGGCTCGGTCTCGAACCGGCGACCTTCGGCGCTCCGAAGACCCCAAGGCCAATTGCCCGAGGACTCTACCTCTGAGCCACCCGTGCCCACATGTTCTTTGGGGGAGCTTTTGCATCCTTTGTATTTCGTTCAATCTAGTTCTTCACAGGCCAAAACTAAAGGGGAGGCTCCCCAAGAAGACCGCCCGGGCCCGGTCTCGAACCGGTGACCTTCGGCGCTCCGAAGACCCCAAGGCCAATTGACCGAGGACTCTACCTCTGAGCCACCCGTGTCCACACGGTCTTTCGGGGAGCTTTTGCATCCCTTGTATTTCGTTCAATCTAGTTCTTCACAGGCCAAAACTAAAGGGGAGGCTCCACAAGAAGACCGCCCGGGCTCGGTCTCAAACCGGCGACCTTCGGCGCTCCGAAGACCCCCAGGCCAATTGCCTGAGGACTCTACCTCTGAGCCACCCGTGCCCACATGGTCTTTGAGGGAGCTTTTGCGTCCTTTGTATTTCGTTCAATCTAGTTCTTCACAGGCCAAAACTAAAGGGGAGGCTCCCCAAGAAGACCGCCCGGGCCCGGTCTCGAACCGGCGACCTTCGGCGCTCCGAAGACCCCAAGGCCAATTGCCCGAGGACTCTACCTCTGAGCCACCCGTGCCCACATGGTCTTTGGGGGAGCTTTTGCATCCTTTGTATTTCGTTCAATCTAGTTCTTCACAGGCCAAAACTAAAGGGGAGGCTCCCCAAGAAGACCGCCCGGGCTCGGTCTCAAACCGGCGACCTTCGGCGCTCCGAAGACCCCAAAGGCCAATTGCCCGAGGACTCTACCTCTGAAGCACCCGTGCCCACATGGTCTTTGGGGGAGCTTTTGCATCCTCTGTATTTCGTTCAATCTAGTTCTTCACAGGCCAAAACTAAAGGGGAGGCTCCCCAAGAAGACCTCCTTGGCCCGGCCTCGAACCGGCGACCTTCGGCGCTCCGAAGACCCCAAGGCCAATTGCCCAAGGACTCTACCTCTGAGCCACCCGTGCCCACATGGTCTTTGGGGGAGCTTTTGCATCCTTTGTATTTCGTTCAATCTAGTTCTTCACAGGCCAAAACTAAAGGGGAGGCTCCCCAAGAAGACCGCCCAGGCCCGGTCTCGAACCGGCGACCTTCGGCGCTCCGAAGACCCCAAGGCCAATTGCCCGAGGACTCTACCTCTGAGCCACCCGTGCCCACATGGTCTTTGGGGGAGCTTTTGCGTCCTTTGTATTTCGTTCAATCTAGTTCTTCACAGGCCAAAACTAAAGGGGAGGCTCCCCAAGAAGACCGCCCGGGCCCGGTCTCGAACCGGCGACCTTCGGCGCTCCGAAGACCCCAAGGCCATTTGCCCGAGGATTCTACCTCTGAGCCACCCGTGCCCACATGGTCTTTGGGGGAGCTTTTGCATCCTTTGTATTTCGTTCAATCTAGTTCTTCACAGGCCAAAACTAAAGGGGAGGCTCCCCAAGAAGACCGCCCGGGCTCGGTCTCGAACCGGCGACCTTCGGCGCTTCGAAGACCCCAAGGCCAATTGCCCGAGGACTCTACCTCTGAAGCACCCGTGCCCACATGGTCTTTGGGGGAGCTTTTGCATCCTTTGTATTTCGTTCAATCTAGTTCTTCACAGGCCAAAACTAAAGGGGAGGCTCCCCAAGAAGACCGCCCGGGCCCGGTCTCGAACCGGCGACCTTCGGCCCTCCGAAGACCCCAAGGCCAATTGCCGGAGGACTCTACCTCTGAGCCACCCGTGCCCACATGGTCTTTGGGGGAGCTTTTGCATCCTTTGTATTTCGTTCAATCTAGTTCTTCACAGGCCAAAACTAAAGGGGAGGCTCCCCAAGAAGACCGCCCGGGCCCGGTCTCGAACCGGTGACCTTCGGCGCTCCGAAGACCCCAAGGCCAATTGCCCAAGGACTCTACCTCTGAGCCACCCGTGCCCACATGGTCTTTGGGGGAGCTTTTGCATCCTTTGTATTTCGTTCAATCTAGTTCTTCACAGGCCAAAACTAAAGGGGAGGCTCCCCAAGAAGACCGCCCGGGCCCGGTCTCGAACCGGTGACCTTCGGCGCTCCGAAGACCCCAAGGCCAATTGCCCGAGGACTCTATCTCTGAGCCACCCATGCCCACATGGTCTTTGGGGGAGCTTTTGCATCCTTTGTATTTCGTTCAATCTAGTTCTTCAAAGGCCAAAACTAAAGGGGAGGCTCCCCTAGAAGACCGCCCGGGGCCGGTCTCGAACCGACAATCTTCGGTGCTCCGAAGACCCAAAAGCCAATTGCCCGAGGACTCTACCTCTGAGCCACCCGTGCCCACATGGTCTTTTGGGGGAGCTTTTGCGTCCTTTGTATTTCGTTCAATCTAGTTCTTCACAGGCCAAAACTAAAGGGGAGGCTCCCCAAGAAGACCGCCCGGGCTCGGTCTCGAACCGGCGACCTTCGGCGCTCCGAAGACCCCAAGGTCAATTGCCCGAGGACTCTACCTCTGAGCCACCCGTGCCCACATGTTCTTTGGGGGAGCTTTTGCATCCTTTGTATTTCGTTCAATCTAGTTCTTCACAGGCCAAAACTAAAGGGGAGGCTCCCCAAGAAGACCTCCCGGGCCCGGTCTCGAACCGGTGACCTTCGGCGCTCCGAAGACCCCAAGACCAATTGACCGAGGACTCTACCTCTGAGCCACCCGTGTCCACACGGTCTTTGGGGGAGCTTTTGCATCCCTTGTATTTCGTTCAATCTAGTTCTTCACAGGCCAAAACTAAAGGGGAGGCTCCCCAAGAAGACCGCCCGGGCCCTGTCTCGAACCGGCGACCTTCGGCGCTCCGAAGACCCCAAGGCCAATTGCCCGTGGACTCTACCTCTGAGCCACCCGTGCCCACATGGTCTTTGGGGGAGCTTTTGCATCCTTTGTATTTCGTTCAATCTAGTTCTTCACAGGCCAAAACTAAAGGGGAGGCTCCCCGAGAAGACCGCCCAGGTCCGGTCTCGAACCGGCGACCTTCGGCGCGCCGAAGACCCCAAGGCCAATTGCCCGAGGACTCTACCTCTGAGCCACCCGTGGCCACATGGTCTTTGGGGGAGCTTTTGCATCCTTTGTATTTTGTTCAATCTAGTTCTTCACAGGCCAAAACTAAAGGGGAGGCTCCCCAAGAAGACCGCCCGGGCCCGGTCTCGAACCGGCGACCTTCGGCGCTCCGAAGACCCTAAGGCCAATTGCCCGAGGACTCTACCTCTGAGCCACCCGTGCCCACATGGTCTTTGGCGGAGCTTTTGCATCCTTTGTATTTCGTTCAATCTAGTTCTTCACAGGCCAAAACTAAAGGGGAGGCTCCCCAAGAAGACCGCCCGGGCTCGGTCTCGAACCGGCGACCTTCGGCGCTCCGAAGACCCCAAAGGCCAATTGCCCGAGGACTCTACCTCTGAAGCACCCGTGCCCACATGCTCTTTGGGGGAGCTTTTGCATCCTCTGTATTTCGTTCAATCTAGTTCTTCACAGGCCAAAACTAAAGGGGAGGCTCCCCAAGAAGACCTCCTTGGCCCGGCCTCGAACCGGCGACCTTCGGCGCTCCGAAGACCCCAAGGCCAATTGCCCAAGGACTCTACCTCTGAGCCACCCGTGCCCACATGGTCTTTGGGGGAGCTTTTGCATCCTTTGTATTTCGTTCAATCTAGTTCTTCACAGGCCAAAACTAAAGGGGAGGCTCCCCAAGAAGACCGCCCAGGCCCGGTCTCGAACCGGCGACCTTCGGCGCTCCGAAGACCCCAAGGCCAATTGCCCGAGGACTCTACCTCTGAGCCACCCGTGCCCACATGGTCTTTGGGGGAGCTTTTGCGTCCTTTGTATTTCGTTCAATCTAGTTCTTCACAGGCCAAAACTAAAGGGGAGGCTCCCCAAGAAGACCGCCCGGGCCCGGTCTCGAACCGGCGACCTTCAGCGCTCCGAAGACCCCAAGGCCATTTGCCCGAGGACTCTACCTCTGAGCCACCCGTGCCCACATGGTCTTTGGGGGAGCTTTTGCATCCTTTGTATTTCGTTCAATCTAGTTCTTCACAGGCCAAAACTAAAGGGGAGGCTCCCCAAAAAGACCGCCCGGGCTCGGTCTCGAACCGGCGACCTTCGGCGCTTCGAAGACCCCAAGGCCAATTGCCCGAGGACTCTACCTCTGAAGCACCCGTGCCCACATGGTCTTTGGGGGAGCTTTTGCATCCTTTGTATTTCGTTCAATCTAGTTCTTCACAGGCCAAAACTAAAGGGGAGGCTCCCCAAGAAGACCGCCCGGGCCCAGTCTCGAACCGGCGACCTTCGGCCCTCCGAAGACCCCAAGGCCAATTGCCCGAGGACTCTACCTCTGAGCCACCCGTGCCCACATGGTCTTTGGGGGAGCTTTTGCATCCTTTGTATTTCGTTCAATCTAGTTCTTCACAGGCCAAAACTAAAGGGGAGGCTCCCCAAGAAGACCGCCCGGGCTCGGCCTCGAAACGGCGACCTTCGGCGCTCTGAAGACCCCAAGGCCAATTGCCCGAGGACTCTACCTCTGAAGCACCCGTGCCCACATGCTCTTTGGGGGAGCTTTTGCATCCTCTGTATTTCGTTCAATCTAGTTCTTCACAGGCCAAAACTAAAGGGGAGGCTCCCCAAGAAGACCGCCCAGGCCCGGTCTCGAACCGGCGACCTTCGGCGCTCCGAAGACCCCAAGGCCAATTGCCCGAGGACTCTACCTCTGACCCACCCGTGCCCACATGGTCTTTGGGGGAGCTTTTGCATCCTTTGTATTTCGTTCAATCTAGTTCTTCACAGGCCAAAACTAAAGGGGAGGCTCCCCAAGAAGACCGCCCGGGCCCGGTCTCGAACCGGCGACCTTCGGCGCTCCGAAGACCCCAAGGCCAATTGCCTGAGGACTCTACCTCTGAGCCACCCGCTCCCACATGGTCTTTGGGGGAGCTTTTGCATCCTTTGTATTTCGTTCAATCTAGTTCTTCACAGGCCAAAACTAAAGGGGAGGCTCCCCAAGAAGACCTCCTTGGCCCGGCCTCGAACCGGCGACCTTCGGCGCTCCGAAGACCCCAAGGCCAATTGCCCAAGGACTCTACCTCTGAGCCACCCGTGCCCACATGGTCTTTGGGGGAGCTTTTGCATCCTTTGTATTTCGTTCAATCTAGTTCTTCACAGGCCAAAACTAAAGGGGAGGCTCCCCAAGAAGACCGCCCAGGCCCGGTCTCGAACCGGCGACCTTCGGCGCTCCGAAGACCCCAAGGCCAATTGCCCGAGGACTCTACCTCTGAGCCACCCGTGCCCACATTGTCTTTGGGGGAGCTTTTGCGTCCTTTGTATTTCGTTCAATCTAGTTCTTCACAGGCCAAAACTAAAGGGGAGGCTCCCCAAGAAGACCGCCCGGGCCCGGTCTCGAACCGGCGACCTTCGGCGCTCCGAAGACCCCAAGGCCATTTGCACGAGGACTCTACCTCTGAGCCACCCGTGCCCACATGGTCTTTGGGGGAGCTTTTGCATCCTTTGTATTTCGTTCAATCTAGTTCTTCACAGGCCAAAACTAAAGGGGAGGCTCCCCAAGAAGACCGCCCGGGCTCGGTCTCGAACCGGCGACCTTCGGCGCTTCGAAGACCCCAAGGCCAATTGCCCGAGGACTCTACCTCTGAAGCACCCGTGCCCACATGGTCTTTGGGGGAGCTTTTGCATCCTTTGTATTTCGTTCAATCTAGTTCTTCACAGGCCAAAACTAAAGGGGAGGGTCCCCAAGAAGACCGCCCGGGCCCGGTCTCGAACCGGCGACCTTCGGCGCTCTGAAGACCCCAAGGCCAATTGCCCGAGGACTCTACCTCTGAGCCACCCGTGCCCACATGGTCTTTGGGGGAGCTTTTGCATCCTTTGTATTTCGTTCAATCTAGTTCTTCACAGGCCAAAACTAAAGGGGAGGCTCCCCAAGAAGACCGCCCGGGCTCGGCCTCGAAACGGCGACCTTCGGCGCTCCGAAGACCCCAAGGCCAATTGCCCGAGGACTCTACCTCTGAGCCACCCGTGCCCACATGGTTTTTGGGGGAGCTTTTGCATCCTTTGTATTTCGTTCAATCTAGTTCTTCACAGGCCAAAACTAAAGGGGAGGCTCCCCAAGAAGACCGCCCAGGCCCGGTCTCGAACCGGCGACCTTTGGCGCTCCGAAGACCCCAAGGCCAATTGCCCGAGGACTCTACCTCTGAGCCACCCGTGCCCACATGGTCTTTGGGGGAGCTTTTGCGTCCTTTGTATTTCGTTCAATCTAGTTCTTCACAGGCCAAAACTAAAGGGGAGGCTCCCCAAGAAGACCGCCTAGGCCCGGTCTCGAACCGGCGACCTTCGGCGCTCCGAAGACCCCAAGGCCAATTGCCCGAGGACTCTACCTCTGAGCCACCCATGCCCACATGGTCTTTGGGGGAGCTTTTGCATCCTTTGTATTTCGTTCAATCTAGTTCTTCACAGGCCAAAACTAAAGGGGAGGCTCCCCAAGAAGACCGCCCGGGCTTGGTCTCGAACCGGCGACCTTCGGCGCTCCGAAGACCCCAAGGACAATTGCCCAAGGACTCTACCTCTGAAGCACCCGTGCCCACATGCTCTTTGGGGGAGCTTTTGCATCCTCTGTATTTCGTTCAATCTAGTTCTTCACAGGCCAAAACTAAAGGGGAGGCTCCCCAAGAAGACCGCCCAGGCCCGGTCTCAAACCGGCGACCTTCGGCGCTCCGAAGACCCCAAGGCCAATTGCCCGAGGACTCTACCTCTGACCCACCCGTGCCCACATGGTCTTTGGGGGAGCTTTTGCATCCTTTGTATTTCGTTCAATCTAGTTCTTCACAGGCCAAAACTAAAGGGGAGGCTCCCCAAGAAGATCGCCCGGGCCCGGTCTCGAACCGGCGACCTTCGGCGCTCCGAAGACCCCAAGGCCAATTGCCCGAGGACTCTACCTCTGAGCCACCCGTGCCCACATGGTCTTTGGGGGAGCTTTTGCATCCTTTGTATTTCGTTCAATCTAGTTCTTCACAGGCCAAAACTAAAGGGGAGGCTCCCCAAGAAGACCGCCCGGGCTCGGTCTCGAACCGGCGACCTTCGGCGCTCCGAAGACCCGAAGGCCAATTGCCCGAGGACTCTACCTCTGAAGCACCCGTGCCCACATGGTCTTTGGGGGAGCTTTTGCATCCTCTGTATTTCGTTCAATCTAGTTCTTCACAGGCCAAAACTAAAGGGGAGGCTCCCCAAGAAGACCGCCCGGGCCCGGTCTCGAACCGGCGACCTTCGGCGCTCCAAAGACCCCAAGGCCAATTGCCCAAAACTCTACCTCTGAGCCACCCGTGCCCACATGGTCTTTGGGGGAGCTTTTGCATCCTTTGTATTTCGTTCAATCTAGTTCTTCACAGGCCAAATCTAAAGGGGAGGCTCCCCAAGAAGACCGCCCGGGCTCGGTCTCGAACCGGTGACCTTCGGCGCTCCGAAGACCCCAAGGCCAATTGCCCGAGGACTCTACCTCTGAGCCACCCGTGCCCACATGGTCTTTGGGGGAGCTTTTGCATCCTTTGTATTTCGTTCAATCTAGTTCTTCACAGGCCAAAACTAAAGGGGAGGCTCCCCAAGAAGACCGCCCGAGCCCGGTCTCGAACCGGCGACCTTCAGTGCTCCGAAGACCCCAAGGCCAATTGCCCGAGGACTCTACCTCTGAGCCACCCGTGCCCACATGGTCTTTGGGGGAGCTTTTGCGTCCTTTGTATTTCGTTCAATCTAGTTCTTCACAGGCCAAAACTAAAGGGGAGGCTCCCCAAAAGACCGCCCGGGCCAGGTCTCGAACCGGCGACCTTCGGCGCTCCGAAGACCCTACCTCTGAGCCACCCGTGCCCACATGGTCTTTGGGGGAGCTTTTGCATCCTTTGTATTTCGTTCAATCTAGTTCTTCACAGGCCAAAACTAAAGGGGAGGCTCCCCAACAAGACCGCCCGGGCTCGGTCTCGAACCGGCGACCTTCGGCGCTCCGAAGACCCCAAGGCTAATTGCCCGAGGACTCTACCTCTGAGCCACCCGTGCCCACATGGTCTTTGGGGGAGCTTTTGCATCCTTTGTATTTCGTTCAATCTAGTTCTTCACAGGCCAAAACTAAAGGGGAGGCTCCCCAAGAAGACCGCCCAGGCCCGGTCTCGAACCGGCGACCTTCAGCGCTCCGAAGACCCTACCTCTGACCCACCCGTGCCCACATGGTCTTTGGGGGAGCTTTTGCATCCTTTGTATTTCGTTCAATCTAGTTCTTCACAGGCCAAAACTAAAGGGGAGGCTCCCCAAGAAGACCGCCCGGGCCCGGTCTCGAACCGGCGACCTTCGGCGCTCCGAAGACCCCAAGGCCAATTGCCCGAGGACTCTACCTCTGAGCCACCCGTGCCCACATGGTCTTTGGGGGAGCTTTTGCATCCTTTGTATTTCGTTCAATCTAGTTCTTCACAGGCCAAAACTAAAAGGGAGGCTCCCCAAGAAGACCGCCCGGGCCCGGTCTCGAACCGGCGACCTTCGGCGCTCCGAAGACCCCAAGGCCAATTGCCCGAGGACTCTACCTCTGACCCACCCGTGCCCACATGGTCTTTGGGGGAGCTTTTGCATCCTTTGTATTTCGTTCAATCTAATTCTTCACAAGCCAAAACTAAAGGGGAGGCTCCCCAAGAAGACCGCCCGGGCCCGGTCTCGAACCGGCAACCTTCGGCGCTCCGAAGACCCCAAGGCCAATTGCCCGAGGACACTACCTCTGAGCCAACCGTGCCCACATGGTCTTTGGGGGAGCTTTTGCATCCTTTGTATTTCGTTCAATCTAGTTCTTCACAGGCCAAAACTAAAGGGGAGGCTCCCCAAGAAGACCGCCCGGGCCCGGTCTCGAACCGGCGACCTTCGGCGCTCCGAAGACCCCAAGGCCAATTGCCCGAGGACTCTACCTCTGAAGCACCCGTGCCCACATGCTCTTTGGGGGAGCTTTTGCATCCTCTGTATTTCGTTCAATCTAGTTCTTCACAGGCCAAAACTAAAGGGGAGGCTCCCCAAGAAGTCCGCCCAGGCCAGGTCTCGAACCGGCGACCTTCGGCGCTCCGAAGACCCCAAGGCCAATTGCCCGAGGACTCTACCTCTGACCCACCCGTGCCCACATGGTCTTTGGGGGAGCTTTTGCATCCTTTGTATTTCGTTCAATCTAGTTCTTCACAGGCCAAAACTAAAGGGGAGGCTCCCCAAGAAGACCGCCCGGGCCCGGTCTCGAACCGGCGACCTTCGGCGCTCCGAAGACCCCAAGGCCAATTGCCTGAGGACTCTACCTCTGAGCCACCCGCTCCCACATGGTCTTTGGGGGAGCTTTTGCATCCTTTGTATTTCGTTCAATGTAGTTCTTCACAGGCCAAAACTAAAGGGGATGCTCCCCAAGAAGACCTCCTTGGCCCGGCCTCGAACCGGCGACCTTCGGCGCTCCGAAGACCCCAAGGCCAATTGCCCAAGGACTCTACCTCTGAGCCACCCGTGCCCACATGGTCTTTGGGGGAGCTTTTGCATCCTTTGTATTTCGTTCAATCTAGTTCTTCACAGGCCAAAACTAAAGGGGAGGCTCCCCAAGAAGACCGGCCAGGCCCGGTCTCGAACCGGCGACCTTCGGCGCTCCGAAGACCCCAAGGCCAATTGCCCGAGGACTCTACCTCTGAGCCACCCGTGCCCACATGGTATTTGGGGGAGCTTTTGCGTCCTTTGTATTTCGTTCAATCTAGTTCTTCACAGGCCAAAACTAAAGGGGAGGCTCCCCAAGAAGACCGCCCGGGCCCGGTCTCGAACCGGCGACCTTCGGCGCTCCGAAGACCCCAAGGCCATTTGCCCGAGGACTCTACCTCTGAGCCACCCGTGCCCACATGGTCTTTGGGGGAGCTTTTGCATCCTTTGTATTTCGTTCAATCTAGTTCTTCACTGGCCAAAACTAAAGGGGAGGCTCCCCAAGAAGACCGCCCGGGCTCGGTCTCGAACCGGCGACCTTCGGCGCTTCGAAGACCCCAAGGCCAATTGCCCGAGGACTCTACCTCTGAAGCACCCGTGCCCACATGCTCTTTGGGGGAGCTTTTGCATCCTCTGTATTTCGTTCAATCTAGTTCTTCACAGGCCAAAACTAAAGGGGAGGCTCCCCAAGAAGACCGCCCAGGCCCGGTCTCGAACCGGCGACCTTCGGCGCTCCGAAGACCCCAAGGCCAAATGCCCGAGGACTCTACCTCTGACCCACCCGTATCCACATGGTCGTTGGGGGAGCTTTTGCATCCTTTGTATTTCGTTCAATCTAGTTCTTCACAGGCCAAAACTAAAGGGGAGGCTCCCCAAGAAGACCGCCCGGGCCCGGTCTCGAACCGGCGACCTTCGGCGCTCCGAAGACCCCAAGGCTAATTGCCTGAGGACTCTACCTCTGAGCCACCCGCTCCCACATGGTCTTTGGGGGAGCTTTTGCATCCTTTGTATTTCGTTCAATCTAGTTCTTCACAGGCCAAAACTAAAGGGGAGGCTCCCCAAGAAGACCTCCTTGGCCCGGCCTCGAACCGGCGACCTTCGGCGCTCCGAAGACCCCAAGGCCAATTGCCCAAGGACTCTACCCCTGAGCCACCAGTGCCCACATGGTCTTTGGGGGAGCTTTTGCATCCTTTGTATTTCGTTCAATCTAGTTCTTCACAGGCCAAAACTAAAGGGGAGGCTCCCCAAGAAGACCGCCCAGGCCCGGTCTCGAACCGGCGACCTTCGGCGCTCCGAAGACCCCAAGGCCAATTGCCCGAGGACTCTACCTCTGAGCCACCCGTGCCCACATGGTCTTTGGGGGAGCTTTTGCGTCCTTTGTATTTCGTTCAATCTAGTTCTTCACAGGCCAAAACTAAAGGGGAGGCTCCCCAAGAAGACCGCCCGGGCCCGGTCTCGAACCGGCGACCTTCGGCGCTCCGAAGACCCCCAGGCCAATTGCCTGAGGACTCTACCTCTGAGCCACCCGTGCCCACATGGTCTTTGAGGGAGCTTTTGCGTCCTTTGTATTTCGTTCAATCTAGTTCTTCACAGGCCAAAACTAAAGGGGAGGCTCCCCAAGAAGACCGCCCGGGCCCGGTCTCGAACCGGCGACCTTCGGCGCTCCGAAGACCCCAAGGCCAATTGCCCGAGGACTCTACCTCTGAGCCACCCGTGCCCACATGGTCTTTGGGGGAGCTTTTGCATCCTTTGTATTTCGTTCAATCTAGTTCTTCACAGGCCAAAACTAAAGGGGAGGCTCCCCAAGAAGACCGCCCGGGCTCGGTCTCGAACCGGCGACCTTCGGCGCTCCGAAGACCCCAAAGGCCAATTGCCCGAGGACTCTACCTCTGAAGCACCCGTGCCCACATGCTCTTTGGGGGAGCTTTTGCATCCTCTGTATTTCGTTCAATCTAGTTCTTCACAGGCCAAAACTAAAGGGGAGGCTCCCCAAGAAGACCTCCTTGGCCCGGCCTCGAACCGGCGACCTTCGGCGCTCCGAAGACCCCAAGGCCAATTGCCCAAGGACTGTACCTCTGAGCCACCCGTGCCCACATGGTCTTTGGGGGAGCTTTTGCATCCTTTGTATTTCGTTCAATCTAGTTCTTCACAGGCCAAAACTAAAGGGGAGGCTCCCCAAGAAGACCGCCCAGGCCCGGTCTCGAACCGGCGACCTTCGGCGCTCCGAAGACCCCAAGGCCAATTGCCCGAGGACTCTACCTCTGAGCCACCCGTGCCCACATGGTCTTTGGGGGAGCTTTTGCGTCCTTTGTATTTCGTTCAATCTAGTTCTTCACAGGCCAAAACTAAAGGGGAGGCTCCCCAAGAAGACCGCCCGGGCCCGGTCTCGAACCGGCGACCTTCGGCGCTCCGAAGACCCCCAGGCCAATTGCCTGAGGACTCTACCTCTGAGCCACCCGTGCCCACATGGTCTTTGAGGGAGCTTTTGCGTCCTTTGTATTTCGTTCAATCTAGTTCTTCACAGGCCAAAACTAAAGGGGAGGCTCCCCAAGAAGACCGCCCGGGCCCGGTCTCGAACCGGCGACCTTCGGCGCTCCGAAGACCCCAAGGCCAATTGCCCGAGGACTCTACCTCTGAGCCACCCGTGCCCACATGGTCTTTGGGGGAGCTTTTGCATCCTTTGTATTTCGTTCAATCTAGTTCTTCACAGGCCACAACTAAAGGGGAGGCTCCCCAAGAAGACCGCCCGGGCTCGGTCTCGAACCGGCGACCTTCGGCGCTCCGAAGACCCCAAAGGCCAATTGCCCGAGGACTCTACCTCTGAAGCACCCGTGCCCACATGCTCTTTGGGGGAGCTTTTGCATCCTCTGTATTTCGTTCAATCTAGTTCTTCACAGGCCAAAACTAAAGGGGAGGCTCCCCAAGAAGACCTCCTTGGCCCGGCCTCGAACCGGCGACCTTCGGCGCTCCGAAGACCCCAAGGCCAATTGCCCAAGGACTCTACCTCTGAGCCACCCGTGCCCACATGGTCTTTGGGGGAGCTTTTGCATCCTTTGTATTTCGTTCAATCTAGTTCTTCACAGGCCAAAACTAAAGGGGAGGCTCCCCAAGAAGACCGCCCAGGCCCGGTCTCGAACCGGCGACCTTCGGCGCTCCGAAGACCCCAAGGCCAATTGCCCGAGGACTCTACCTCTGAGCCACCCGTGCCCACATGGTCTTTGGGGGAGCTTTTGCGTCCTTTGTATTTCGTTCAATCTAGTTCTTCACAGGCCAAAACTAAAGGGGAGGCTCCCCAAGAAGACCGCCCGGGCCCGGTCTCGAACCGGCGACCTTCGGCGCTCCGAAGACCCCCAGGCCAATTGCCTGAGGACTCTACCTCTGAGCCACCCGTGCCCACATGGTCTTTGAGGGAGCTTTTGCGTCCTTTGTATTTCGTTCAATCTAGTTCTTCACAGGCCAAAACTAAAGGGGAGGCTCCCCAAGAAGACCGCCCGGGCCCGGTCTCGAACCGGCGACCTTCGGCGCTCCGAAGACCCCCAGGCCAATTGCCTGAGGACTCTACCTCTGAGCCACCCGTGCCCACATGGTCTTTGAGGGAGCTTTTGCGTCCTTTGTATTTCGTTCAATCTAGTTCTTCACAGGCCAAAACTAAAGGGGAGGCTCCCCAAGAAGACCGCCCGGGCCCGGTCTCGAACCGGCGACCTTCGGCGCTCCGAAGACCCCAAGGCCAATTGCCCGAGGACTCTACCTCTGACCCACCCGTGCCCACATGGTCTTTGGGGGAGCTTTTGCATCCTTTGTATTTCGTTCAATCTAGTTCTTCACAGGCCAAAACTAAAGGGGAGGCTCCCCAAGAAGACCGCCCGGGCCCGGTCTCGAACCGGCGACCTTCGGCGCTCCGAAGACCCCAAGGCCAATTGCCTGAGGACTCTACCTCTGAGCCACCCGCTCCCACATGGTCTTTGGGGGAGCTTTTGCATCCTTTGTATTTCGTTCAATCTAGTTCTTCACAGGCCAAAACTAAAGGGGAGGCTCCCCAAGAAGACCTCCTTGGCCCGGCCTCGAACCGGCGACCTTCGGCGCTCCGAAGACCCCAAGGCCAATTGCCCAAGGACTCTACCTCTGAGCCACCCGTGCCCACATGGTCTTTGGGGGAGCTTTTGCATCCTTTGTATTTCGTTCAATCTAGTTCTTCACAGGCCAAAACTAAAGGGGAGGCTCCCCAAGAAGACCGCCCAGGCCCGGTCTCGAACCGGCGACCTTCGGCGCTCCGAAGACCCCAAGGCCAATTGCCCGAGGACTCTACCTCTGAGCCACCCGTGCCCACATTGTCTTTGGGGGAGCTTTTGCGTCCTTTGTATTTCGTTCAATCTAGTTCTTCACAGGCCAAAACTAAAGGGGAGGCTCCCCAAGAAGACCGCCCGGGCCCGGTCTCGAACCGGCGACCTTCGGCGCTCCGAAGACCCCAAGGCCATTTGCACGAGGACTCTACCTCTGAGCCACCCGTGCCCACATGGTCTTTGGGGGAGCTTTTGCATCCTTTGTATTTCGTTCAATCTAGTTCTTCACAGGCCAAAACTAAAGGGGAGGCTCCCCAAGAAGACCGCCCGGGCTCGGTCTCGAACCGGCGACCTTCGGCGCTTCGAAGACCCCAAGGCCAATTGCCCGAGGACTCTACCTCTGAAGCACCCGTGCCCACATGGTCTTTGGGGGAGCTTTTGCATCCTTTGTATTTCGTTCAATCTAGTTCTTCACAGGCCAAAACTAAAGGGGAGGGTCCCCAAGAAGACCGCCCGGGCCCGGTCTCGAACCGGCGACCTTCGGCGCTCCGAAGACCCCAAGGCCAATTGCCCGAGGACTCTACCTCTGAGCCACCCGTGCCCACATGGTCTTTGGGGGAGCTTTTGCATCCTTTGTATTTCGTTCAATCTAGTTCTTCACAGGCCAAAAGTAAAGGGGAGGCTCCCCAAGAAGACCGCCCGGGCTCGGCCTCGAAACGGCGACCTTCGGCGCTCCGAAGACCCCAAGGCCAATTGCCCGAGGACTCTACCTCTGAGCCACCCGTGCCCACATGGTTTTTGGGGGAGCTTTTGCATCCTTTGTATTTCGTTCAATCTAGTTCTTCACAGGCCAAAACTAAAGGGGAGGCTCCCCAAGAAGACCGCCCAGGCCCGGTCTCGAACCGGCGACCTTTGGCGCTCCGAAGACCCCAAGGCCAATTGCCCGAGGACTCTACCTCTGAGCCACCCGTGTCTTTGGGGGAGCTTTTGCGTCCTTTGTATTTCGTTCAATCTAGTTCTTCACAGGCCAAAACTAAAGGGGAGGCTCCCCAAGAAGACCGCCCGGGCCCGGTCTCGAACCGGCGACCTTCAGCGCTCCGAAGACCCCAAGGCCATTTGCCCGAGGACTCTACCTCTGAGCCACCCGTGCCCACATGGTCTTTGGGGGAGCTTTTGCATCCTTTGTATTTCGTTCAATCTAGTTCTTCACAGGCCAAAACTAAAGGGGAGGCTCCCCAAGAAGACCGCCCGGGCTCGGTCTCGAACCGGCGACCTTCGGCGCTTCGAAGACCCCAAGGCCAATTGCCCGAGGACTCTACCTCTGAAGCACCCGTGCCCACATGGTCTTTGGGGGAGCTTTTGCATCCTTTGTATTTCGTTCAATCTAGTTCTTCACAGGCCAAAACTAAAGGGGAGGCTCCCCAAGAAGACCGCCCGGGCCCAGTCTCGAACCGGCGACCTTCGGCCCTCCGAAGACCCCAAGGCCAATTGCCCGAGGACTCTACCTCTGAGCCACCCGTGCCCACATGGTCTTTGGGGGAGCTTTTGCATCCTTTGTATTTCGTTCAATCTAGTTCTTCACAGGCCAAAACTAAAGGGGAGGCTCCCCAAGAAGACCGCCCGGGCTCGGCCTCGAAACGGCGACCTTCGGCGCTCTGAAGACCCCAAGGCCAATTGCCCGAGGACTCTACCTCTGAAGCACCCGTGCCCACATGCTCTTTGGGGGAGCTTTTGCATCCTCTGTATTTCGTTCAATCTAGTTCTTCACAGGCCAAAACTAAAGGGGAGGCTCCCCAAGAAGACCGCCCAGGCCCGGTCTCGAACCGGCGACCTTCGGCGCTCCGAAGACCCCAAGGCCAATTGCCCGAGGACTCTACCTCTGACCCACCCGTGCCCACATGGTCTTTGGGGGAGCTTTTGCATCCTTTGTATTTCGTTCAATCTAGTTCTTCACAGGCCAAAACTAAAGGGGAGGCTCCCCAAGAAGACCGCCCGGGCCCGGTCTCGAACCGGCGACCTTCGGCGCTCCGAAGACCCCAAGGCCAATTGCCTGAGGACTCTACCTCTGAGCCACCCGCTCCCACATGGTCTTTGGGGGAGCTTTTGCATCCTTTGTATTTCGTTCAATCTAGTTCTTCACAGGCCAAAACTAAAGGGGAGGCTCCCCAAGAAGACCTCCTTGGCCCGGCCTCGAACCGGCGACCTTCGGCGCTCCGAAGACCCCAAGGCCAATTGCCCAAGGACTCTACCTCTGAGCCACCCGTGCCCACATGGTCTTTGGGGGAGCTTTTGCATCCTTTGTATTTCGTTCAATCTAGTTCTTCACAGGCCAAAACTAAAGGGGAGGCTCCCCAAGAAGACCGCCCAGGCCCGGTCTCGAACCGGCGACCTTCGGCGCTCCGAAGACCCCAAGGCCAATTGCCCGAGGACTCTACCTCTGAGCCACCCGTGCCCACATTGTCTTTGGGGGAGCTTTTGCGTCCTTTGTATTTCGTTCAATCTAGTTCTTCACAGGCCAAAACTAAAGGGGAGGCTCCCCAAGAAGACCGCCCGGGCCCGGTCTCGAACCGGCGACCTTCGGCGCTCCGAAGACCCCAAGGCCATTTGCACGAGGACTCTACCTCTGAGCCACCCGTGCCCACATGGTCTTTGGGGGAGCTTTTGCATCCTTTGTATTTCGTTCAATCTAGTTCTTCACAGGCCAAAACTAAAGGGGAGGCTCCCCAAGAAGACCGCCCGGGCTCGGTCTCGAACCGGCGACCTTCGGCGCTTCGAAGACCCCAAGGCCAATTGCCCGAGGACTCTACCTCTGAAGCACCCGTGCCCACATGGTCTTTGGGGGAGCTTTTGCATCCTTTGTATTTCGTTCAATCTAGTTCTTCACAGGCCAAAACTAAAGGGGAGGGTCCCCAAGAAGACCGCCCGGGCCCGGTCTCGAACCAGCGACCTTCGGCGCTCCGAAGACCCCAAGGCCAATTGCCCGAGGACTATACCTCTGAGCCACCCGTGCCCACATGGTCTTTGGGGGAGCTTTTGCATCCTTTGTATTTCGTTCAATCTAGTTCTTCACAGGCCAAAACTAAAGGGGAGGCTCCCCAAGAAGACCGCCCGGGCTCGGCCTCGAAACGGCGACCTTCGGCGCTCCGAAGACCCCAAGGCCAATTGACCGAGGACTCTACCTCTGAGCCACCCGTGCCCACATGGTTTTTGGGGGAGCTTTTGCATCCTTTGTATTTCGTTCAATCTAGTTCTTCACAGGCCAAAACTAAAGGGGAGGCTCCCCAAGAAGACCGCCCAGGCCCGGTCTCGAACCGGCGACCTTTGGCGCTCCGAAGACCCCAAGGCCAATTGCCCGAGGACTCTACCTCTGAGCCACCCGTGCCCACATGGTCTTTGGGGGAGCTTTTGCGTCCTTTGTATTTCGTTCAATCTAGTTCTTCACAGGCCAAAACTAAAGGGGAGGCTCCCCAAGAAGACCGCCCAGGCCCGGTCTCGAACCGGCGACCTTCGGCGCTCCGAAGACCCCAAGGCCAATTGCCCGAGGACTCTACCTCTGAGCCACCCATGCCCACATGGTCTTTGGGGGAGCTTTTGCATCCTTTGTATTTCGTTCAATCTAGTTCTTCACAGGCCAAAACTAAAGGGGAAGCTCCCCAAGAAGACCGCCCGGGCTTGGTCTCGAACCGGCGACCTTCGGCGCTCCGAAGACCCCAAGGACAATTGCCCAAGGACTCTACCTCTGAAGCACCCGTGCCCACATGCTCTTTGGGGGAGCTTTTGCATCCTCTGTATTTCGTTCAATCTAGTTCTTCACAGGCCAAAACTAAAGGGGAGGCTCCCCAAGAAGACCGCCCAGGCCCGGTCTCAAACCGGCGACCTTCGGCGCTCCGAAGACCCCAAGGCCAATTGCCCGAGGACTCTACCTCTGACCCACCCGTGCCCACATGGTCTTTGGGGGAGCTTTTGCATCCTTTGTATTTCGTTCAATCTAGTTCTTCACAGGCCAAAACTAAAGGGGAGGCTCCCCAAGAAGATCACCCGGGCCCGGTCTCGAACCGGCGACCTTCGGCGCTCCGAAGACCCCAAGGCCAATTGCCCGAGGACTCTACCTCTGAGCCACCCGTGCCCACATGGTCTTTGGGGGAGCTTTTGCATCCTTTGTATTTCGTTCAATCTAGTTCTTCACAGGCCAAAACTAAAGGGGAGGCTCCCCAAGAAGACCGCCCGGGCTCGGTCTCGAACCGGCGACCTTCGGCGCTCCGAAGACCCGAAGGCCAATTGCCCGAGGACTCTACCTCTGAAGCACCCGTGCCCACATGGTCTTTGGGGGAGCTTTTGCATCCTCTGTATTTCGTTCAATCTAGTTCTTCACAGGCCAAAACTAAAGGGGAGGCTCCCCAAGAAGACCGCCCGGGCCCGGTCTCGAACCGGCGACCTTCGGCGCTCCAAAGACCCCAAGGCCAATTGCCCAAAACTCTACCTCTGAGCCACCCGTGCCCACATGGTCTTTGGGGGAGCTTTTGCATCCTTTGTATTTCGTTCAATCTAGTTCTTCACAGGCCAAATCTAAAGGGGAGGCTCCCCAAGAAGACCGCCCGGGCTCGGTCTCGAACCGGTGACCTTCGGCGCTCCGAAGACCCCAAGGCCAATTGCCCGAGGACTCTACCTCTGAGCCACCCGTGCCCACATGGTCTTTGGGGGAGCTTTTGCATCCTTTGTATTTCGTTCAATCTAGTTCTTCACAGGCCAAAACTAAAGGGGAGGCTCCCCAAGAAGACCGCCCGAGCCCGGTCTCGAACCGGCGACCTTCAGTGCTCCGAAGACCCCAAGGCCAATTGCCCGAGGACTCTACCTCTGAGCCACCCGTGCCCACATGGTCTTTGGGGGAGCTTTTGCGTCCTTTGTATTTCGTTCAATCTAGTTCTTCACAGGCCAAAACTAAAGGGGAGGCTCCCCAAAAGACCGCCCGGGCCCGGTCTCGAACCGGCGACCTTCGGTGCTCCGAAGACCCTACCTCTGAGCCACCCGTGCCCACATGGTCTTTGGGGGAGCTTTTGCATCCTTTGTATTTCGTTCAATCTAGTTCTTCACAGGCCAAAACTAAAGGGGAGGCTCCCCAAGAAGACCGCCCGGGCTCGGTCTCGAACCGGCGACCTTCGGCGCTCCGAAGACCCCAAGGCTAATTGCCCGAGGACTCTACCTCTGAGCCACCCGTGCCCACATGGTCTTTGGGGGAGCTTTTGCATCCTTTGTATTTCGTTCAATCTAGTTCTTCACAGGCCAAAACTAAAGGGGAGGCTCCCCAAGAACACCGCCCAGGCCCGGTCTCGAACCGGCGACCTTCAGCGCTCCGAAGACCCTACCTCTGACCCACCCGTGCCCACATGGTCTTTGGGGGAGCTTTTGCATCCTTTGTATTTCGTTCAATCTAGTTCTTCACAGGCCAAAACTAAAGGGGAGGCTCCCCAAGAAGACCGCCCGGGCCCGGTCTCGAACCGGCGACCTTCGGCGCTCCGAAGACCCCAAGGCCAATTGCCCGAGGACTCTACCTCTGAGCCACCCGTGCCCACATGGTCTTTGGGGGAGCTTTTGCATCCTTTGTATTTCGTTCAATCTAGTTCTTCACAGGCCAAAACTAAAAGGGAGGCTCCCCAAGAAGACCGCCCGGGCCCGGTCTCGAACCGGCGACCTTCGGCGCTCCGAAGACCCCAAGGCCAATTGCCCGAGGACTCTACCTCTGACCCACCCGTGCCCACATGGTCTTTGGGGGAGCTTTTGCATCCTTTGTATTTCGTTCAATCTAATTCTTCACAAGCCAAAACTAAAGGGGAGGCTCCCCAAGAAGACCGCCCGGGCCCGGTCTCGAACCGGCGACCTTCGGCGCTCCGAAGACCCCAAGGCCAATTGCCCGAGGACACTACCTCTGAGCCAACCGTGCCCACATGGTCTTTGGGGGAGCTTTTGCATCCTTTGTATTTCGTTCAATCTAGTTCTTCACAGGCCAAAACTAAAAGGGAGGCTCCCCAAGAAGACCGCCCGGGCCCGGTCTCGAACCGGCGACCTTCGGCGCTCCGAAGACCCCAAGGCCAATTGCCCGAGGACTCCACCTCTGAGCCACTCGTGCCCACATGGTCTTTGGGGGAGCTTTTGCATCCTTTGTATTTCGTTCAATCTAGTTCTTCACAGGCCAAAACTAAAGGGGAGGCTCCCCAAGAAGACCGCCCGGGCCCGGTCTTCAACCGACTACCTTCGGCGCTCCGAAGACCCCAAGGCCAATTGCCCGAGGACTCTACCTCTGAGCCACCCGTGCACTCACGGTGTTTGGGGGAGCTTTTGCATCTTTTGTATTTCGTTCAATCTAGTTCTTCACAGGCCAAAACTAAAGAGGAGTCTCCCCAAGAAGACCGCCCAGGTCCGGTCTCGAACCGGCAACCTTCGGCGCTCCGAAGACCCCAAGGCCAGTTGCCCGAGGACTCTACCTCTGAGCCACCCGTGCCCACATGGTCTTTGGGGGAGCTTTTGCATCCTTTGTATTTCGTTCAATCTAGTTCTTCACAGGCCAAAACTAAAGGGGAGGCTCCCCAAGAAGACCGCCCAGGCCCGGTCTCGAACCGGCGACCTTCGGCGCTCCGAAGACCCCAAGGCCAATTGCCCGAGGACTCTACCTCTGAGCCACCCGTGCCCACATGGTCTTTGGGGGAGCTTTTGCGTCCTTTGTATTTCGTTCAATCTAGTTCTTCACAGGCCAAAACTAAAGGGGAGGCTCCCCAAGAAGACCGCCCGGGCCCGGTCTCGAACCGGCGACCTTCGGTGCTCCGAAGACCCCAAGGCCAATTGCCCGAGGACTCTACCTCTGAGCCACCCGTGCACACATGGTCTTTGGGGGAGCTTTTGCATCCTTTGTATTTCGTTCAATCTAGTTCTTCACAGGCCAAAACTAAAGGGGAGGCTCCCCAAGAAGACCGCCCGGGCTCGGTCTCGAACCGGCGACCTTCGGCGCTCCGAAGACCCCAAAGGCCAATTGCCCGAGGACTCTACCTCTGAAGCACCCGTGCCCACATGCTCTTTGGGGGAGCTTTTGCATCCTCTGTATTTCGTTCAATCTAGTTCTTCACAGGCCAAAACTAAAGGGGAGGCTCCCCAAGAAGACCGCCCAGGCCCGGTCTCGAACCGGCGACCTTCGGCGCTCCGAAGACCCCAAGGCCAATTGCCCGAGGACTCTACCTCTGACCCACCCGTGCCCACATGGTCTTTGGGGGAGCTTTTGCATCCTTTGTATTTCGTTCAATCTAGTTCTTCACAGGCCAAAACTAAAGGGGAGGCTCCCCAAGAAGACCGCCCGGGCACGGTCTCGAACCGGTGACCTTCAGCGCTCCGAAGACCCCAAGGCCAATTGCCTGAGGACTCTACCTCTGAGCCACCCGCTCCCACATGGTCTTTGGGGGAGCTTTTGCATCCTTTGTATTTCGTTCAATCTAGTTCTTCACAGGCCAAAACTAAAGGGGAGGCTCCCCAAGAAGACCTCCTTGGCCCGGCCTCGAACCGGCGACCTTCGGCGCTCCGAGGACCCCAAGGCCAATTGCCCAAGGACTCTACCTCTGAGCCACCCGTGCCCACATGGTCTTTGGGGGAGCTTTTGCATCCTTTGTATTTTGTTCAATCTAGTTCTTCACAGGCCAAAACTAAAGGGGAGGCTCCCCAAGAAGACCGCCCAGGCCCGGTCTCGAACCGGCGACCTTCGGCGCTCCGAAGACCCCAAGGCCAATTGCCCGAGGACTCTACCTCTGAGCCACCCGTGCCCACATGGTCTTTGGGGGAGCTTTTGCGTCCTTTGTATTTCGTTCAATCTAGTTCTTCACAGGCCAAAACTAAAGGGGAGGCTCCCCAAGAAGACCGCCCGGGCCCGGTCTCGAACCGGCGACCTTCGGCGCTCCGAAAACCCCAAGGCCATTTGCCCGAGGACTCTACCTCTGAGCCACCCGTGCCCACATGGTCTTTGGGGGAGCTTTTGCATCCTTTGTATTTCGTTCAATCTAGTTCTTCACAGGCCAAAACTAAAGGGGAGGCTCCCCAAGAAGACCACCCGGGCTCGGTCTCGAACCGGCGACCTTCGGCACTTCGAAGACCCCAAGGCCAATTGCCCGAGGACTCTACCTCTGAAGCACCCGTGCCCACTTGGTCTTTGGGGGAGCTTTTGCATCCTTTGTATTTCGTTCAATCTAGTTCTTCACAGGCCAAAACTAAAGGGGAGGCTCCCCAAGAAGACCGCCCGGGCCCGGTCTCGAACCGGCGACCTTCGGCGGTCCGAAGACCCCAAGGCCAATTGTCCGAGGACTCTACCTCTGAGCCACCCGTGCGCACATGGTCTTTGGGGGAGCTTTTGCATCCTTTGTATTTCGTTCAATCTAGTTCTTCACAGGCCAAAACTAAAGGGGAGGCTCCCCAAGAAGACCGCCCGGGCCCGGCCTCGAAACGGCGACCTTCGGCGCTCCGAAGACCCCAAGGCCAATTGCCCGAGGACTCTACCTCTGAGCCACCCGTGCCCACATGGTTTTTGGGGGAGCTTTTGCATCCTTTGTATTTCGTTCAATCTAGTTCTTCACAGGCCAAAACTAAAGGGGAGGCTCCCCAAGAAGACCGCCCAGGCCCGGTCTCGAACCGGCGACTTTCGGCGTTCCGAAGACCCCAAGGCCAATTGCACGAGGACTCTACCTCTGAGCCACCCGTGCCCACATGGTCTTTGGGGGAGCTTTTGCGTCCTTTGTATTTCGTTCAATCTAGTTCTTCACAGGCCAAAACTAAAGGGGAGGCTCCCCAAGAAGACCGCCCGGGCCCGGTCTCGAACCGGCGACCTTCGGCGCTCCGAAGACCCCAAGGCCAATTGCCCGAGGACTCTACCTCTGAAGCACCCGTGCCCACATGCTCTTTGGGGGAGCTTTTGCATCCTCTGTATTTCGTTCAATCTAGTTCTTCACAGGCCAAAACTAAAGGGGAGGCTCCCCAAGAAGTCCGCCCAGGCCAGGTCTCGAACCGGCGACCTTCGGCGCTCCGAAGACCCCAAGGCCAATTGCCCGAGGACTCTACCTCTGACCCACCCGTGCCCACATGGTCTTTGGGGGAGCTTTTGCATCCTTTGTATTTCGTTCAATCTAGTTCTTCACAGGCCAAAACTAAAGGGCAGGCTCCCCAAGAAGACCGCCCGGGCCCGGTCTCGAACCGGCGACCTTCGGCGCTCCGAAGACCCCAAGGCCAATTGCCTGAGGACTCTACCTCTGAGCCACCTGCTCCCACATGGTCTTTGGGGGAGCTTTTGCATCCTTTGTATTTCGTTCAATGTAGTTCTTCACAGGCCAAAACTAAATGGGAGGCTCCCCAAGAAGACCTCCTTGGCCCGGCCTCGAACCGGCGACCTTCGGCGCTCCGAAGACCCCAAGGCCAATTGCCCAAGGACTCTACCTCTGAGCCACCCGTGCCCACATGGTCTTTGGGGGAGCTTTTGCATCCTTTGTATTTCGTTCAATCTAGTTCTTCACAGGCCAAAACTAAAGGGGAGGCTCCCCAAGAAGACCGGCCAGGCCCGGTCTCGAACCGGCGACCTTCGGCGCTCCGAAGACCCCAAGGCCAATTGCCCGAGGACTCTACCTCTGAGCCACCCGTGCCCACATGGTATTTGGGGGAGCTTTTGCGTCCTTTGTATTTCGTTCAATCTAGTTCTTCACAGGCCAAAACTAAAGGGGAGGCTCCCCAAGAAGACCGCCCGGGCCCGGTCTCGAACCGGCGACCTTCGGCGCTCCGAAGACCCCAAGGCCATTTGCCCGAGGACTCTACCTCTGAGCCACCCGTGCCCACATGGTCTTTGGGGGAGCTTTTGCATCCTTTGTATTTCGTTCAATCTAGTTCTTCACAGGCCAAAACTAAAGGGGAGGCTCCCCAAGAAGACCGCCCGGGCCCGGTCTCGAACCGGCGACCTTCGGCGCTCCGAAGACCCCAAGGCCATTTGCCCGAGGACTCTACCTCTGAGCCATCCGTGCCCACATGGTCTTTAGGGGAGCTTTTGCATCCTTTGTATTTCGTTCAATCTAGTTCTTCACAGGCCAAAACTAAAGGGGAGGCTCCCCAAGAAGACCGCCCGGGCTCGGCCTCGAAACGGCGACCTTCGGCGCTCTGAAGACCCCAAGGCCAATTGCCCGAGGACTCTACCTCTGAAGCACCCGTGCCCACATGCTCTTTGGGGGAGCTTTTGCATCCTCTGTATTTCGTTCAATCTAGTTCTTCACAGGCCAAAACTAAAGGGGAGGCTCCCCAAGAAGACCGCCCAGGCCCGGTCTCGAACCGGCGACCTTCGGCGCTCCGAAGACCCCAAGGCCAATTGCCCGAGGACTCTACCTCTGACCCACCCGTGCCCACATGGTCTTTGGGGGAGCTTTTGCATCCTTTGTATTTCGTTCAATCTAGTTCTTCACAGGCCAAAACTAAAGGGGAGGCTCCCCAAGAAGACCGCCCGGGCCCGGTCTCGAACCGGCGACCTTCGGCGCTCCGAAGACCCCAAGGCCAATTGCCTGAGGACTCTACCTCTGAGCCACCCGCTCCCACATGGTCTTTGGGGGAGCTTTTGCATCCTTTGTATTTCGTTCAATCTAGTTCTTCACAGGCCAAAACTAAAGGGGAGGCTCCCCAAGAAGACCTCCTTGGCCCGGCCTCGAACCGGCGACCTTCGGCGCTCCGAAGACCCCAAGGCCAATTGCCCAAGGACTCTACCTCTGAGCCACCCGTGCCCACATGGTCTTTGGGGGAGCTTTTGCATCCTTTGTATTTCGTTCAATCTAGTTCTTCACAGGCCAAAACTAAAGAGGAGGCTCCCCAAGAAGACCGCCCAGGCCCGGTCTCGAACCGGCGACCTTCGGCGCTCCGAAAACCCCAAGGCCAATTGCCCGAGGACTCTACCTCTGAGCCACCCGTGCCCACATTGTCTTTGGGGGAGCTTTTGCGTCCTTTGTATTTCGTTCAATCTAGTTCTTCACAGGCCAAAACTAAAGGGGAGGCTCCCCAAGAAGACCGCCCGGGCCCGGTCTCGAACCGGCGACCTTCGGCGCTCCGAAGACCCCAAGGCCATTTGCACGAGGACTCTACCTCTGAGCCACCCGTGCCCACATTGTCTTTGGGGGAGCTTTTGCATCCTTTGTATTTCGTTCAATCTAGTTCTTCACAGGCCAAAACTAAAGGGGAGGCTCCCCAAGAAGACCGCCCGGGCTCGGTCTCGAACCGGCGACCTTCGGCGCTTCGAAGACCCCAAGGCCAATTGCCCGAGGACTCTACCTCTGAAGCACCCGTGCCCACATGGTCTTTGGGGGAGCTTTTGCATCCTTTGTATTTCGTTCAATCTAGTTCTTCACAGGCCAAAACTAAAGGGGAGGGTCCCCAAGAAGACCGCCCGGGCCCGGTCTCGAACCGGCGACCTTCGGCGCTCCGAAGACCCCAAGGCCAATTGCCCGAGGACTCTACCTCTGAGCCACCCGTGCCCACATGGTCTTTGGGGGAGCTTTTGCATCCTTTGTATTTCGTTCAATCTAGTTCTTCACAGGCCAAAACTAAAGGGGAGGCTCCCCAAGAAGACCGCCCGGGCTCGGCCTCGAAACGGCGACCTTCGGCGCTCCGAAGACCCCAAGGCCAATTGCCCGAGGACTCTACCTCTGAGCCACCCGTGCCCACATGGTTTTTGGGGGAGCTTTTGCATCCTTTGTATTTCGTTCAATCTAGTTCTTCACAGGCCAAAACTAAAGGGGAGGCTCCCCAAGAAGACCGCCCAGGCCCGGTCTCGAACCGGCGACCTTTGGCGCTCCGAAGACCCCAAGGCCAATTGCCCGAGGACTCTACCTCTGAGCCACCCCTGCCCACATGGTCTTTGGGGGAGCTTTTGCGTCCTTTGTATTTCGTTCAATCTAGTTCTTCACAGGCCAAAACTAAAGGGGAGGCTCCCCAAGAAGACCGCCCAGGCCCGGTCTCGAACCGGCGACCTTCGGCGCTCCGAAGACCCTACCTCTGAGCCACCCGTGCCCACATGGTCTTTGGAGGAGCTTTTGCATCGTTTGTATTTCGTTCAATCTAGTTCTTCACAGGCCAAAACTAAAGGGGAGGCTCCCCAAGAAGACCGCCCGGGCCCGGTCTCGAACCGGCGACCTTCAGCGCTCCGAAGACCCCAAGGCCAATTGCCCGAGGACTCTACCTCTGACCCACCCGTGCCCACATGGTCTTTGGGGGAGCTTTTGCATCCTTTGTATTTCGTTCAATCTAGTTCTTCACAGGCCAAAACTAAAGGGGAGGCTCCCCAAGAAGACCGCCCGGGCCCGGTCTCGAACCGGCGACCTTCGGCGCTCCGAAGACCCCAAGGCCAATTGCCCGAGGACTCTACCTCTGAGCCACCCGTGCCCACATGGTCTTTGGGGGAGCTTTTGCATCCTTTGTATTTCGTTCAATCTAGTTCTTCACAGGCCAAAACTAAAAGGGAGGCTCCCCAAGAAGACCGCCCGGGCCCGGTCTCGAACCGGCGACCTTCGGCGCTCCGAAGACCCCAAGGCCAATTGCCCGAGGACTCTACCTCTGACCCACCCGTGCCCACATGGTCTTTGTGGGAGCTTTTGCATCCTTTGTATTTCGTTCAATCTAATTCTTCACAAGCCAAAACTAAAGGGGAGGCTCCCCAAGAAGACCGCCCGGGCCCGGTCTCGAACCGGCGACCTTCGGCGCTCCGAAGACCCCAAGGCCAATTGCCCGAGGACACTACCTCTGAGCCAACCGTGCCCACATGGTCTTTCGGGGAGCTTTTGCATCCTTTGTATTTCGTTCAATCTAGTTCTTCACAGGCCAAAACTAAAAGGGAGGCTCCCCAAGAAGACCGCCCGGGCCCGGTCTCGAACCGGCGACCTTCGGCGCTCCAAAGACCCCAAGGCCAATTGCCCGAGGACTCCACCTCTGCGCCACTCGTGCCCACATGGTCTTTGGGGGAGCTTTTGCATCCTTTGTATTTCGTTCAATCTAGTTCTTCACAGGCCAAAACTAAAGGGGAGGCTCCCCAAGAAGACCGCCCGGGCCCGGTCTTCAACCGACTACCTTCGGCGCTCCGAAGACCCCAAGGCCAATTACCCGAGGACTCTACCTCTGAGCCACCCGTGCCCACATGGTCCTTGGGGGAGCTTTTGCATCGTTTGTATTTCGTTCAATCTAGTTCTTCACAGGCCAAAACTAAAGGGGAGGCTCCCCAAGAAGACCGCCCGGGCCGGGTCTCGAACCGGCGACCTTCGGTGCTGCGAAGACCCCAAGGCCAATTGCCCGAGGACTCTACCTCTGAGCCACCCGTGCACTCACGGTGTTTGGGGGAGCTTTTGCATCTTTTGTATTTCGTTCAATCTAGTTCTTCACAGGCCAAAACTAAAGAGGAGTCTCCCCAAGAAGACCGCCCAGGTCCGGTCTCGAACCGGCAACCTTCGGCGCTCCGAAGACCCCAAGGCCAATTGCCCGAGGACTCTACCTCTGAGCCACCCGTGCCCACATGGTCTTTGGGGGAGCTTTTGCATCCTTTGTATTTCGTTCAATCTAGTTCTTCACAGGCCAAAACTAAAGGGGAGGCTCCCCAAGAAGACCGCCCAGGCCCGGTCTCGAACCGGCGACCTTCGGCGCTCCGAAGACCCCAAGGCCAATTGCCCGAGGACTCTACCTCTGAGCCACCCGTGCCCACATGGTCTTTGGGGGAGCTTTTGCGTCCTTTGTATTTCGTTCAATCTAGTTCTTCACAGGCCAAAACTAAAGGGGAGGCTCCCCAAGAAGACCGCCCGGGCCCGGTCTCGAACCGGCGACCTTCGGCGCTCCGAAGACCCCAAGGCCATTTGCCCGAGGACTCTACCTCTGAGCCACCCGTGCCCACATGGTCTTTGGGGGAGCTTTTGCATCCTTTGTATTTCGTTCAATCTAGTTCTTCACAGGCCAAAACTAAAGGGGAGGCTCCCCAAGAAGACCGCCCGGGCTCGGTCTCGAACCGGCGACCTTCGGCGCTTCGAAGACCCCAAGGCCAATTGCCCGAGGACTCTACCTCTGAAGCACCCGTGCCCACATGCTCTTTGGGGGAGCTTTTGCATCCTCTGTATTTCGTTCAATCTAGTTCTTCACAGGCCAAAACTAAAGGGGAGGCTCCCCAAGAAGACCGCCCAGGCCCGGTCTCGAACCGGCGACCTTCGGCGCTCCGAAGACCCCAAGGCCAATTGCCCGAGGACTCTACCTCTGACCCACCCGTATCCACATGGTCGTTGGGGGAGCTTTTGCATCCTTTGTATTTCGTTCAATCTAGTTCTTCACAGGCCAAAACTAAAGGGGAGGCTCCCCAAGAAGACCGCCCGGGCCCGGTCTCGAACCGGCGACCTTCGGCGCTCCGAAGACCCCAAGGCTAATTGCCTGAGGACTCTACCTCTGAGCCACCCGCTCCCACATGGTCTTTGGGGGAGCTTTTGCATCCTTTGTATTTCGTTCAATCTAGTTCTTCACAGGCCAAAACTAAAGGGGAGGCTCCCCAAGAAGACCTCCTTGGCCCGGCCTCGAACCGGCGACCTTCGGCGCTCCGAAGACCCCAAGGCCAATTGCCCAAGGACTCTACCTCTGAGCCACCAGTGCCCACATGGTCTTTGGGGGAGCTTTTGCATCCTTTGTATTTCGTTCAATCTAGTTCTTCACAGGCCAAAACTAAAGGGGAGGCTCCCCAAGAAGACCGCCCAGGCCCGGTCTCGAACCGGCGACCTTCGGCGCTCCGAAGACCCCAAGGCCAATTGCCCGAGGACTCTACCTCTGAGCCACCCGTGCCCACATGGTCTTTGGGGGAGCTTTTGCGTCCTTTGTATTTCGTTCAATCTAGTTCTTCACAGGCCAAAACTAAAGGGGAGGCTCCCCAAGAAGACCGCCCAGGCCCGGTCTCGAACCGGCGACCTTCGGCGCTCCGAAGACCCCAATGCCAATTGCCCGAGGACTCTACCTCTGAGCCACCCATGCCCACATGGTCTTTGGGGGAGCTTTTGCATCCTTTGTATTTCGTTCAATCTAGTTCTTCACAGGCCAAAACTAAAGGGGAGGCTCCCCAAGAAGACCGCCCGGGCTTGGTCTCGAACCGGCGACCTTCAGTGCTCCGAAGACCCCAAGGCCAATTGCCCGAGGACTCTACCTCTGAGCCACCCGTGCCCACATGGTCTTTGGGGGAGCTTTTGCGTCCTTTGTATTTCGTTCAATCTAGTTCTTCACAGGCCAAAACTAAAGGGGAGGCTCCCCAAAAGACCGCCCGGGCCCGGTCTCGAACCGGCGACCTTCGGCGCTCCGAAGACCCTACCTCTGAGCCACCCGTGCCCACATGGTCTTTGGAGGAGCTTTTGCATCCTTTGTATTTCGTTCAATCTAGTTCTTCACAGGCCAAAACTAAAGGGGAGGCTCCCCAAGAAGACCGCCCGGGCTCGGTCTCGAACCGGCGACCTTCGGCGCTCCGAAGACCCGAAGGCCAATTGCCCGAGGACTCTACCTCTGAAGCACCCGTGCCCACATGGTCTTTGGGGGAGCTTTTGCATCCTCTGTATTTCGTTCAATCTAGTTCTTCACAGGCCAAAACTAAAGGGGAGGCTCCCCAAGAAGACCGCCCGGGCCCGGTCTCGAACCGGCGACCTTCGGCGCTCCAAAGACCCCAAGGCCAATTGCCCAAAACTCTACCTCTGAGCCACCCGTGCCCACATGGTCTTTGGGGGAGCTTTTGCATCCTTTGTATTTCGTTCAATCTAGTTCTTCACAGGCCAAATCTAAAGGGGAGGCTCCCCAAGAAGACCGCCCGGGCTCGGTCTCGAACCGGTGACCTTCGGCGCTCCGAAGACCCCAAGGCCAATTGCCCGAGGACTCTACCTCTGAGCCACCCGTGCCCACATGGTCTTTGGGGGAGCTTTTGCATCCTTTGTATTTCGTTCAATCTAGTTCTTCACAGGCCAAAACTAAAGGGGAGGCTCCCCAAGAAGACCGCCCGAGCCCGGTCTCGAACCGGCGACCTTCAGTGCTCCGAAGACCCCAAGGCCAATTGCCCGAGGACTCTACCTCTGAGCCACCCGTGCCCACATGGTCTTTGGGGGAGCTTTTGCGTCCTTTGTATTTCGTTCAATCTAGTTCTTCACAGGCCAAAACTAAAGGGGAGGCTCCCCAAAAGACCGCCCGGGCCCGGTCTCGAACCGGCGACCTTCGGCGCTCCGAAGACCCTACCTCTGAGCCACCCGTGCCCACATGGTCTTTGGAGGAGCTTTTGCATCGTTTGTATTTCGTTCAATCTAGTTCTTCACAGGCCAAAACTAAAGGGGAGGCTCCCCAAGAAGACCGCCCGGGCCCGGTCTCGAACCGGCGACCTTCAGCGCTCCGAAGACCCCAAGGCCAATTGCCCGAGGACTCTACCTCTGACCCACCCGTGCCCACATGGTCTTTGGGGGAGCTTTTGCATCCTTTGTATTTCGTTCAATCTAGTTCTTCACAGGCCAAAACTAAAGGGGAGGCTCCCCAAGAAGACCGCCCGGGCCCGGTCTCGAACCGGCGACCTTCGGCGCTCCGAAGACCCCAAGGCCAATTGCCCGAGGACTCTACCTCTGAGCCACCCGTGCCCACATGGTCTTTGGGGGAGCTTTTGCATCCTTTGTATTTCGTTCAATCTAGTTCTTCACAGGCCAAAACTAAAAGGGAGGCTCCCCAAGAAGACCGCCCGGGCCCGGTCTCGAACCGGCGACCTTCGGCGCTCCGAAGACCCCAAGGCCAATTGCCCGAGGACTCTACCTCTGACCCACCCGTGCCCACATGGTCTTTGTGGGAGCTTTTGCATCCTTTGTATTTCGTTCAATCTAATTCTTCACAAGCCAAAACTAAAGGGGAGGCTCCCCAAGAAGACCGCCCGGGCCCGGTCTCGAACCGGCGACCTTCGGCGCTCCGAAGACCCCAAGGCCAATTGCCCGAGGACACTACCTCTGAGCCAACCGTGCCCACATGGTCTTTCGGGGAGCTTTTGCATCCTTTGTATTTCGTTCAATCTAGTTCTTCACAGGCCAAAACTAAAAGGGAGGCTCCCCAAGAAGACCGCCCGGGCCCGGTCTCGAACCGGCGACCTTCGGCGCTCCAAAGACCCCAAGGCCAATTGCCCGAGGACTCCACCTCTGCGCCACTCGTGCCCACATGGTCTTTGGGGGAGCTTTTGCATCCTTTGTATTTCGTTCAATCTAGTTCTTCACAGGCCAAAACTAAAGGGGAGGCTCCCCAAGAAGACCGCCCGGGCCCGGTCTTCAACCGACTACCTTCGGCGCTCCGAAGACCCCAAGGCCAATTACCCGAGGACTCTACCTCTGAGCCACCCGTGCCCACATGGTCCTTGGGGGAGCTTTTGCATCGTTTGTATTTCGTTCAATCTAGTTCTTCACAGGCCAAAACTAAAGGGGAGGCTCCCCAAGAAGACCGCCCGGGCCGGGTCTCGAACCGGCGACCTTCGGTGCTGCGAAGACCCCAAGGCCAATTGCCCGAGGACTCTACCTCTGAGCCACCCGTGCACTCACGGTGTTTGGGGGAGCTTTTGCATCTTTTGTATTTCGTTCAATCTAGTTCTTCACAGGCCAAAACTAAAGAGGAGTCTCCCCAAGAAGACCGCCCAGGTCCGGTCTCGAACCGGCAACCTTCGGCGCTCCGAAGACCCCAAGGCCAATTGCCCGAGGACTCTACCTCTGAGCCACCCGTGCCCACATGGTCTTTGGGGGAGCTTTTGCATCCTTTGTATTTCGTTCAATCTAGTTCTTCACAGGCCAAAACTAAAGGGGAGGCTCCCCAAGAAGACCGCCCAGGCCCGGTCTCGAACCGGCGACCTTCGGCGCTCCGAAGACCCCAAGGCCAATTGCCCGAGGACTCTACCTCTGAGCCACCCGTGCCCACATGGTCTTTGGGGGAGCTTTTGCGTCCTTTGTATTTCGTTCAATCTAGTTCTTCACAGGCCAAAACTAAAGGGGAGGCTCCCCAAGAAGACCGCCCGGGCCCGGTCTCGAACCGGCGACCTTCGGCGCTCCGAAGACCCCAAGGCCATTTGCCCGAGGACTCTACCTCTGAGCCACCCGTGCCCACATGGTCTTTGGGGGAGCTTTTGCATCCTTTGTATTTCGTTCAATCTAGTTCTTCACAGGCCAAAACTAAAGGGGAGGCTCCCCAAGAAGACCGCCCGGGCTCGGTCTCGAACCGGCGACCTTCGGCGCTTCGAAGACCCCAAGGCCAATTGCCCGAGGACTCTACCTCTGAAGCACCCGTGCCCACATGCTCTTTGGGGGAGCTTTTGCATCCTCTGTATTTCGTTCAATCTAGTTCTTCACAGGCCAAAACTAAAGGGGAGGCTCCCCAAGAAGACCGCCCAGGCCCGGTCTCGAACCGGCGACCTTCGGCGCTCCGAAGACCCCAAGGCCAATTGCCCGAGGACTCTACCTCTGACCCACCCGTATCCACATGGTCGTTGGGGGAGCTTTTGCATCCTTTGTATTTCGTTCAATCTAGTTCTTCACAGGCCAAAACTAAAGGGGAGGCTCCCCAAGAAGACCGCCCGGGCCCGGTCTCGAACCGGCGACCTTCGGCGCTCCGAAGACCCCAAGGCTAATTGCCTGAGGACTCTACCTCTGAGCCACCCGCTCCCACATGGTCTTTGGGGGAGCTTTTGCATCCTTTGTATTTCGTTCAATCTAGTTCTTCACAGGCCAAAACTAAAGGGGAGGCTCCCCAAGAAGACCTCCTTGGCCCGGCCTCGAACCGGCGACCTTCGGCGCTCCGAAGACCCCAAGGCCAATTGCCCAAGGACTCTACCTCTGAGCCACCAGTGCCCACATGGTCTTTGGGGGAGCTTTTGCATCCTTTGTATTTCGTTCAATCTAGTTCTTCACAGGCCAAAACTAAAGGGGAGGCTCCCCAAGAAGACCGCCCAGGCCCGGTCTCGAACCGGCGACCTTCGGCGCTCCGAAGACCCCAAGGCCAATTGCCCGAGGACTCTACCTCTGAGCCACCCGTGCCCACATGGTCTTTGGGGGAGCTTTTGCGTCCTTTGTATTTCGTTCAATCTAGTTCTTCACAGGCCAAAACTAAAGGGGAGGCTCCCCAAGAAGACCGCCCGGGCCCGGTCTCGAACCGGCGACCTTCGGCGCTCCGAAGACCCCAAGGCCATTTGCCCGAGGACTCTACCTCTGAGCCACCCGTGCCCACATGGTCTTTGGGGGAGCTTTTGCATCCTTTGTATTTCGTTCAATCTAGTTCTTCACAGGCCAAAACTAAAGGGGAGGCTCCCCAAGAAGACCGCCCGGGCTCGGCCTCGAAACGGTGACCTTCGGCGCTCCGAAGACCCCAAGGCCAATTGCCCGAGGACTCTACCTCTGAGCCACCCGGGCCCACATGGTTTTTGGGGGAGCTTTTGCATCCTTTGTATTTCGTTTAATCTAGTTCTTCACAGGCCAAAACTAAAGGGGAGGCTCCCCAAGAAGACCGCCCAGGCCCAGTCTCGAACCGGCGACCTTCGGCGCTCCGAAGACCCCAAGGCCAATTGCCCCAGGACTCTACCTCTGAGCCACCCGTGCCCACATGGTCTTTGGGGGAGCTTTTGCGTCCTTTGTATTTCGTTCAATCTAGTTCTTCACAGGCCAAAACTAAAGGGGAGGCTCCCCAAGAAGACCGCCCGGGCGCGGTCTCGAACCGGCGACCTTCGGCGCTCCGAAGACCCCAAGGCCAATTGCCCGAGGACTCTACCTCTGAGCCACCCGTGCCCACATGGTCTTTGGGGGAGCTTTTGCATCCTTTGTATTTCGTTCAATCTAGTTCTTCACAGGCCAAAACTAAAGGGGAGGCTCCCCAAGAAGACCGCCTGGGCTCGGTCTCGAACCGGCGACCTTCGGCGCTCCGAAGACCCCAAGGCCAATTGCCCAAGGACTCTACCTCTGAAGCACCCGTGCCCACATGCTCTTTGGGGGAGCTTTTGCATCCTCTGTATTTCGTTCAATCTAGTTCTTCACAGGCCAAAACTAAAGGGGAGGCTCCCCAAGAAGACCGCCCAGGACCGGTCTCAAACCGGCGACCTTCGGCGCTCCGAAGACCCCAAGGCCAATTGCCCGAGGACTCTACCTCTGAGCCACCCGTGCCCACATGGTCTTTGGGGGAGCATTTGCGTCCTTTGTATTTCGTTCAATCTAGTTCTTCACAGGCCAAAACTAAAGGGGAGGCTCCCCAAGAAGACCGCCCGGGCCCGGTCTCGAACCGGCGACCTTCGGCGCTCCGAAGACCCCAAGGCCAATTGCCCGAGGACTCTACCTCTGAAGCACCCGTGCCCACATGCTCTTTGGGGGAGCTTTTGCATCCTCTGTATTTCGTTCAATCTAGTTCTTCACAGGCCAAAACTAAAGGGGAGGCTCCCCAAGAAGACCGCCCAGGCCCGGTCTCGAACCGGCGACCTTCGGCGCTCCGAAGACCCCAAGGCCAATTGCCCGAGGACTCTACCTCTGAGCCACCCGTGCCCACATGGTCTTTGGGGGAGCTTTTGCGTCCTTTGTATTTCGTTCAATCTAGTTCTTCACAGGCCAAAACTAAAGGGGAGGCTCCCCAAGAAGACCGCCCGGGCCCGGTCTCGAACCGGCGACCTTCGGCGCTCCGAAGACCCCAAGGCCATTTGCCCGAGGACTCTACCTCTGAGCCACCCGTGCCCACATGGTCTTTGGGGGAGCTTTTGCATCCTTTGTATTTCGTTCAATCTAGTTCTTCACAGGCCAAAACTAAAGGGGAGGCTCCCCAAGAAGACCGCCCGGGCTCGGTCTCGAACCGGCGACCTTCGGCGCTTCGAAGACCCCAAGGCCAATTGCCCGAGGACTCTACCTCTGAAGCACCCGTGCCCACATGCTCTTTGGGGGAGCTTTTGCATCCTCTGTATTTCGTTCAATCTAGTTCTTCACAGGCCAAAACTAAAGGGGAGGCTCCCCAAGAAGACCGCCCAGGCCCGGTCTCGAACCGGCGACCTTCGGCGCTCCGAAGACCCCAAGGCCAATTGCCCGAGGACTCTACCTCTGACCCACCCGTATCCACATGGTCGTTGGGGGAGCTTTTGCATCCTTTGTATTTCGTTCAATCTAGTTCTTCACAGGCCAAAACTAAAGGGGAGGCTCCCCAAGAAGACCGCCCGGGCCCGGTCTCGAACCGGCGACCTTCGGCGCTCCGAAGACCCCAAGGCTAATTGCCTGAGGACTCTACCTCTGAGCCACCCGCTCCCACATGGTCTTTGGGGGAGCTTTTGCATCCTTTGTATTTCGTTCAATCTAGTTCTTCACAGGCCAAAACTAAAGGGGAGGCTCCCCAAGAAGACCGCCCAGGCCCGGTCTCGAACCGGCGACCTTCGGCGCTCCGAAGACCCCAATGCCAATTGCCCGAGGACTCTACCTCTGAGCCACCCATGCCCACATGGTCTTTGGGGGAGCTTTTGCATCCTTTGTATTTCGTTCAATCTAGTTCTTCACAGGCCAAAACTAAAGGGGAGGCTCCGCAAGAAGACCGCCCGGGCTTGGTCTCGAACCGGCGACCTTCGGCGCTCCGAAGACCCCAAGGACAATTGCCCAAGGACTCTACCTCTGAAGCACCCGTGCCCACATGCTCTTTGGGGGAGCTTTTGCATCCTCTGTATTTCGTTCAATCTAGTTCTTCACAGGCCAAAACTAAAGGGGAGGCTCCCCAAGAAGACCGCCCAGGCCCGGTCTCAAACCGGCGACCTTCGGCGCTCCGAAGACCCCAAGGCCAATTGCCCGAGGACTCTACCTCTGACCCACCCGTGCCCACATGGTCTTTGGGGGAGCTTTTGCATCCTTTGTATTTCGTTCAATCTAGTTCTTCACAGGCCAAAACTAAAGGGGAGGCTCCCCAAGAAGACCGCCCGGGCTCGGTCTCGAACCGGCGACCTTCGGCGCTCCGAAGACCCGAAGGCCAATTGCCCGAGGACTCTACCTCTGAAGCACCCGTGCCCACATGGTCTTTGGGGGAGCTTTTGCATCCTCTGTATTTCGTTCAATCTAGTTCTTCACAGGCCAAAACTAAAGGGGAGGCTCCCCAAGAAGACCGCCCGGGCCCGGTCTCGAACCGGCGACCTTCGGCGCTCCAAAGACCCCAAGGCCAATTGCCCAAAACTCTACCTCTGAGCCACCCGTGCCCACATGGTCTTTGGGGGAGCTTTTGCATCCTTTGTATTTCGTTCAATCTAGTTCTTCACAGGCCAAATCTAAAGGGGAGGCTCCCCAAGAAGACCGCCCGGGCTCGGTCTCGAACCGGTGACCTTCGGCGCTCCGAAGACCCCAAGGCCAATTGCCCGAGGACTCTACCTCTGAGCCACCCGTGCCCACATGGTCTTTGGGGGAGCTTTTGCATCCTTTGTATTTCGTTCAATCTAGTTCTTCACAGGCCAAAACTAAAGGGGAGGCTCCCCAAGAAGACCGCCCGAGCCCGGTCTCGAACCGGCGACCTTCAGTGCTCCGAAGACCCCAAGGCCAATTGCCCGAGGACTCTACCTCTGAGCCACCCGTGCCCACATGGTCTTTGGGGGAGCTTTTGCGTCCTTTGTATTTCGTTCAATCTAGTTCTTCACAGGCCAAAACTAAAGGGGAGGCTCCCCAAAAGACCGCCCGGGCCCGGTCTCGAACCGGCGACCTTCGGCGCTCCGAAGACCCTACCTCTGAGCCACCCGTGCCCACATGGTCTTTGGAGGAGCTTTTGCATCGTTTGTATTTCGTTCAATCTAGTTCTTCACAGGCCAAAACTAAAGGGGAGGCTCCCCAAGAAGACCGCCCGGGCTCGGTCTCGAACCGGCGACCTTCGTCGCTCCGAAGACCCCAAGGCTAATTGCCCGAGGACTCTACCTCTGAGCCACCCGTGCCCACATGGTCTTTGGGGGAGCTTTTGCATCCTTTGTATTTCGTTCAATCTAGTTCTTCACAGGCCAAAACTAAAGGGGAGGCTCCCCAAGAAGACCGCCCAGGCCCGGTCTCGAACCGGCGACCTTCAGCGCTCCGAAGACCCCAAGGCCAATTGCCCGAGGACTCTACCTCTGACCCACCCGTGCCCACATGGTCTTTGGGGGAGCTTTTGCATCCTTTGTATTTCGTTCAATCTAGTTCTTCACAGGCCAAAACTAAAGGGGAGGCTCCCCAAGAAGACCGCCCGGGCCCGGTCTCGAACCGGCGACCTTCGGCGCTCCGAAGACCCCAAGGCCAATTGCCCGAGGACTCTACCTCTGAGCCACCCGTGCCCACATGGTCTTTGGGGGAGCTTTTGCATCCTTTGTATTTCGTTCAATCTAGTTCTTCACAGGCCAAAACTAAAAGGGAGGCTCCCCAAGAAGACCGCCCGGGCCCGGTCTCGAACCGGCGACCTTCGGCGCTCCGAAGACCCCAAGGCCAATTGCCCGAGGACTCTACCTCTGACCCACCCGTGCCCACATGGTCTTTGTGGGAGCTTTTGCATCCTTTGTATTTCGTTCAATCTAATTCTTCACAAGCCAAAACTAAAGGGGAGGCTCCCCAAGAAGACCGCCCGGGCCCGGTCTCGAACCGGCGACCTTCGGCGCTCCGAAGACCCCAAGGCCAATTGCCCGAGGACACTACCTCTGAGCCAACCGTGCCCACATGGTCTTTGGGGGAGCTTTTGCATCCTTTGTATTTCGTTCAATCTAGTTCTTCACAGGCCAAAACTAAAAGGGAGGCTCCCCAAGAAGACCGCCCGGGCCCGGTCTCGAACCGGCGACCTTCGGCGCTCCAAAGACCCCAAGGCCAATTGCCCGAGGACTCCACCTCTGAGCCACTCGTGCCCACATGGTCTTTGGGGGAGCTTTTGCATCCTTTGTATTTCGTTCAATCTAGTTCTTCACAGGCCAAAACTAAAGGGGAGGCTCCCCAAGAAGACCGCCCGGGCCCGGTCTTCAACCGACTACCTTCGGCGCTCCGAAGACCCCAAGGCCAATTACCCGAGGACTCTACCTCTGAGCCACCCGTGCCCACATGGTCCTTGGGGGAGCTTTTGCATCGTTTGTATTTCGTTCAATCTAGTTCTTCACAGGCCAAAACTAAAGGGGAGGCTCCCCAAGAAGACCGCCCGGGCCGGGTCTCGAACCGGCGACCTTCGGTGCTGCGAAGACCCCAAGGCCAATTGCCCGAGGACTCTACCTCTGAGCCACCCGTGCACTCACGGTGTTTGGGGGAGCTTTTGCATCTTTTGTATTTCGTTCAATCTAGTTCTTCACAGGCCAAAACTAAAGAGGAGTCTCCCCAAGAAGACCGCCCAGGTCCGGTCTCGAACCGGCAACCTTCGGCGCTCCGAAGACCCCAAGGCCAGTTGCCCGAGGACTCTACCTCTGAGCCACCCGTGCCCACATGGTCTTTGGGGGAGCTTTTGCATCCTTTGTATTTCGTTCAATCTAGTTCTTCACAGGCCAAAACTAAAGGGGAGGCTCCCCAAGAAGACCGCCCAGGCCCGGTCTCGAACCGGCGACCTTCGGCGCTCCGAAGACCCCAAGGCCAATTGCCCGAGGACTCTACCTCTGAGCCACCCGTGCCCACATGGTCTTTGGGGGAGCTTTTGCGTCCTTTGTATTTCGTTCAATCTAGTTCTTCACAGGCCAAAACTAAAGGGGAGGCTCCCCAAGAAGACCGCCCGGGCCCGGTCTCGAACCGGCGACCTTCGGCGCTCCGAAGACCCCAAGGCCATTTGCCCGAGGACTCTACCTCTGAGCCACCCGTGCCCACATGGTCTTTGGGGTAGCTTTTGCATCCTTTGTATTTCGTTCAATCTAGTTCTTCACAGGCCAAAACTAAAGGGGAGGCTCCCCAAGAAGACCGCCCGGGCTCGGTCTCGAACCGGCGACCTTCGGCGCTTCGAAGACCCCAAGGCCAATTGCCCGAGGACTCTACCTCTGAAGCACCCGTGCCCACATGCTCTTTGGGGGAGCTTTTGCATCCTCTGTATTTCGTTCAATCTAGTTCTTCACAGGCCAAAACTAAAGGGGAGGCTCCCCAAGAAGACCGCCCAGGCCCGGTCTCGAACCGGCGACCTTCGGCGCTCCGAAGACCCCAAGGCCAATTGCCCGAGGACTCTACCTCTGACCCACCCGTATCCACATGGTCGTTGGGGGAGCTTTTGCATCCTTTGTATTTCGTTCAATCTAGTTCTTCACAGGCCAAAACTAAAGGGGAGGCTCCCCAAGAAGACCGCCCGGGCCCGGTCTCGAACCGGCGACCTTCGGCGCTCCGAAGACCCCAAGGCTAATTGCCTGAGGACTCTACCTCTGAGCCACCCGCTCCCACATGGTCTTTGGGGGAGCTTTTGCATCCTTTGTATTTCGTTCAATCTAGTTCTTCACAGGCCAAAACTAAAGGGGAGGCTCCCCAAGAAGACCTCCTTGGCCCGGCCTCGAACCGGCGACCTTCGGCGCTCCGAAGACCCCAAGGCCAATTGCCCAAGGACTCTACCTCTGAGCCACCAGTGCCCACATGGTCTTTGGGGGAGCTTTTGCATCCTTTGTATTTCGTTCAATCTAGTTCTTCACAGGCCAAAACTAAAGGGGAGGCTCCCCAAGAAGACCGCCCAGGCCCGGTCTCGAACCGGCGACCTTCGGCGCTCCGAAGACCCCAAGGCCAATTGCCCGAGGACTCTACCTCTGAGCCACCCGTGCCCACATGGTCTTTGGGGGAGCTTTTGCGTCCTTTGTATTTCGTTCAATCTAGTTCTTCACAGGCCAAAACTAAAGGGGAGGCTCCCCAAGAAGACCGCCCGGGCCCGGTCTCGAACCGGCGACCTTCGGCGCTCCGAAGACCCCAAGGCCATTTGCCCGAGGACTCTACCTCTGAGCCACCCGTGCCCACATGGTCTTTGGGGGAGCTTTTTCATCCTTTGTATTTCGTTCAATCTAGTTCTTCACAGGCCAAAACTAAACAGGAGGCTCCCCAAGAAGACCGCCCGGGCTCGGCCTCGAAACGGTGACCTTCGGCGCTCCGAAGACCCCAAGGCCAATTGCCCGAGGACTCTACCTCTGAGCCACCCGTGCCCACATGGTTTTTGGGGGAGCTTTTGCATCCTTTGTATTTCGTTTAATCTAGTTCTTCACAGGCCAAAACTAAAGGGGAGGCTCCCCAAGAAGACCGCCCAGGCCCAGTCTCGAACCGGCGACCTTCGGCGCTCCGAAGACCCCAAGGCCAATTGCCCGAGGACTCTACCTCTGAGCCACCCGTGCCCACATGGTCTTTGGGGGAGCTTTTGCGTCCTTTGTATTTCGTTCAATCTAGTTCTTCACAGGCCAAAACTAAAGGGGAGGCTCCCCAAGAAGACCGCCCGGGCCCGGTCTCGAACCGGCGACCTTCGGCGCTCCGAAGACCCCAAGGCCAATTGCCCGAGAACTCTACCTCTGAGCCACCCGTGCCCACATGGTCTTTGGGGGAGCTTTTGCATCCTTTGTATTTCGTTCAATCTAGTTCTTCACAGGCCAAAACTAAAGGGGAGGCTCCCCAAGAAGACCGCCCGGGCTCGGTCTCGAACCGGCGACCTTCGGCGCTCCGAAGACCCCAAGGCCAATTGCCCAAGGACTCTACCTCTGAAGCACCCGTGCCCACATGCTCTTTGGGGGAGCTTTTGCATCCTCTGTATTTCGTTCAATCTAGTTCTTCACAGGCCAAAACTAAAGGGGAGGCTCCCCAAGAAGACCGCCCAGGACCGGTCTCAAACCGGCGACCTTCGGCGCTCCGAAGACCCCAAGGCCAATTGCCCGAGGACTCTACCTCTGAGCCACCCGTGCCCACATGGTCTTTGGGGGAGCTTTTGCGTCCTTTGTATTTCGTTCAATCTAGTTCTTCACAGGCCAAAACTAAAGGGGAGGCTCCCCAAGAAGACCGCCCGGGCCCGGTCTCGAACCGGCGACCTTCGGCGCTCCGAAGACCCCAAGGCCAATTGCCCGAGGACTCTACCTCTGAAGCACCCGTGCCCACATGCTCTTTGGGGGAGCTTTTGCATCCTCTGTATTTCGTTCAATCTAGTTCTTCACAGGCCAAAACTAAAGGGGAGGCTCCCCAAGAAGACCGCCCAGGCCCGGTCTCGAACCGGCGACCTTCGGCGCTCCGAAGACCCCAAGGCCAATTGCCCGAGGACTCTACCTCTGAGCCACCCGTGCCCACATGGTCTTTGGGGGAGCTTTTGCGTCCTTTGTATTTCGTTCAATCTAGTTCTTCACAGGCCAAAACTAAAGGGGAGGCTCCCCAAGAAGACCGCCCGGGCCCGGTCTCGAACCGGCGACCTTCGGCGCTCCGAAGACCCCAAGGCCATTTGCCCGAGGACTCTACCTCTGAGCCACCCGTGCCCACATGGTCTTTGGGGGAGCTTTTGCATCCTTTGTATTTCGTTCAATCTAGTTCTTCACAGGCCAAAACTAAAGGGGAGGCTCCCCAAGAAGACCGCCCGGGCTCGGTCTCGAACCGGCGACCTTCGGCGCTTCGAAGACCCCAAGGCCAATTGCCCGAGGACTCTACCTCTGAAGCACCCGTGCCCACATGCTCTTTGGGGGAGCTTTTGCATCCTCTGTATTTCGTTCAATCTAGTTCTTCACAGGCCAAAACTAAAGGGGAGGCTCCCCAAGAAGACCGCCCAGGCCCGGTCTCGAACCGGCGACCTTCGGCGCTCCGAAGACCCCAAGGCCAATTGCCCGAGGACTCTACCTCTGACCCACCCGTATCCACATGGTCGTTGGGGGAGCTTTTGCATCCTTTGTATTTCGTTCAATCTAGTTCTTCACAGGCCAAAACTAAAGGGGAGGCTCCCCAAGAAGACCGCCCGGGCCCGGTCTCGAACCGGCGACCTTCGGCGCTCCGAAGACCCCAAGGCTAATTGCCTGAGGACTCTACCTCTGAGCCACCCGCTCCCACATGGTCTTTGGGGGAGCTTTTGCATCCTTTGTATTTCGTTCAATCTAGTTCTTCACAGGCCAAAACTAAAGGGGAGGCTCCCCAAGAAGACCTCCTTGGCCCGGCCTCGAACCGGCGACCTTCGGCGCTCCGAAGACCCCAAGGCCAATTGCCCAAGGACTCTACCTCTGAGCCACCAGTGCCCACATGGTCTTTGGGGGAGCTTTTGCATCCTTTGTATTTCGTTCAATCTAGTTCTTCACAGGCCAAAACTAAAGGGGAGGCTCCCCAAGAAGACCGCCCAGGCCCGGTCTCGAACCGGCGACCTTCGGCGCTCCGAAGACCCCAAGGCCAATTGCCCGAGGACTCTACCTCTGAGCCACCCGTGCCCACATGGTCTTTGGGGGAGCTTTTGCGTCCTTTGTATTTCGTTCAATCTAGTTCTTCACAGGCCAAAACTAAAGGGGAGGCTCCCCAAGAAGACCGCCCGGGCCCGGTCTCGAACCGGCGACCTTCGGCGCTCCGAAGACCCCAAGGCCATTTGCCCGAGGACTCTACCTCTGAGCCACCCGTGCCCACATGGTCTTTGGGGGAGCTTTTGCATCCTTTGTATTTCGTTCAATCTAGTTCTTCACAGGCCAAAACTAAAGGGGAGGCTCCCCAAGAAGACCGCCCGGGCTCGGTCTCGAACCGGCGACCTTCGGCGCTTCGAAGACCCCAAGGCCAATTGCCCGAGGACTCTACCTCTGAAGCACCCGTGCCCACATGCTCTTTGGGGGAGCTTTTGCATCCTCTGTATTTCGTTCAATCTAGTTCTTCACAGGCCAAAACTAAAGGGGAGGCTCCCCAAGAAGACCGCCCAGGCCCGGTCTCGAACCGGCGACCTTCGGCGCTCCGAAGACCCCAAGGCCAATTGCCCGAGGACTCTACCTCTGACCCACCCGTATCCACATGGTCGTTGGGGGAGCTTTTGCATCCTTTGTATTTCGTTCAATCTAGTTCTTCACAGGCCAAAACTAAAGGGGAGGCTCCCCAAGAAGACCGCCCGGGCCCGGTCTCGAACCGGCGACCTTCGGCGCTCCGAAGACCCCAAGGCTAATTGCCTGAGGACTCTACCTCTGAGCCACCCGCTCCCACATGGTCTTTGGGGTAGCTTTTGCATCCTTTGTATTTCGTTCAATCTAGTTCTTCACAGGCCAAAACTAAAGGGGAGGCTCCCCAAGAAGACCTCCTTGGCCCGGCCTCGAACCGGCGACCTTCGGCGCTCCGAAGACCCCAAGGCCAATTGCCCAAGGACTCTACCTCTGAGCCACCAGTGCCCACATGGTCTTTGGGGGAGCTTTTGCATCCTTTGTATTTCGTTCAATCTAGTTCTTCACAGGCCAAAACTAAAGGGGAGGCTCCCCAAGAAGACCGCCCAGGCCCGGTCTCGAACCGGCGACCTTCGGCGCTCCGAAGACCCCAAGGCCAATTGCCCGAGGACTCTACCTCTGAGCCACCCGTGCCCACATGGTCTTTGGGGGAGCTTTTGCGTCCTTTGTATTTCGTTCAATCTAGTTCTTCACAGGCCAAAACTAAAGGGGAGGCTCCCCAAGAAGACCGCCCGGGCCCGGTCTCGAACCGGCGACCTTCGGCGCTCCGAAGACCCCAAGGCCATTTGCCCGAGGACTCTACCTCTGAGCCACCCGTGCCCACATGGTCTTTGGGGGAGCTTTTGCATCCTTTGTATTTCGTTCAATCTAGTTCTTCACAGGCCAAAACTAAAGGGGAGGCTCCCCAAGAAGACCGCCCGGGCTCGGCCTCGAAACGGTGACCTTCGGCGCTCCGAAGACCCCAAGGCCAATTGCCCGAGGACTCTACCTCTGAGCCACCCGTGCCCACATGGTTTTTGGGGGAGCTTTTGCATCCTTTGTATTTCGTTTAATCTAGTTCTTCACAGGCCAAAACTAAAGGGGAGGCTCCCCAAGAAGACCGCCCAGGCCCAGTCTCGAACCGGCGACCTTCGGCGCTCCGAAGACCCCAAGGCCAATTGCCCGAGGACTCTACCTCTGAGCCACCCGTGCCCACATGGTCTTTGGGGGAGCTTTTGCGTCCTTTGTATTTCGTTCAATCTAGTTCTTCACAGGCCAAAACTAAAGGGGAGGCTCCCCAAGAAGACCGCCCGGGCCCGGTCTCGAACCGGCGACCTTCGGCGCTCCGAAGACCCCAAGGCCAATTGCCCGAGGACTCTACCTCTGAGCCACCCGTGCCCACATGGTCTTTGGGGGAGCTTTTGCATCCTTTGTATTTCGTTCAATCTAGTTCTTCACAGGCCAAAACTAAAGGGGAGGCTCCCCAAGAAGACCGCCCGGGCTCGGTCTCGAACCGGCGACCTTCGGCGCTCCGAAGACCCCAAGGCCAATTGCCCAAGGACTCTACCTCTGAAGCACCCGTGCCCACATGCTCTTTGGGGGAGCTTTTGCATCCTCTGTATTTCGTTCAATCTAGTTCTTCACAGGCCAAAACTAAAGGGGAGGCTCCCCAAGAAGACCGCCCAGGACCGGTCTCAAACCGGCGACCTTCGGCGCTCCGAAGACCCCAAGGCCAATTGCCCGAGGACTCTACCTCTGAGCCACCCGTGCCCACATGGTCTTTGGGGGAGCTTTTGCGTCCTTTGTATTTTGTTCAATCTAGTTCTTCACAGGCCAAAACTAAAGGGGAGGCTCCCCAAGAAGACCGCCCGGGCCCGGTCTCGAACCGGCGACCTTCGGCGCTCCGAAGACCCCAAGGCCAATTGCCCGAGGACTCTACCTCTGAAGCACCCGTGCCCACATGCTCTTTGGGGGAGCTTTTGCATCCTCTGTATTTCGTTCAATCTAGTTCTTCACAGGCCAAAACTAAAGGGGAGGCTCCCCAAGAAGACCGCCCAGGCCCGGTCTCGAACCGGCGACCTTCGGCGCTCCGAAGACCCCAAGGCCAATTGCCCGAGGACTCTACCTCTGACCCACCCGTGCCCACATGGTCTTTGGGGGAGCTTTTGCATCCTTTGTATTTCGTTCAATCTAGTTCTTCACAGGCCAAAACTAAAGGGGAGGCTCCCCAAGAAGACCGCCCGGGCCCGGTCTCGAACCGGCGACCTTCGGCGCTCCGAAGACCCCAAGGCCAATTGCCTGAGGACTCTACCTCTGAGCCACCCGCTCCCACATGGTCTTTGGGGGAGCTTTTGCATCCTTTGTATTTCGTTCAATCTAGTTCTTCACAGGCCAAAACTAAAGGGGAGGCTCCCCAAGAAGACCTCCTTGGCCCGGCCTCGAACCCGCGACCTTCGGCGCTCCGAAGACCCCAAGGCCAATTGCCCAAGGACTCTACCTCTGAGCCACCCGTGCCCACATGGTGTTTGGGGGAGCTTTTGCATCCTTTGTATTTCGTTCAATCTAGTTCTTCACAGGCCAAAACTAAAGGGGAGGCTCCCCAAGAAGACCGGCCAGGCCCGGTCTCGAACCGGCGACCTTCGGCGCTCCGAAGACCCCAAGGCCAATTGCCCGAGGACTCTACCTCTGAGCCACCCGTGCCCACATTGTCTTTAGGGGAGCTTTTGCGTCCTTTGTATTTCGTTCAATCTAGTTCTTCACAGGCCAAAACTAAAGGGGAGGCTCCCCAAGAAGACCGCCCGGGCCCGGTCTCGAACCGGCGACCTTCGGCGCTCCGAAGACCCCAAAGCCATTTGCCCGAGGACTCTACCTCTGAGCCACCCGTGCCCACATGGTCTTTGGGGGAGCTTTTGCATCCTTTGTATTTCGTTCAATCTAGTTCTTCACAGGCCAAAACTAAAGAGGAGGC